>NC_092506.1:35988829-36588829 GCF_047511675.1 Marmota flaviventris | reverse complement strand
TATTAATCCCTCTTTAGATATCAAGGATAAATCCAACATATTTAATTAGTTTTGCTGTAACTATTTTGAAATGTGAATTTGCTTTTATACCATTGATATATGATTTGAACATAAGTAAAAATTTGTGCTTGCTTACACACGGTTTCATCTAGCTGAAATAGGTGAACACAGAAAGCTGCACTCAGCTGAACTGAGCTGCATGAGAATATAAAAATGAACACACCTTATGAAAATGAGCCAGTCATTTACAGCTGGTGTTATACATTTCTGTCTGGTTTCAGATCATCCTCCTTCTATCACTTCCTGGGAACTCACAAGTTGCAATCCTTTTTGACAATCATTTCCACAAGCAAACTTCAGTTCTTTTTCAAGACAAAAGGTGTATTTATTTAATGTGTAAAACTGTGCAATTGTTTTTATTAGGTTGAAGTTTTGCTTTTAATGTCAATGACAAAGGTTTTGAGTATTGTGCTACCAACTCCATTTCCTTCATAAATATGTGTTTTTATTCCATGACTGCATTATTAGCACCCTGTTCTAGAAGTTTTTTGGTAGAGTTTTTTGACTCTTCTAAATATAGAATCATGTACTCCACAAATAGGGATACTTTGTCTTCTTTTTTCCTATTTGTAGCATAAAAGGAGTCTTTCTGAGGTAGTAATAATTTTCTATTTCACAATCTGAGTACTGGTTAATTATAATTGGTTCAATTTTTATGTAAAGTCCATTTAAAATGATTTCATAGTAACTTAATGAAATAGCATTCTTATTCTAGCTTAAATTCATAGTTTTTCTTCATTTACATATTCAATGGCTTTCTTTTCCCACCCTCATATGTTTGATTCCCCCTAATTTCTCCTTAATGTAGTTGCATTGTAAAAGAAGTATTAATGTTTTACAGAAGGCAAAAATCTCTAGAGACAAAAATGGCATATAAGAAAACTACACTCAAACTTTATGGTATGTGGTGGACAATGAGGTATGGTGACTTAACATACCAGCTAGTCACTCATCAATATCTTGTAAAAACATTTTTTCATTTTTTTTGAAGTAAATAGTTACTTAAAATATATTGAAAGGATTAAGAGAGAGTTGAGATGTGAAAGTGATTGTTACACATTAAGGCAATCCAATCAAAAACCTTATTACCAGAGAGAAAAAAAAAACAAAAAAAAACCCCCGCATTTATGGCGGCTTTCTCTATGACAGATCCTGAATATATTCCTATGAATATGAAATTACTTTAAGTCAGAATTGGAAGGAACTGTAAAGATTATTTTTTCTCTTACTTTATCAATCCGATTTTAAATAGAAAATTTGACCAGAAGTCTCAAAATGTCTCAATTACTTATTGTATCGCTGTTTGCTTTAGTGTAAAGGTTTCTATGCTACACAAAAGTTCACTCAACTAAATATTTGTTGTAGTGAGCAGAAAAACAGGCCAAACAAAGCAGGTAAATAGATTATCTAAGTTGTAACTCCATGTAATTCCTATAGCAGCAAGTATAAATAACTATTTTCTCATTATTTTCAGAGTTGGCTCTCATACAATATACCTTGATCTCATCTGAAACACAAATTTACAAAATTCACACTTTATATAAAATAATTTAGTAAGGGGAAGTAATGAGATACAAAAATCAAATACTTTAAAATCTACTTCTTTAATATATAAAATAGCAAAGAACAATAAAATATTTAATTCACAATGACCATTTAAATATTATTTACAACAACCTTATCAGCACAAATATCTACATTTGTACAAAGTATTTTCAGAAAAAAAGTTATATGTGAGTAAAATAATGTATGAAACATAATAGAAGACTAAATACATCTTGGACCATAATTTTATTTATTCTAAATTTGCCTTATTTTAAAAAAACTATAAGGATAATTTAACTCTCTATTGTTTTCTAAAATGTCCTAATCAACTTGTTGTAGCACAGTAGAACTAAACTGCTGCCAAACTGATTTAGGGATTTTAAAGAATAACAAATATTTCAAAAACCTAAAACTTTTGTTGACATTTTATATTTATTTAAAGTACAAAAGAAGAAAACAAAGTCTCTTTTTTTTTGCTTGCTGAAGAAATTTGAGTAAACAGCTATATAGATGATTTTGTTTCAAAGACTTTAAGTACATTTTAAAGGATTCTGACACTTATAAAAAAATAGATGTGATCAATTTCATTTCCCTTGATTTCAAAGTGACTTATCTCAGATTTCCTTTCGAAATGTTTCTTCCAAATTTTCTAACCATGTTTGAATTTACTTTATAGATGTTTCTTTTATACCCTAGAGAAAAATAAAACAATGGATAAATAAAGTGAAAGTATCATTTAAAAAGTTTTCACTATTCATTCAACTTTTATTAAAAATTAAGTCACTGAATACACTTATTTCATTCACTTTGTTTTCTTCTCACTGATGAAAGGCCATTGCTATAGGGATTTGCTGCTTTCTTTCTCGTATAATCAATTTTTAGAAAATCTTTATTTCCCCAAAGCTTTTAAACTTCCAAGTCTTTGCATCTTGTACTTTCTTTTAAATTATTTTTTTTATTTATATATGACAGTGGAATGCAATACAATTCTTATTACATATATAGAGCACAATTTTAAACATCTCTGGTTGTATACAAAGTATATTCACACCAATTTTTGTCTTTATACATGTACTTTGAATAATAATGTCCATCACATTCCACCATCATTTCTTACCCCTTATCCCCTCCATTCCCCTCCCACCCGTCTGCGCTATCTAGAGTTTGTTTATTCTAATGGCCTGCTTCAGATCCCTTAACCCCCAACCCCCTTTTCCTTTTACTATCACCCTTCAAATTGATTTTATCTACTATGCCCATTCTTCTGGGTCTTTATCTGCCTTTACAATGATACCATACTCAGCAAAGTGTTGTTATAATAGGGTGTCACTGATTTTTGAGATCAGTCTAGTTATTTATTTATTTTTTTGGGTTACATTTGGTTTTAGTTCTAGAGGCATTTATTTTCTTGACATTATTTCTTGGGAAAATTCTTTTTAAGAAGTTGATTCTACAACCAAATAATAAACTTATGAAAATTTTCAAATCATAGAAATTGGTTTTTCTAGGATACCTATTATCAAAGAATGGATTAAATAGCTCATATTTAAAGAGAAGTAAGCCAGGTGCAGTGGCACATACCTGTAAATCCCAGCTGAGGCAGGAGGATTGTGAGTTCAAAGCCAGCCTCAGCAATTGTGAGGTGCTATGCAACTCAGTAAGACCCTGTCTCTAAATAAAATACAAAATAGGGCTGAGGATGTGGCTCAGTGGTTGAGTGTCCCTGAGGTCAATCCCCAGTGCCCAAAAAATAAAAAAATAAAGAGGAGTATTTTTTTTTTTTTTGAAAACTACTATAGAAGAAAAAAGTAGGAGATCATACTAAACTATAGTACTCACCAAAAAGGAAAAAAAATATTTAACCTAGATTTTAAAAAGTATCGATTGTTAAGGATAATGGAACACTTAGAGATATTCATTTATAAGATAGTATTTCATATACATTAGAATATCTAAGTGAAAATGCCCAAGTAGGTATCAGAAATTTCTAGAAAAGTAATAATTGCTTTCTTTAGAATTTTTATTTGGGTTTTTTAACTATCAGCATTAAAAAAAAAAAAAAAAAAGGGCCATCAATGAGAAAGAAAGCAACTACTTTTAACCGAACAGTTAGAGAAATCCATAAATCTGTAAATCTCAGCAAGGATTTACAGGTGTGTGCCAACACACCTGGCTCACTTTTCTTTAAATAAGAGCTATTTGGTAAGTATACTAGAAAAAACAAATTTCTATAATTTGAGAATTTTCGTAAATTTATTATTTGGTTATAGAATCAACTTCTTAAAAAGAGTTTTTTCCAGGAGACAAACAGAGCAGAATACACTTAACACCAACTCAAACACCCACTGTTAAGCCCAGCATGTTAAACCAAATAATCACAGTAAACTTTCCATTTAGGTACCTTACTGTCTGATTTTTTTTTTAACTTGCATAAAGAACATTTCCATTAAACTTAAGGTAAGCATACAGAAATAAGCATTTGTCAAAGTTACAATTGAGAATTTTTATGACTCTAACCAAAGAGCATTAACAGAAAAAAGCAACAATAGCTTTCATGCTATTCACAGAAAAAAACCTCATTATTTCACAAGACTCCTTTAAGTTCCAAACGTAAGTTCCTTTAGAGAAAACAAATCAAACTGGGTCTTAATTGATTTTTTTTTTTTTTTTTTTTTTTACAGGTCCTAGCACCAGGTGAGTGCTTAGTAAATAAATATTTTCTGAATGCAGTCTTAAGAACTGTAGTGCAGAGAGAGGTCTGGACATCATGGCTGAGAATCTGGCTGGCACAACACACCTCTAGTTCAATCAAAGGGCTCCAGTTACCATGGACTCATGTCATTCCCATATGTAGTTGTGAAAATATAGTCACCTTCATTACTATCTTTTACGATTTGCCAATGAGAGTTAGAATGTGATTTTAACTAGGTACAAACTGGAGCCTTTACACTAATTACACAAATAAGTATATCTATTATTATTATTTTTTAAATAATACCTTTATTTTATTTATTTATTTTTATGTGGTGCTGAGGATTGAACCCAGGGCCTCGAATGTGCTAGACGAGCGCTCTATCACTGAGCCACAATCCCAGCCCATCTATTGTTTTTAATAAGAAAAAAAGTTCAAGGGGTAATCATTTATTTATAAAATATAATTAATTAACTTATAACTAATTCAGCAATAAGAGGCACTATAGATAACAAAAAGGATTTAGAATGCAAAGTTGGGGGGTCTGGTTCTGAGTTCCGGCTCCATCATAATAAAATCTGTTTGAATTTGGAAAGGTGGTTTACATTTTGTACCTTAAGTTTCCTTATCTGTAACGTGTGGATAATCACACTTGTTTTCCATATAATAAAGATGATAAGTAGTAGTACATAAAAGGGGATTTTAAAGAGAACATTGTTAAAAAAAAAGCAAACTACTTACTACATGTATGCTAGACAATTAAATATCAAATTAAGAGCTGTGACATACCCGTTGTAGGTCTGTTTTCTTGTGAGAGTGTATTACTTGAATTATCTTGTCGAATGCGCTTGGCAAATCCATGATTTTCTTCAGCAGTTAATGGAATATTTGATGTGGAACTTGAGGGGAAAAGTTTTTATTTAAGTAAATTTTATATTTTTTTACGTTGAAATTCACGTTCTATATGAAACAATAATAAAGTAAATCAAATACAGAAATATTAAGTTGCAAAATCCCACAGAAGTAACTAAAGGCACTAAAAACATTTTTGGCTTACAGAGAAATCTAGTTGTGTGTGACTTTAATGATGTTTATTCAGTTATAATTGTGGGTGTAAGTAAGAATTTCGTACCAAAATATTTCCGGTATGCTGTGCTGAAATACTAGTAAGCACTGCTAATTCAAAGTGTAGAGGTAAGTAGTGCATGGTGACAATGGGTGAAAAGCTAAGCTCTTACTGCTAATTTGAAGCAAGAACCTTAACCAGGGGAACATAAATACCTGAGATTATCTGTAAACCTGTTTTTAAATCAAAACATAACTACAAATTATAATAAATTTAAAACTGTATTAGGTCATTCCAATGACAGATATTGGAATGAATTCCCTATTTGCATTTGTTCATCCTCAAAAATTTTACCAGCCTTACATTGTTATTGGGCTGAATTCTAACTCAAATTTAGTTGATATATTATTAAACACACATCATAACCTGTGTTATAGGTTATACAAATAAGGCACAATTCCTGTCCTTAAAACTTATACAATGGACATAAAATGGGGATGAGGAAAAAAAAGACAAATACTTGAAGTAATATAAGGTAGAATAAAGAAAAACAGTGCTAAAGTTTTTAGACTTAAAGGAGCTATGGATTTTTTAGATATGGTAAGTTTAATAAGGGTTCTTAAAAATACAATCCTACCCCAACTGATTCAAATGTATGAACTGCCAAGATCATTGTAATGTCATGTGTAGCTAATAAAAGAAAAAAATACAATCCTTAGCTAGGCATGTGACACATGCCTGTAATCCCAGAGATTCAAGGTAGGATGACTGTAAATTAGAGGCCAGCCTCAGCAACTCAGCAAGGCACTAAACAATTTAGTGAGACCCTGTATCAAAAATAAAAATAAAAAGCAAAGGGGGATGTGGCTCAGTGTTTAAGTGCCCCTGGGTTTAATGCCTGGTACCAAAAAGCAAACAAACAAACAAACAAAAAAAACCAAAAGACCCCCCAAACCCCCCAATACTCACTCTAGAGAGTATTAATTGAAATTTAACAGGCTAGGGGCTTTGGTGGGTGATAAACACCCCTTTTCTATAGTAATTCAAATAAGCGAATTTTAGGAATTTTTTTTTACTAATATATACCATTTTACAAATTGATGCTAATTTGATTGTCAACTGTATTAATGATTGGGAACTTCTCTTTAAGACAATAACTTACTCTTCCAGCAATTTCAATTGTGGTAAATTGGTGTGAGTGTATGTTTGTGGAACAGGGAGAAATAGTGGTATGCTCATTGCAAATAGTCAGAAATACCAATTTAATAAGATAGCAAAGAAAAATAGCCTGGCTTCTGAGAACACTGATGAAGAGAAAAATATTCAACTGAAATACCTCAAATTTATACAATGCCTGAGAAAACTGATTATGGTATTCATAATGCTGATTATACCTACTGTGTGAAAAAATGTGAACGATATAAAACAAAAATTATGCAATGAAGTACTAATGTTATACAAATAAATTCAATTATCAAAAAATTTCATTCCCAAATGGTGTTAAAGTTACTGTAAATCAAGCATAGTGGTGCATGCCTGTAATCCCAGTGGCTGGCAAAACTGAGGCAAGAGGACTGCAGGTTCAAAGACAGCCTCAGTAACTTAGTGAGGCCCTGTCTCAAAATAAAAAATTAAAAGGGCTGGGGACTTGGTTCAGTGGTAAAGCTCCTTTGGGTTCCATCCCCAGTTAGCAGCCCCCCACCCAAAGTTACTACAATTCTGTTTTGAATAGTAAACACTTTAAAAAAAAAAATGTCACTGGTTATTTTTGATTAGAGATACTATTCTCTACAATTTGTGTTAAAGTCATCTTTATTATTTGATGATTCTTTACTTTGGCTAGTTCCAGGACCTTACATTTCTACCTACAGCATGTACTTATTTGAAAATCAAACTTTTGAATAAATCTATTAGACTAAATCTCATATTTCTAGGACTGAAATCCAAACCTAATAAAAATATTTTGTATATTTATACATAAGTCAAGAACACTCAAACATATTTGGGATTATATAAAATAGTTAATGAATTAAATGTTTATTATTTAGATCTGGGCAACTTAGTAAGAATCTACTGCAAAGAAAAAAAAAAAAAAGGCTGGAGATGTAGCACAGTGTCCCTGGGTTCTATTCGCAATAATGTACCCAAAGTTTATCATTTATAATTCATATCATAAATAAAAGACTTAAAATTGCTATGAGTGTAAATACAAATTATGTTAAATATGATATTGAGAAGACATCCAGAGTCTTCCAATATATTTCTATAACTAAAACTTCAGAATTAATCTTCTGCTTCTTTACATATATAGTACTATTTAGTAAACAATATATATCATAATCTTTCAGTTGAACTAATTTCTAGTTAGAATTATGAGATATCTTTCTAAAAACACTAAAAAGGAATAACAAGTGTGAGGCCATTTTTGGGTATAAAATAAATAAATAAACATGAAGATTTCCTTCTTCAGTTTTTAAAACCATATTAGAATATATACACACCTACATATGTATATAAAGATGCTAAGTGGAAAATACCAGAGTTTATTACTCTCAAGCTCATGTAGCTTTAATTGAGGAAAAGGAAGATTAAAAAAAAGTAATTATGTACATTTCTAGCATTAATCTCTTCTAACCTTAGTTAATGGCAGGATCTAATTATTTGTACCAGAGGGAATGTAATAAAGTAGTTAATAGGATATGAGAAATCGAGTTACTTTCTTTACATGTCCTTTAATGTGATTTCATAATATGAGTTGCTCATGTCTTTTAACTCATCTAAAACCACTCCAAACACACAGGTCACATACCTAGACATTTCTTGAAAAATCATGTGATTTGGTAATGACTATGTTTACATTTTAAGATTATTCTTAGATTTTAGTAAACACAACAGAGCATGTTACCAGTAAAGAACCAGAAAATTTAACATTAATGAATAGAATGAAAGACAAAATTGACATAATACAAATTAGTGATAAAATGGATGAAACAGATGATGACAGCTAGCTAGGCTTATTCATGAAGTGGCTGACTTGAATAAATGAGCTACACTAATTGCATAATTCAAATTTGTCCCTTAGCAAAATATAGTAAGTAGTTGATCCTTAGCTACAGAGTATCATTCCAGGACCGCAGTGGATGCCTGAAATCATGGATCATACTGATTCCAATACATGCTATTTTTCCTTATACATACATATACATGATAAATTTCTTTCTTTTCTTCTTCTTTTTTTTTTTTTTTTAAGGAGGCAATTTACATCTTCTCTTTGGCATATCGAATTGCCAGCATCATTGCTTTTTTGCTTCTAGCCAACTGTTAAGTAAAACAAGGGGAATTTGAAAAACAAGTACTGTGATACCAGGAGAGTCGATCTGATAACAAGGTAGCTACTAAGTGGCTAACAGGCATGCAGCATATGCCATATTGATATGGTGGGTAAACTGGGTGCTTCACGAAGTGAGAAAGAGTGCAAGATTTCATCATGCTACCAGAATGGCATACAAGTTATAACTTATTGTTAACTTCTGAAATTTTCTACTTAATATTTTCAGACTTTGGTTCAGTGTAACTGAAACCATATGTAAGGGAGCACTACTGCACAAAATTTTAAGTGTCATGGACAGTCAGAGACATTCAAGACAAATCAACCCATAAATTTTAAATTTACACATTTCAGGGGTCTTCAGCACTTTGCTTTGAAGCTGCAAGAACAGATCCTAAATTCACCTATTAGAAGATACTCTGAGAATCATGAATAAGTATGCTATTTGTATATTTGTTTCCTGTAGCCTAGATGACAACAGGTCTATGGTAGAAAACAGAAAATTTAAAAGACTTATTTTAAGGCCTTCCACTTTCCTCCCCACAATAACATGGCAAAGAAAGAGGTAAAGTCTCACTAAGTGGCTCTACAGGGTCTCAGCCTTAATAAGTTGCTGAGGCTGGTTTTTAAACTTGTAATCCTCCAGTCTCAGCCTCCCAAGCCACTGGGATTATGGGTGTGCACCACTGCACCTGGCTCCATCTTTCTTTCCTTTTGTGCATCAGTTTGAATATTTTTCTATACATCTATCTTCTAACTCAATAATACTATCTTTTTGCTATGATTGATTTGTTCAACTGATTTATTGAGTTCTTAATTTTGCTAAATTCTCTTTTTAATTCCAAACTACTCATCCGATTCATTTTAAGAGAATCCAGTTCTTGATAATTTTTCTCTTATCTACTTTATTGAAATTAATCATAGCTAAAATTTTAAAGTTCTTGTTTGAAAATTTCACTCTGTACATCATTTATGCATCATTCCCTCTTATTTTTCCCCCTTCTTCTTGACTTTCAGTCAGTTAGTTGTGTCTCCTGGCAAACTATAATTTTTGTTTAAATGCCAAACACATATGAAAAGCTGTAGAGGTTCTGGATAATATTCTTCCAGAAATATTAAAATTTTCTGTTGTCGAGAAGGAAGAGAAGAGAGATATTACATTGATCTAAGTAAGGAATGAGATGATCTAAGGTCTGTTTCAGCCTTACGAGAACTGTTCTATTTCTAGTTTGTCTTACTAATAGCCCTTCAAGAATCTTAAGTAAAATCTTGGGTGTTTGATAGGACCTCCTCTTCATTATGTTCCCTGAACTCTAATTCTTCTGTTGTAGCTCTGTAAAAATATCAAAATTCTGCTAACACTTTAGTCTCATAGCAGTTACTTTCAGCTTGGTTTCTTGGTTGGCCTCTTACTCCAGAGTTAAGAACTTGGCAAACCTTGAGGGCAAAAGCTGAAGAGTGATTTTGTTTCCCTAGTTCAGTGAGACTGTTAATAACTCTAAGCTTCCATTATCCGTTTGGCCTCTATGAGTTAGGCCATGAATTCACAAGTAGTAAATGGAGGAAAAGGAGCAGAGAAAGTTTCTCTCTCTAGAACCTGTTAGCCCTTTCCTTAGGACCTTGGACCCTCAAGTCCTGGCTGCCTTGGTTGTTTTCCAGTGCCTTCGAGCAGCTGTTAGTTATACTTTATCCAGCTTTAAAAACTGTAAAACATTTGTAATTGTTTTTGATGGGTGGCTTGGTCTGACACAAGCTACAGTGACATAGCCAGAAACAGTAGCCTTTCCACTTCATTATAGGTTAGTCATATATCATAATCCAGTAAGATAATATAATTCTAGGATTAAAGAAATTCAGTAATGTTTAAGAGGACAAATAATGAAATGAGTAAAAAATTGCAACTAGAAGAAAAGTGAGAACTTAAGTGACGTTTTGAAAGCTGGGAGATTTTCAATTTATTTTTAATAATCTAAAAGATGGAACGCTTTATATAAATACCAAGTGAAATACTTGGGCTTCAGCAAGCTCTCCCTTCAAGTCTAATGCCTCGTTCAAAGTAATTTTCCATAAGTATGCTTAAATATGACTTGACAGTCTAATTACAAAAAATAAGAAAGAGTTATAGGAAACAAAAGTATAAAGATTATCTTATTTGTTCTCTTATTGTCTAATTTTTTGAGTTCTTTGTATACTCTGGATATTAGGGCTCTATCTGAAGTGTGAGGAGTAAAGATTTGTTCCCAGGGTGTAGGCTCCCTATTTACCTCTCTTATTGTTTCTTTTGCTGAGAAAAAACTTTTTAGTTTGATTAAGTCCCATTTGTTGATTCTAGTTATTAACTTTTGTGCTATGGGTGTCCTATTGAGGAATTTGGAGCCCGACCCCACCGACTGTAGATCGTAGCCAACTTTTTCTTCTATCAGACGGCGCGTCTCTGATTTGATATCAAGCTCCTTGATCCATTTTGAATTCACTTTTGTGCATGGCGAGAGAAAGGGATTCAGTTTCATTTTGTTGCATATGGATTTCCAGTTTTCCCAGCACCATTTGTTGAAGATGCTATCCTTCCTCCATTGCATGTTTTTAGCCCCTTTATCAAATATAAGAAAGTTGTAGTTTTGTGGATTGGTTTCTGTGTCCTCTATTCTGTACCATTGGTCCACCCGTCTGTTTTGGTACCAGTACCATGCTGTTTTTGTTACTATTGCTCTGTAGTATAGTTTGAAGTCTGGTATCGCTATACCGCCTGATTCACACTTCCTGCTTAGCATTGTTTTTGCTATTCTGGGTCTTTTATTTTTCCATATGAATTTCATGATTGCTTTCTCTATTTCTACAAGAAATGCCGTTGGGATTTTGATTGGCATTGCATTAAACCTATAGAGAACTTTTACAAACAACCCAATCAACAAATGGGCCAAGGACCTGAACAGACACTTCTCAGAGGAGGACATACAGTCAATCAACAAGTACATGAAAAAATGTTCAACATCTCTAGCTGTCAGAGAAATGCAAATCAAAACTACCCTAAGATACCATCTCACTCCAGTAAGATTGGCAGCCATTAAGAAGTCAAACAACAACAAGTGATGGCGAGGATGTGGGGAAAAGGGTACACTTGTACATTGCTGGTGGGACTGCAGATCGGTGCAGCCAATTTGGAAAGCAGTATGGAGATTTCTTGGAAAGTTGGGAATGGAGCCACCATTTGACCCAGCTATTCCCCTTCTTGGTCTATTCCCTAAAGACCTAAAAAGGGCATGCTACAGGGACACTGCTACATCGATGTTCATAGCAGCACAGTTCACAATAGCAAGACTGTGGAACCAACCTAGATGCCCTTCAATAGACGAATGGATAAAAAAAATGTGGCATTTATACACAATGGAGTATTACTCTGCATTAAAAAATGACAAAATCATAGAATTTACAGGGAAATGGATGGCATTAGAGCAGATTATGCTAAGTGAAGCTAGCCAATTCCTAAAAAATAAATGCCAAATGTCTTCTTTGATATAAGGAGAGTAACTAAGAACAGAGTAGGGACGAAGAGCAGGAGAAGAAGATTAACATTTAACAGGGATGAGAGGTGGGAGGGAAAGGGAGAGAGAAGGGAAATTGCATGGTAATGGAAGGAGACCCTCAGGGTTATACAGTGGAGGAGGTAGAGAGAGAGGAGGGGAGGGGAGGGGGGAGGGTGGAGGACGGGAAAGGCAGCAGAGCACAACAGACACTAGTATGGCAATTTGTAAATCAATGGATGTGTAACTGATGTGATTCTGCAATCTGGGTATGGGGTAAAGGTGGGAGTTCATAACCCACTTGAATCAAAGTGTGGAATATGATATGTCAAGAAATTTGTAATGTTTTGAACAACCCACAATAAAAAATTAAAAAAAAAAAATAAAACACAATGATAAATCAAGTAAATACCAAAAAAAAAAAAAAAAAAAAAAAAAAAAAATTAAGATTATCTTATAGAGACCGAACCAGTTTATGCTTAATCATACCTTATTAGTTTCCGTTTCTTTTTGGCAGCAGCAGTCATTGCCATGTAAGAGGGCATTATACTTGATATAGGCACAGAATTCTTAGCTGAGAACGAAGAAGGGTCAAGTCTGTATATTAAATATTTGGGGGGAAAAAAGAGAGAGAGAGAGAATAAGCTTGCTTTATATTATGAAGAAAAGGGGGATATACTTTCAGAAACCATTTGATAGATATATAAAGGAAAACATTCCTCTACACTACAAAATTCCCCTCACATGCCCTGGGATTTTCTTCTTTTTTAAACCCACGGGTAGAGTCATTACTAAGAAATTTCTGTTTTCCCTACAGTATAGAAAGGCAAAGTTATTTTCCTTCCCATATTTACATTGAGTGTGATGATGCAGATGAATATTTATGCAGAGGAAATACAGTCAATGATACCTTGACTACTTCAGAGTAAGCTGAGGTTTGAAAAATGTGGGAAAAAAAAACAGTGAAATTTCCTTTAGTGAAGACATTAATGAGTAATAGCAAACATGGTAATACCCCAGTAATGGCTTATGTTATGTAACTTTGGAATATAAAGAACAAACTAAATATATTTTAAAGTCTTTTTTATCTTAATGAGGATCAATCAATTTAAGACATCAAATTTAAGACTTTAAAATATTGTTAGTGGATTTATATTCAGAAAAATATTTAAGGTTTCAAGTAAATAAAACATTGTTTTATAATCAAGATAGCACACCTGGTCATCCATGAAATAAACTTCAAATATAGCTAATGATGAAAAAAGGAAGATAATAGTTTCAGGGCTACATATAAAATAAAACAAAAGAATAGGAAAATATTCTTTTCTTCATACCTTTGTAAAGTGTTTTTGTTTGGTAGTGATTCCTGTTCAGGTAATTTATTCTTTAAGTTCCGGGTATCTTCACATATAGTAAAAGTAGAGTCCAAATCCTCCTGTCTTTGTTCTATTCTCCTCTTAAAAGGGCTATCTACTTCACACAGCACTTTTAGTGAATTATCACTGTTTATATTTGAGCTGCTGGCTTGAAAACTTTTAGTATGTGATGATGGTTTTATTAAGGTCACTGGAGATGGATTTTGCAAAGTTTTTCTACAGTCTTCCGGAGTATACACAATAGGTTGAAGCTCTTTGCTGAGAGAATCATTAAGCTGTATACTTTCAGACAGTGCAGACTTCTGAGTATGTTTTGCTTTTGAGGGAGAAGGCATTAATTTTCTGCGAGTTCTTTTTTGTGGAGTAATTTTAAGCAGATTAGATTCACTTGAAGATGCATCTGTTCAATAAAATTGAAAAGTTTAATGATGTTACCTACATAGTTTTCTAATAATCCCATTCATTTAAAAAAAAAATCATTAATAAAAGTATTCTTCACCAGTTGATAAAAACATAAAAGAAAATAAGTTAGAAAGGAAGAAAATATGGTTTAATGCTAAAAACTTTAAATAAAATTAATAAACTCACTATTTTCAACCAAATCCAACAATTCATAAGCAATTTCCAGCTTCATGTCTAACTTGGGTTTAAGATAGAATGGCAGTAACCAATAAAATCCCAGGTAAATTAAATAAATATATCTCTTATGATGTCAGGTACATAGCTAATTATTCATTCTACTTGGTTTATTTGTCTCTAGTCTTATAAAACTCACAGATTTAGAAAAGTTAGCTTTAATATCAAAGATAAATGAACATAATTTGAAGAGTTCACAGTATTTTAACTCTTACCACTCTGAAAAAGCAATTACTCTAAAACATCAAGAAGGCCCCAAGTTTGATAAGCTTTTTTTCAGTCATATCCTACAACTTCTACAGCTTTTCAATTTTACATTTTACTACATACTTCTTCTTTCTCCATCCAATAAATATATTTGCTTCTCTACTTTATCTTCTTATCCATATTTTATCTTAATTTTGGTTGTTTCATGATGCATGACATGAAGCACCTTTGTTTGGAGTATACCACTCATGAAACAGATTATAATATGCTATTTCTGTCAACGTTTTTAAATCATGAAGTAAAATTCCCAATTGGTTACATTTGCTTTACTATATAATATTAACTTACACAACACTGAAAACAGAATAGGGGTTATTTCAATAGAGCAATTCAAAATTTCCACCAAGTTAAAAAATACACGTATAGCAATCACCAGTAAGTACATGCATTATTCTCATGTTAGTTGACAATAGGCTCTACTATGGCAAGGTTGACAATTACCCTCTAGGAAATACAATTTAAAAACAGGAAGAAAAATATGATCTCTGTTCTATTAAGGAATTTTACTTTTCTGAGAACTAGATAAATGAGATCTAGATCTTAAAATAATTTTCCACTCCCTTTAACATGACATTTGTCAAATTTTCCATTACCAGATATTTTTATACTAATGCTGCAGTGTAAAGACAGTTACTTTTCTCCACTGTGCTGCTACCACCAATTTGGTGGCTATTAATAGCTGGAAGATTAACTTCTTTTCCCATGAGAGGCAGCAGGGGTATGGAGGATAGAAAACTATATCGAGGATAGAGAACTGAATTGGGAGTCAGGAGACTTGAATTCTATTTCTGGATTCACCAACCATTCACTGAGTGACCTTGGGCAACTCACTTTAGCAGTGTGGGCATTAATACCTCCTAGGAAAAAAAGGGATACTATCTTTTTATGTACAGGGAATTTTCTAGGATTAGATGACAGAAACACTTAGGGTTCAAAAAAAGGCTTTAGAAATATAAGCTTCAGCTGTTAGCATTACTACTTTCACAGTGAATACGGTAATTCAGCTTCTAATAATTAAATCAAAAACAGTCATCTCTAAAACAATACTTTTAAACAAGGTCTCACTTTTATTTGATCAGATATTCAGTTTATCAAGGCTGATCATAGGTTGTAATAGAAAACAAAATTATTGCTCACACAAGCACATATAGGTGTTTTTTCAAATGCAGGTTTTATAACAACATTAAAAAATTTAGAACATAATGGAGCATGAAATCTTAAGGAATAAGATTTTTTTCTGGAAGAATTAATCTGAAGTGCTGACCCAGGATGGAAGGCCACTTTTTTCCTATTGTTACTAAAAAGAAAAAGCATGAAAATGGGGGTCTTGCACAAGACACTGAAAAAATATCCACAGGTCCTAGGGGATAATTTAACATACACTCAACATAATATTTGGTATGATCAGATTAACAATTTGTCACTAAAAAGAATAGTAATGTCACAATAGTATATCTCAGCTATAACTCTTCTCCTATATGATAAACTGCAGGAGAAACATGGAGATGAAATGTTAATATGAATTCACATATCACTGTTTTATTTGGCTTGGTAGAAGAGGAGCTATAGATATCAGTACATATAAAACAAAACATGAAGTGTTCTTTTCTTTTTATACTTTCAGTAATTAAATTTAGATAAAGCAATAAAAGAACATCATCATTTCAGGACTACTCAAAGACTGACTAGATGCTAAGAAAAGTTCAGGGGACAACCAGAGCAAACAAAACTTAAAGGCTTAAATAAAAATGAAACAGCCAAGCTGTTTAAAATGATAATAACCCCACTTGTTAATGAAAATAAAAACACAATCTTACATTTCACTCAGGATATAATTTCTAGAATATGTAAATAATATTTCTCTTTTAAGATAAGTATAGGAAAAAAATAAATAAAAAAATTTAAAAAAATTAAAAAAAAAATAAGTGTAGCTACTTTAAGAGGGAAAATATTGGGTTAGGGGCACTTATTGGCTGTAAAACTATCGGACATGCTAGGTCTATGCCTATAAAAGAGAGATGCTGTACTTTTCCATCAGAGAAAAGAGATGTATGGTAAATTTCCAGAAGAGCAGGCTTGAGGTAGATGTATAGATTCTCCTGATTCAGCTTGGGAAAATACTATCTAACAAAATTCCATAATTCTTGGGCTGACAGAATAGAAGTGATAAAGAAGGAAGCTGGAGGCAGATTGTAATTCCTTTAGAAAAGTTCCATAAAACAAGAATGGGAATTACATAGTGAGGCTATCAGCTGTCCTAGGACCCTAATAGATGATGGCAGCCAATGAAACATCCTAGCAGTGTGGTTATTACACAAAGGGGATAAGGAATTAAAAATACTTTGTTATAAACTTGTATAGAAAAGATTGGCAGTCATATGGGAGGACTAAGGAATTAGATCAGTACATAATATACTTAAGTATATATAAGAAGGAGTAGGCAGCAGTGTATCTTACAATTTTGAACAATTCTGCTGTTTCTACGTCATCTTTTGGGACTTTAAAACACTTGAACATATTGTAGGTGTACTGCATTTCTATTGCCCCGAGATAGTTATAATCCATAGGATGTAAAGGAATGAGACTTGTTAAAACGTCACTATTTTAAAGACAAGAGCATTGTTTTGTTTTTTTTTTTAAATGAAAGGAAAAAAAGTTAGTCAGTTATGGTGCAACAGCAAAAATCTAAGAGGACTGCACTTTCATAAAGGGAATTCATTGTTATTAGGCCATGTAACATGCAGGCATTGGGAGTATAGTAGTAAACAAGACAGCTATAAAGCTACATTTTTAACTGGAGAAGGGAGATATCAATCAATAAATTAATTAATATGGTGACAAATGAGTTGCAAATATGAGCTGGTGCAGTAGTACACACCTGTAAACCCCATGGCTCAGGAGGCCAAGGCAGAAGGATTGTGAGTTCAAAGCCAATCTCTAAATTAGCAAAGACGTAAGCAACTTAGCGAGACCCTGTCTCTAAAATATAAAAAGGAGTTGGGGATGTGGCTCAGTGGTTAAGCCCCTGGGTTCAATCCCTGGGACCAAAAAGAAAAAAGAGATAATAAAATATGAAACTGAAACAGATTTTGGTGAGAGATTGAGGAGGTGGGGTGACTTTAACTACAATGGCCAGTGAAGGCCAGTCTAAGAATGGGGACATATGATTTGAATGGCTGTGAAGGAGCCAGCTATATAAAGATAAGGGGAAGGAGGCAGAGGAATAATAAGTATACAGACCCAATAGCAGTAATGAATTCAGCTCAAGGAAGAGACAAGTTATTGTTACTGAAAATGTAGTAAATTAGAGCAAGTAGAAATGAGAAGAAGCTACGAAGATTGAAAGGGGCCAATTTATCTAAGGATTTATGGACAAAGTAATGTGTTAGATTTATTCTAAGAGCAAAGGGATATTTGTGGAGGACTTTAAATACGGATGTGATGCAATCTGATTGATGTTTTGGAAAAAGACTGGTTGTTGGGTGGAGAATGAAGTTTGAATAGGTATATGTTGATAGAGAAATCAGTAACAAGGCTATTGCTGTAGCTCTTGCAAGAAATAACATTTTGAATGAGAGTGGTAGCAACAGTGATGGAGAGATGTGGGAAGGGTGTTAGAATCAAATGATCAGATAAAAATCATATAGAGTAAACATATTCAATGACATACACAGGTGCCTATGATAGGACAATGAAGAGTTCACAGAAAGGAGTAGTACAGAGTCATCTCTCAGTATGCATGGGGGATTGGTTTTAGGATCACCCTTAAATGCTAAAATCTGCTTGAGTTCCTGTCTAATATAAAATGGTGCAGTATTTGCATATAACCTATGGATTGGTTTTAGGATCACCCTTAAATGCTAAAATCTGCTTGAGTTCCTGTCTAATATAAAATGGTGCAGTATTTGCATATAACCTATGCATATCCTCCCATATAATTTAACTCATCTATAGATTACTTATAATACCTAAGACAATGTAAATGATATATAAATAATTTTTATATTGCTTATGAAATGATGACAAGAAAAAAACAGTCTGAACATATTCAGTACAGACACATTTTTTCCTACCAAGTTTTTCTGATCTGAAGTTGGTTGAACCTGTGGAGATGAAACCCAGGGATATGGAGGGATGACTTTATCAATTCTACACAAGTAAATCAATGGAAATCAAGATTTTCTATGAAACCATAAACCTTTTACATACATGATATTCCCTCAAATTTGGGATTCTCTTGTTTTGACATTCCCTTCATCAGGCTTGAGTTCCTGTTCTCTATTCAGGAGCTCTGATCCAAGTAATGATAGGTATCTTGGAATCTGCTTACTTCCCTCTCTAGTTTGGATTCTCCTGGACTTGAGACAGCAGAAAATGTTTGGGATTTGAGGATGAGATTTCTTATTCAGAGATGCTGAGGTAAAAAAGAAAGGAAAGGAGTAAGCACAAGTAAAAGATGGTGCTAGAATAAAAGTAGTAGAGAAGGAAAATGAACTTGGGCTCCTAGGAAGTTACACAAGGGAAAATGGACTTAAGTTTAGTAGAATGATATGGAAAAGGCATCTCTTTAGGTCAGCACTCTACAAATTCATCTCTAGGTATTTCCAAAAACCTAAAACAAAACCAGATTTTCTGTTCTAGAAATTGACATACTATGATTTCAATAACAAGGAATACTACTCCGGTATGTTAATTATTGCATTAAACTTTTATATCCTTAAAAAGAAGTCAATGCATTTTAATCCATGTGTAATCAAGCTTGAAAATGCAATCTTATAATGAATGCATTTGATGGATAGTAAAATCTTTTTGATAGGGAAGTAAGTTAGAAAGACACTGAATACTTGAAGAATCTCTCATCAGAAGAACCAGCACATGGTAGCTATCTTCTTGCACTGTCTCATTTGAAAAACATTCTTACCATAAGAAGACATCAGGCATCTAGTTTACATGCAGATTCCCTTTAAAATGACTATAACACAAAAACAGGAGAAAACTTGCTCCAATGTTGGTCATGGTAGAATAATGGCATATATATATATATATATATATATATATATATATATATATATATATATATATATATTTTTTTTTTTTTTTTTTCCCCCCAGAATATTAGAAGATTTTCTGAAGGATATTGTGTAGCTAGGACAGGAATAAAGAAAGCCATGAAGGGTCTTAAGTAAAAATTTCTCAAATGAATAAGTGACTAATAAAACTCCCAATGCTTATGGGAACACATGGATTAAAAAAAAAAAAAAAAGAAAGCCATGAAGAAGAATAGCTTGTAATAGTCCCTATGCTTCATTCTTCAGTGCTTTCTCAGGGAATTAAGTAAAAGACAATGACAGGTGTCACTAAAGTCCCTTAAATTAGGACCAGAGAAGAGGAGGTAGGTGGAATAAAGGAAGAAAAGATAAGGCTGAGAGATATAAAAAAATGACAATACCTGAAGACTAGAAATAGTACTAAGAAGTCCCAAGATAAAGTACTAGCCTAGCTGGGTCACTGCAGAAAGGAATAAACAGAATGTGCCCTCCCTGTGGATCTGTGGAGCTTGCTCCTGTCATTGGTGGCCATATCACATGTGCTTGAGAAGCTCTTGGATGAACAGTCAAAGTGTCCATTTGAGACTATCAATGGCTCTGGTCCCTTTGTGTACTCACTGTGCTACTGGATCTGTGAAAACATTTTCCTCCTCATTTTTTAGTTTTTCAGACAGGGTCTTACTATGTAACCCAGGCTGGTCTCAAACTTGTGGGCTCAAATGATTTTCCTGCCTCAGCCTCCTACGTAGCTGGGACTATAGGTGTGATCCACCATATCTGGCTTTTTCTCCTTAATTTTATAAGTAAAAGTACACTTATAAATAATAGGCAAACAGAAAGTTCACTGCCATCTATCAAAGGAAAATATAAAGGAATGAAAGAATTGGCACACAAAACTGGCCTTCTGATAATCCAGATGCCAAGTTCTCCTCCACTATAAAATGCTGAATCCCTACCACTGGAAGAATTCAATTAGGCAATGACTAAATAAAACATGAAACATTCACAGTTACACTGTTATTTAAAACCATATTTTAAAGATTTGATGATGCTATGGGAAATGCTTGTTCAATGAGGTAGCATATAAATTTTATATGATCATAATTTTGACAAAACAAAGCAAAACCCAACAAAAACCAAACCAAAGCATATATGAACAAGTGCCACAAAAAAGGGGATAAGTCACAGAAACAGCAGAAGAAAATATGCCATAATTCGTCAACATATTAGGGTATAGGTTTGAAAATTGAGAGTGATTTTTTCTTCATTATTTTATATAATAAAATATATACTGCTTCCATAAAAATTATAAATGATAAACAACAAAACAGAAACAATGTCTGAGGTGGGAGAATGTTAAGAAGCCAATAAGAAACCAGAACTTTCAAGTCTCAGAAGGTCTTAGTAACTAGTGGCATGAAGTAGTCTCAGAAAGCATAGGGCAAAGGTTAAAAAAAAAAGGAGAATTGGCTTAAAGTCTGCATAAAGAAGCTGGATCCTCAGGTTACCTTTACCCCATCACCATAACTATCACCTACATTGCCAGGTGACTATACCTTTGTTATCCTGTTAAAAGACATGAGATTTTACTCTTTAGACAGGTTATAGACATGGAACCACCATGTATACAGAGATTAAGTAATATATGAACAGTGAATATATGCAAAATTTTCCTAGTTCTATAAATGAAGGTAGCTGGACTTACATACTCCCTAAATCAGAGTTCTTTTTAAGTGAACTATAAAAATGAAAAAGGTATATAGATACTGGTATTTGAAGGTCCCCCCAAATTCACTAAATTTTCTGGAGACCACTACAAAGCAAAGCTTTACTTAATGAATCCAACCCTAATCTTTATTAATAATTATTCATTAATAGTTTAGGAAACACTTAAAAATATCTAAAAGATACATTAAAGGACCTTCTTGAACACTAAAAATGTGCAAATTTTGATAAAGTTATTTAGTGTTCTCTGGGTTTAATTCCTAGCACCACACAAGAACATACTGCCCAAAGAAACAAAAAATGCATGCAACATATTTGACACAGGGTTTAGAATTCATGTATGTATATGTATTTCCATGCATATGTTTGTAAGTTTAAGAAAAACAACTCAAAATAATTAAGAGATTAACAAAAAAAAATTAAGCAAAGGAAATGAACAGGTAATTCAGAACTAATTACAATTAGACAATGAGTACATAAAAATGTTCACTTTTTCATCAACTTATTTATTTATTTATTTATTATTTTACTTATTTTTGGGTACTGGGGATTGAACTCAGGGGCACTCAACCACTGTGCCACACCTTCAGCCCTATTTTGGATTATATATAGAGACAGGGTTGCATTGAGTTGCTTAGTGCCTTGCTGTTGCTGAGGCTGGCTTTGAACTTGTGATCTTCCTGTCTCAGCCTCAAGAGCCACTGGGATTACAGGCATGTGCCACTGTGCCTGGCTGGCTTAACTTTTTGACTATCAGTAAAGTTATAAACAGTTTCCTGATGGGGAGAGGGAAGATGTGATAATTGCTATAATAGTGAAATTCTAAATAGTAATGAAAATGAAAAGGAATAAAATGCAGGCTAAGGAGAGATGACTCATTAAAGGGAAAGTTACATAAAAAGGGTAGTATTTAAAATGGATTTTCAATATGTAGTAGGATTTAATAAGTTGGCATGTGAGATGGAGACAGAGGAAGCAACATTTGGGATTAAGAAGAAAGCTTGGAAACTGCAGAAGTAAGGAATAGAAAGCATATTTAAAAGAAGGTTGGGAAACCAGGTGCTGGATGGAAGTGTGTCTATAGCTTGATAGGACAGGGAGGGCCTTTGAAAGCTTCCTAAAAGCCCCACACTTTATTAAGAAAATACTTTGGTGGCATTGTGAAAGGTAGACTGTAGAAGAGAATGACAAGTACATGGAAACTAGATGTCACTATAATTATTCATTCCTCATGACAAATTTTCTTAAATGTTTCAAAGTAAATTGAATTAAGTAATAAAAAATCTTATTTTTCCTCATTTTAAAATAAATCTCTAAGGTATATACTAACTGGCAATTCATGTGGTTTCTTACATAAGGGGGTTCAATATTCAATTTTTAGCTTTCTGAAATATTTTATAGATGGTTCTCTTAAACAAAGACTAGATAATTTATCACTAATGAGTTTAAAGTCCCTCTCTTAAAAAACAGGCAGGCCTTTTGGGGTCATCTTTTGATGTGCCACATCGTGTGTTCTGAATGATTTCACCCAGAGGTACTAATTTATCAAAAGCTTAAGACTGCAAATGTTAAAAGATTTACAGGGCTGTATGTTAGTGTAAAAAGCAGAATGCAGTATTAAGCATGAGTCACAGCCTGCAAAATAGGGTTCAAGACAGTAAGACATTGATGAATGGGATTAGATCTAATTGAGATTTGGTACAAAATGATGACAAAGATTCTTTTGCTAAGATTCCTGTTAATATGTACATGAGCAAGTATTTTGGGAAACTAGGCTTAATCAAAATTAGGTAGCAAAGTTCTAAAGTGAAATCAAGTATTAATATATGCATTTCAGTAAATACTTGTAGGCTACGAATTATGATACAATTACTGTACTAAGCATAAAATTTGGATTCTTTTTAACAGCCTCGTGACTCAGGGAATTCATAGTTATAAATCATACAAGTGAATGATTTGAACTATTTGAAGAAATGTATAAAGTTAAGGTACCACACCAAATTAACTAAACAAGCATTTTACAATGCATTTATGATGCTATTGTGGTTATTGCTGTATTAGTTCCAACACAGACAATATCAGCTATATGCAAAATAATACAAAGAAGAATACATTTCTCATGTACTAAGGATGCAATATAGTCTTTTCAATTAATCCAGAACTTTGAATAGTAAATCAGCCATAATCTTCTGATATTTGTCTCTGCGGGAAATAGTAGTCACAATACTATCTACTCAGTTTCATTCTCCCTGTGTTCACAGTTATTTAAGATGTGTGTGTGGGGGAAGAACAATGCAAAGATCCTTTGATTTATACAATATTCACTTGTAGATCAACAATTAAATACTGTCTCAAGTACTTGGGAACCAAAGGTCAAATGAAATGCATTTCAGGCAATAAGCATGACTTACATCTATTGGCAATGGCCAAATTTTGTTGTCAAATGGGAAAGAATTGGGAAGATTTATTACAAAACACTTTGCGATCTTATATTTGTTATATGTAGTATAGAATTCCTATTTTTTTTATACGAAATTTCCTTCTATTCAAGTAATTTTAGGGGGAACTTAGGTAGGAATTCTGTACTCAATCAGAATATCTGTACTATAAGACTGGTTCCTACTAGTCTTTTATTGTGCATTGAGATAAAAATCACTGACACAGGGTGCAAAATTTTTTAAAAAAGGAAAGGTTAGAGACAGAAATATTACTAAATGTGAGTTTCCAGATGGATAATGAGGAAATCTTGACTTTTCATTTAATGTCAGAAATTTTATCAGTTCCATAAATAAACATTGCGGTCAGCACCCCCATCTTGTACAGTACTCAGTGAGTGTGCTTTCTGTTTTCTAGACCTAAAATAGGTGCATATTTTAGGCCAAGTCAATAGATAAGTAGTTTGGAGGCAGATTTTAAGTCCCATAAATACCTACTCAAAATTCTAAAGTATTTAAATTAACCAGAGTTTAAAAGTTAGTTTTTCTCCTGAATAAGATGTAATATGTTTATTAGTGTAAGAAAAATAAAAAGTAGTCCACATAACAAAAACAAAACATTATATTTACAAAAATCTTAAATAACAAATGTATAGGAAACATATGAAGAAAACTTTACTGAGGAACATAAAAAAGATATGAAGAGTGAGAAGATTTGATAGTGGGAAAATATAAAGACATAATTAATTTGTCAATTTTTAAAAGGCTATTTCTTTAGAGGCAGAAAAAAAAACTATGTTAACAATCACTACTTAGGTACAGCAAAGAATTCTTTAAAAACAATAATGAAGAGGGATAAGTACTGATACAGATAAAAAAAAATACTATAACTATTGAAATAATAGCTACCACCAGCCCTAGAAAGATAAACAGACAAAAAAAAAAAAAAAAAAAAAAAAGGAATGGAAATTCAATAAACAGAATTGCATATGACTATTCAAAAACACACAAACACATGCATATACCCAGACAAGAATGACAGATTCCTTTAAGAAAATAAAATTGTATTCTTGCCCATCATCTTCTACCAAAAATAAATTAGAAGAAAATAAATAGAAGGGGAAATTAAAACTTATGGTTGAGAAGGCCTTTTGAAGAATGATTCCAAAAGCATTGAGGAAAAAAGACTTTACTACGCGAAAGCTTTAAGATTCAGCATAAGAAGGACATTTCAAAGTTAACACCAAATGATTAACTGCACCTTGTATACTACAGGAAAGAGTTAATATCCTATGGTGATTTCATCCAGGACTATGGCTTTAAATATCCTCTAAATGTTAACAACCTTCAAATTTGTATTTCAGCTTAGACTTCTCTCTTGAACTTCAAATTCTTAACTGCCTGTTTGATGTCTCCACTTGGATATATCTTAGACAAATATAACCTGCCCATAACTGAACTCTTATTAATTTTTTACCACCTCTACTCAGTAAATGTGTTCCACCTGAATCTTCCCCATCTCTTCTTTTAAGGTGACTCCATTATTTCAGACTGCAAGTTCAAAATGTTGGAGACTTCTTAGACCTTTCCTTCTCTTATATTTCTCATATCCTGACATTCTTTCTCTCATATCCTAAATCCAATTTGCCAGGAAATCCTGCTGGCTCCACACTTAAAATATATTAGAATCTGCCTACTTCTTATTATCTCCACTACTACAAAACTTGTCTAACTTATCTCCATCTTCATTTGCATTATTGCAGTAGCCACCTAATGTTTCAACCCTTATCAGACTACAATATATTCACAAGACAGCAGTGAGAGGAACCTTTTAAAATGTGGTTGAACTACATACTAAATTTCTGCTGAGATCATGCTATAGCTCTGTTTCATTCCAAGTAAAATACTAGCTCCTTACAATAAACTGCAAGGCTCTATGTCATTTCCCTTCCTTCCCTTTATCAGTTTGATCTTATCATTCATTATCTACTTCCCTTCTCTTTACCTTTGTAGCAGTTATATCCTCCTTGATATTCTTAAAGTATTAGAGATTTTGCACTGCTTACTTCTTCTAAGGCTTCTCCTTAGATATTTACATAGATAACTCTCTGAACTACTTCAGGTTTTGTGAGTAAGATCTACCTGACCATGCTATTTAAAAGAGCAAACTCAAAAACGTGACCAAAATAAGAGAAAAAAGCACAAGGGAATTCCATGAAAATAGAATAAAGATCAGTGGAGTAGACAGAAGGGGATGATCAAGGGGGAGGAAGAGGAAGGAACAATGGAATGAATCCGACCAAACTTTCCTGTGTGTGTGTGTGTGTGTGTGTACAAAACACAATGAATTTCACCTTTATGTATATCTATAATGCACTAATTAAAAAAAAATATATATATATATATAAAAAAATAGAGGAAAGATCACAAAAGAAGAGGAAAGGGAGAAAGAGGAGGGGAGGAAAAAGCTAGTCCTAGGGACTGAATTGGAACAAATTATATTTCATGCTTGTATAATAATGTCAAAATGAATATTAATATTATGTATAACTAAAATAAGCTAATTAAAAAAAGCAAACTCCCAGCTCCCACTCTTAAATTCTCTTCTTTTCTAAGATTGTTTAATGGACTAATTTACTGTCTTTTTCCATTAGAAAATAAGCTCCACCAGGGAAGAGTTTTACAGAATGTATTCCTTAGCATCAAATAAGTACCTAGAACACAATAGAAGTGCAATATTGTTAAGTAAATGAATAAATATAAGTAGTTTCTGTGAACAAGAAACAATTAAAAAAATACCAGAAAAAAGTTCAAATGATGGGAAGAAATAAAACTAGATAAAAATGGAAATGACAGTAATAATGACTTAAACTGACAATCAACAAGTAATTAGCAAAGACAAAACAGTGAGAAACTCAGATTTAAAAAGACTTAATATATACAAAGTATGGCCATTGTTTGGATCCTAATTTGAACAAATCGTAGAAACAAATCACTTGCAGTGACAACAGGGAAATTTTAACACCAATTAGATATTTGACATTATTAGGAGTGAAGAAAATATTGGCATTATACTTTCTTTTAGAAACACTTGATGTAAATGGAAGAAATGATATGTGTCTGAAAATTACATCAAAGTAATCCAATGGAGGACCTGAGGCGGAAGAAATCAGATGGGGTTCTCAAGGCTAGACATGAGCTGGGGATTTCTCAATGAGGCTCAATACTGAAATCTTTGTGCATATATGTGTTTGTAATTATTTGGTTTTCTAAAACTAAAAACTGCCACATTTTAACATCAAAAGCCTATGACGCTAAAAGGAGAAAACTCTGTCTTATATTGTTTATGGGAATTAAAACTGGTAATCATATAGCAGAGAGAAGTTACTAATATCTTAGAAATGTATATTTCAAGCTGAAAAAATATACATGTATGTTGAGTCAAAATTTCCACTTCTAGGAATTTATCATAGAGATAATCAGACATAAGCACTAAGATAAATGTACACATTCTTTCACTAAAATATTATTCATAATAATAAAAATTTACCAAACAACCTAAATGCCCAATAATAGAGGCTAAAATAATTCTGGTTAATGTTACCAGACTAAAAAGCACGTGTGTGTATGAGTTTGTGCTGTACAAAATATTGTAGCTAATCTAGTAAATGTTTTTAAGCATACTTAAGGTATTTGGGGAAAAAAATGAAATATCACTGCATTTAATATTTTTGAAATGTTGTGATAAAACCACTTAATATCTGTTAATGAGAGTATATATAAAGGGAAAGATTAATGGCACAGGTATAAGTTTAAGATAAATATACATTTTTGATGCATATTAAGTTAAACCTTTTCAATTTTACTTTTAAAATTTGTTAAGACTACCATTTATAATATAATTTTAGTAATGGATGTTATCTGGATTTTTTTTGATTTTTCTAGAAATGCAAACATATTTGTGCTTTTTTAATGAATTTATTTCAATATTCTAAGGCTAAGAAAAATAAAATGTTTATAAGTGGTTTCATATGCATATTTCCTGCTATTCTCTTTGACTCTATTCATAATGCATAATTTATGAAACGAATAAAACATATGAAGCACATAGTTAATCTATGAAGTCATTTGGAGAAAACAGTAAAGTAACAAAACAAGAACTAAACATAAAAACCAAACTAAACCCTCTTAGGTTCCCCAAAGACAACACATATTTATAAAATGTAACATGACTTCAAATAGTCTTTGCTTTTGAAAATATTATGAAATAGAATTAAATCAAATAAGTGTTTTGTTTTATTCTTGACAAGTATAGTCTGCGCAATTATACGGCATATGAAATATGGACTTTTAAATAAGGAATAATGACTATAAACTAGCAGGTGGCCAATATTTCTCTCTTTGTGTTAAAACCCTGTTTCCTTTTCCAGCATCTTGAATACATAACAAAAGAATCAGGCCCCCAAAATATAAGAGAATCTGAAAAAAATCTTAAATTTTGCTTTCCAAAGTTCTCAACTAGGTCAGGTCTAATTACAATAATGCTTATTAAAAGAAAAAGATAATGTATGTATGTATATGTATACATTATTTTTATTTTTTCAGAAAATGTGCCTAACTTCCCTATCACCTTAATGTAAAAACATAATATAGGGAACTGCAGCTGTTAATAAAGTTGTAGCTAATTGTACCAAGATGTGCTAATGTTTCTTCTGAAGGTAACTAAAAACTCTGGAGAAAATATAAAAAGAACATTTGAAGGCACTGGGTTGCTAACAAGACTGTGAAGAAACATAGATATCAGCAGGAAATTGGAGGCTTAGGAGGGTAATTTCTGAAACTGCAGCTAGCTTTCCCCTGAGGAAAACTTTGCTGAAGCTAGAGTAGATGGCAGAAAAACTTTGCAACATTGAAAATGGGTGACAATAGGCTTCGTTTTACCAGATCCCCAGAAAAACTCTCTATAATGGATAATATAGAAAGATTTGAGAACACATCTTAAAAATCCAGTATACTTAAAGCACTAGTGAACTACACTAAATAAAAAAAGTAGCATTAAATGAACAAAATTATAAAAAAACCCCCAAATAAACAAAGTATATAAAACAGAAGATGATATAATCCCACTAGTAATCTGAGAGTTACAAATTTTAAAAGAATGTATGTTAGCATTAGGATTGTTATTAGGTGAGGATGAACAGGTACTCTCATACA
This sequence comes from Marmota flaviventris, assembly GCF_047511675.1. Classification (NCBI taxonomy): domain Eukaryota; kingdom Metazoa; phylum Chordata; class Mammalia; order Rodentia; family Sciuridae; genus Marmota; species Marmota flaviventris. The sequence goes on along the minus strand of NC_092506.1, from coordinate 36,559,916 downwards.
TACTAAGTACAAAGTGTAATATCCCTTATCCAAAATGCTTGGGACAAGAATTGTTTCAGATTTTCTTTTGGATTTTGGATTACTTGAATAGAAGTTGAGCATCTCTAATATGAAGATATGATCCAAAATTCAAAACATTAGTGCTAAAAAAGTTTTAGATTCAGAAGCATTTTAGAATTTTAGGTATTCAGGTTAGGGATGCTCAATCTGTATAGGAAAATATTTTTTGGACACCGGTTTGATACAGGATATATTTTGTCTTTTAACCCAGTAAGTAAGCTTCTAGGAATATGCTACACATGCACAGATGGGAATAAGCAGGTCTATTCTCTGTTGTACTGTTCACTAGAACACTGGTTAAGTAATTTATGGTACGACTATCTATTCTCTAGATTCTCAAAAATATTCATAATAAAAAAGCTACAGGTAGTATTCTCTCCCTCTCACATATATAAACAAGCAGAGCAAAGATAACTAAACTGTTAATATTAATTATCTCAAAGAACATAAGATTGGGGCTCTGGGAAGAATAGAAAAGGACATTCTACTTCTTATGTTAATATTCTACACTTGCTCAATTTTTTTAAAACCAAAATTGTGTGTTAGTTTTACAATTGATATGCCAATAGGAAAACAGCAAATTCTACATTGTTTGTTGATCTCAAGAACACTGATTATTAGATATTATAAAACATAGTATTATTAATGCTAATCTTTATTATTTAATTTTAAATAAAGATGGGAAATAAAATTATTCAATCAAAAATAGGTAAAATGGATTTTATAGCTACAGCTATTTAGAACAACATTGCACACTTGCTCTTAGATCTTAGGAAGATAGTTGTTAATTAATATTACTTTGAACTAATTTCCTTGTTTATTCTCACAAAATAACACTCTACTAAAAATTAACTCTTCTGTAGATTGAATATATAAAAAATCTCTTAAGGAATAATGCTAGTATTTACTTAATAAAACAAAAGCCATACTTACAACAAGGAATAGATTGAATTGGTCCAAGTTGTGGAAAGGTCATAAAAGCAGAAATTCCTGGCAGATCATTTTGGTTTGGATGTTCAATAGTTTGATCAGCCCAAACCACTACTTTTTTCCTTTCTACTAAATGTTCAATTTCTGTGAACTCAGATTCAAAAGCAGCATTTGATAGGCCAGCTTCTTTCAATGTGTAGTACTGTTTTCTTAGGGTTGGAAGTAAAGCATTCAATACTCTATGTAGAGAAGGTGACAAAAAAGGAGAGATAAATAAAGTTTAAATAACACTACGGTTCTTTTATATATAACACCAAAAATATTAGTATATCATTAAGATGATTTCTTGTTTCTTTTCTTTTACAATGTTACTTCAATCAAATAACTGAACATATACTTAATACATCATTTATAGAGTAGAAAGAGTATCAGATGGAAATTATGAGAAAGAATTAGGTTCTTTTCTCAGTTTTCATACACTTCTGTATAATCTGGGACAAAGCACAAACTGAAGTCTCTCCTCTATGAAGTGAAGGGCAACCAGACAGTCATTACATATTATAGACTGTTCTGAAGACTAAATGAGTATGTAAATTGTAGATAAAAGCTTTTTATAAAACAATGTAATTTACAAACCACATGTAACATAAAATGAAATAACTAAAAGCGATGGCTTTCGGAATGAGATTCAGAGCGGTTTCAAGAAGATGAGTTCTAGAAAAGGTTGTTGGATATGAGGAATGTTTAAGGCATTGAATTCTTGGCTCTGATTCAAAACAAAACAAACACCAGTAGAGGGGGCAGAGAGAGAAGAGGGGAGGGGAGGGGAGGGGAGGGGGGATAGTAGAGGATAGGAAAGGCAGCAGAACACAACAGACACTAGTATGGCAATATGTAAATCAATGGATGTGTAACTGATGTAATTCTGCAATCTGTATTTGGGGTAAAAATGGGAGTTCATAACCCACTTGAATCAAAGTGTGAAATATGATATATCAAGAACTATGTAATGTTTTGAACAGCCAACAATAAAAAATTTAAAAACAAACAAACAAACAAACAAACAAAAAAAACAAAACAAAAAATAAAAATTCCAAAAAGTTCCAAAAATGTGAAACTTGAATTTTCCCCATATCATGCACTCTGTTGAATCTGTAAAATGAAAAGGATGCATGGTGTATTCTGGTGTAGCCTCTCACCATTTCACAGATCCTCTCTCCAGTACTTGTTTGAGCATTGCTCACTTCACATCTCATTCACGTACTGTGAAGTTAGATGTGCAAGGGCTGCATCTATACTGGAGAGGCACAGACCTTTTTTTTATTTTCTCTTATCATTATTTCTTATACAATGCAGTATAACAACTATTTATATAGCAGGAGGTATTATAAGTATTCGAGAGATGATTTAAAATATATGGAAGGATATGTAGTTTATATACAGATACTATGCCATTTTATATGAGCTTATATGAGGAAATTAAGCGTTGAGGATTTTGGTATCATAAGGGATTCAGAACCAGTTTCCTGATAATGTTGATAGACAGTTGTATAGGGGAAAATTACTAATAAAAAAGTAAATAAAATAATTATTTGAGTACCAAATCAGGTATAGTTCCTTTGTATCCATGGATAATTGGTTCCATGATAACCCAATCCCAAACCCAAAATTTGTCACCTGTTCATGTTCAGTATAGACATACCATTACAGGTCTAACTGCATAGTAATGTGAATGAGATATGAAATGAACGAGTACCAGAGAGACTAAGGCCCTAAGAAATGAAGAGAGGCTACAGCAGAGTATATCTCTATATCCTTACAGTTCTTGGAACTGTACTATGCAGTTAACATATTAGGTCTGAGATTGCTAAGAAATGCTTGCTTCTAAGGTTGATGCTTAGCTGGCCTCTTGTTAGATTTTTCCCATTATTTCTAGAACTGATATGATGAGTGGCTCACTAGCTTTATGCTTAATGCCTGCTTTCCTTTTGAAAAAAGTCAAATTTTGGTATATGCTAGGCAGAGGGTGCCTACGAGATCAGCTTGCAATAAAAACCCAAGGAACGGAATCTCTAAAGAGCATCCAAAGTAGATATTTCATATGTGTCTTGTCACAACTTCTTGCTGGAAGAATTAAGCACATCCTGTCACTCTACTGGAATAAGATTCTTAAAACCTTGTGCCCTGTCTTCTCAAAACTTAGCCCCATACACTTTTTCCTTGTGCTCATTTTACTTTGTATCCTTTTGCTATAATAACTGATAGTTTTGAGAACAACTATATGGGGAATATCGAGTCCTAGTACATCAATGAACTTGGAAGTGATCTTGGGACTCATGACAGGCTCGGATTATGTTGTATTATAATCTATTTTCATATATAAGAAAAGTAACCTTAGCTTTGCAAAGTTACATAATTTCTGGAAGACTATATTGCTAATATAAGCAAGAATCAAGACTGATTCCGTAACTCATATCTTTCTACTATGCCAAATTTTATGTGATGCTCTGGCTCACCAGTTCTTTAATAAGTTAGAAACTCCCTGCACCCCTGCACTTTAAAATATTAATCTATGTGTTTGACCTAGCAAATATAATATAATATGGTTAAATTAAAGTCTCTTTGATGACTTTAACTCTTGCAGGTGGTCTGAGTGCTAGCAAATGAATATTTCACATCTGCTCTAGGTACAGATAGAGAAAGTATGGGGAGATTAGCTTCAGCTTCCTGTCATAGAAGAATACTCCTGGAAGTTTTTATTTCTTTTTTAAAAGTAGCCATCTAATATGACTTCTTCTTCTAAATAAAAAATGCAGATAATTAATCACCAGTCATTCAAGAACACTAGTTGAATACAAGATGATTTTTAGAATGGCAGAAGACCCTTAGAGAAATAAATTTCTCATTTTCACAGAGCAAAGTGCTGCTGAAGGAGCTGAATGGCTTATCTAAGGTGCAAAAAAAAAAAAAAAAAGCCATTTTTTTTTTAGATTATATCTCATAAACTAAATGACTAAGATGTTACTATTGAGCTATTTGAGCTAGCACAAATATCACAAAAAGCATCAAATAAAAGAGTACAACGTACAAACTGGGACACCTGATATTTCACAACTTTTAACAACAAAAAAATCATTCTGAAATAATGAATAATTAACAATTGTCTACTTAAAAATTCAATTGGTGTTACTAGCAATTGCTTTAGTAGTTGAGTATTTTTGGAATTTTTATTACATTGCATATATTAAGTAAAAATGAATCTCAAAGAAAAATGCTTTGAAAACTATAAGGCACTATAAAAAAATAAGTGACTAAGAAAAAAATGACATTTTTTATGTTCTGTTTTCTTATTACTTACTTTCTGATGCTGACAGACACTTAAAAAATAAGGTACCTTATACTAAATAAAACTCAACTTTCTCGAAGTAGGAAACTGAACTTCTGTGCTTTGGGTTCTTTAAGTGTACAACAGTAAAATCTGTAGAACAGATGAATCCATATACTTACGCCTCAGTCCGCCTGTGCTGCTGTTCTTGAAGGCAAGCTAGATCTGTCATATGTCTAATTTGTGCTTTCAAATCTTTGTTCTGGAGGTGTAAATGGTGACAATAAAGATCTTTATTGAGTTCCTAGGAAAAACATGCAAAATATATTTTAGATTCTTTTAAGAAATTAAATCAAGTGAATTTTAACAAAACTTATTTTATATTGATATCAGAAGTTTTAATTTTATTTATATATATTCACATATAGACATATACATATGTTTAGAAACAATTGGAAAATAAGAGTTCTGGTATAGGTAATCAATAACTTATCAGTAGGATAACATTTCAAGTTTCCTCAGAAACTGAATGTTAGGAATTCTGATGATGCATAGCTTTTTGGTCTATCAACTAGTTTACAATGCTGTGAAAATACATTAATATGACCAGTTTTTGCACAAATATCATTTCCTTAAGGAGATTCTCTGTGAAAATTGCATTTAAAGATCTTTACTGAACTATGACTTTAACAAGGTCATAGTTCAGTAAAGATTTCATTTATTTATTCAATTTATAGTTTCTCTGCCTACAGTGTAAAATTTAAACCTAGGAATGAGACTATGTCAGAATAGTTAAGACATACAGACCCAGGATATAGTATCTGGACTTTCAGACACTAAAAATTTGTTCCCCACACCCACTTGTTATAAGCTTCACCATACGCACAATTACAACAGTCTTTTGAATGCTCCCATTTTCTTTTTTTTTTTTTTATTTTTATTTATTTATTTTTAGAGAGAGAGAGAGAGAGAGAGAGAGAGAGAGAGAGAGAATTATTTATTTATTTTAGTTTTCGGCGGACACAACATCTTTGTTTGTATGTGGTGCTGAGGATCGAACCCCGGCCTCAAGCATGCCAGGCGAGCACGCTACCGCTTGAGCCACATCCCCAGCCCCAAAATATTTATTTATTTATTTTTCGGTGGACACAACATCTTTGTTTGTATGTGGTGCTGAGGATCGAACCCGGGCCGCACGCATGCCAGGCGAGCGCGCTACCACTTGAGCCACATCCCCAGCCCCTCCCATTTTCTTAAGCTTCATCTATCTAGTGTCAGGTGTCCTTCAATATGGTCACCTAAAATTATTCTTCTTTCCTCCAACTCTCTAAACCTCAAATATAGAAAATACCAGCTAAATGATCACACTGAAGTATGAATGATGATAATACAATAACATTCTCAGCATCTTTAATTGGGAAATTTCAGTGAGTACAATGAAAAAGAGTGAATAGTTTTTGGACAATTTGAATAAGTGAGCCATTAATCCCATAAGAAGGAGAGCTATGCCTGAAAACTTCCTCCTAGGAAATTCCCATAATCCATTTGGCTTTTAACTTCTGCTTTCCAATTTATAGTTGACCATTAATTCTATAAAAAGCTTAGTTGTTTATTCATTTGTTAAAAAATATTTTCTATGTTAGTGGGACTGTGACAGAGAAACAATACCATTATATTTATCTGAGATAAATAAAAGAATAAACTTATTTACATAACTCATTTTAACACTTCAACAATTATAGCATGTGTTTATAAAAAATTATTTTTATGGAACCAGGATGATATGATTAAAGCAGTGGCTTATGAGTCATGGAAGTTTTAGGAATGGACTTAGTCTTGAAACAAATACTAACTTAAGCCAGATACATACATCCTTCAGGAAGATTAGTTTATTGACTAAAATTAAAGAACTAAGTCATATGACCTCTTTATTTTTTTCCAGTTATAAAATTGTATGATTATAATCATATAAATGTGTTTACTGATATTCCTTTTATCTTTTTTCTTTTAATCACGTTTCTTAATAATAATTCTTGGCTAGTTCGGCATCTTTGGAAAACAGCTTACAACTGGTGTCTGTTCTTGACTTAACACATTAGTTACTGAATCTGATTGGACGAGCACAGCCTATTCTGAGAATTATAAGTAGGATGGTAATGACGGAAGCAAAGAGTATAATGAGAGGTGACATAAAATTTGAAAAGAATTAGGTGCTAGACCATGAGAAGCTTAACATATTATAATGAAGAGTTTATTCTAGACAGAAGGCACTGAATATGAATATGAATATGATAAGGGTTTTCTTCGAAAATTTTACTTTGGTTATAGGGGAGAGAAGGCATTATATCAGAACATGACTAGAAGAAGAAAGATCAAAAGCAGCAGTCCAATAGTGGGGATGGGAGTCTGAATTAGGGTAGTGTCAGTGAGAGATGACAGAAGTTGTTAAAAAGTAGATAGCAAAACCAAAGGTTGAATGTTTTCTCTGATATGCAGATGCTAATTCACAACAAGAGGAGGGCACTAGGGAAGGATAGAGTTACTTTAGATTAGGTAGAGGGGAATGAAGGGCGGGGAGGGGATAGAGGGTTAGCAAGGATAGTAGAATGAAATAGAGATTATTACCTTATGTACATATATGACTTCATGACCAATGTGATTCTACAACATGTACAATCAGAAAAATGAGAAATTAACCCCCATTTATGTATGATATATCAAAATGCATAAATGCATTCTACTGTCATGTATAACTAATTAAAACAAATTAAAAATTTATTAAGAAAGAAAAAGTAGATAGTGCAGGAGGGTATGAGAAAATAGCATCAACTTGAAGACTGAAAATATTGGGGTTTGTCCAGAGTTGTATGACCCTGGATAAGTCCATTCACAAATTTATAATGTCTCAGCTTACTTTCATAGGAAATAATAGCTTATAATTAGATAATTATTTCATATGTGAAAACAACTACAGAAAAATAATTAAGGTAGGGTTGGGAATGGACACAGTTTTATCTCTTTAAAAGTTATTTATAATAAAATTCAGAGAAAACACGCATTTAAAAATCAATTCTACATTCACATTCAAGTGTAAAATTCAAGTTCTGAGGTTGGGACTGTAGCTTAGCTCAGTGGTAGAGTGCTTGTCCAGCGTGTGTGAGGCACTGGGTTTAATTCTCAGCACCACATATAAATGAATAAATTAAAGAAAAAAAAAAAACAGTCCATCAATAACTAAAAAAATATTTTTTTAAAAAGTTCAAGTTCTGTTTAAGATAATTCTAGAAGACAGACTTAGAAAAATTAGATTTAAGTATATAGAAAAAATAAGTTTGTTGACAATAATCTAAGCAGTGTTAACTTTATAAGTAGACAAGATAGCAGAAGTAAATAATAATAAAAATAATATACCATATTATAAATTGTGAGCTTATAATAAATACTGGATAGAATAAGCAAGCTAGTGAATTTTTACAACTGACTTTTCTGCATCTCAAATACTAAACAAGTTCTTCAGTACTTCTATAGTTGCGATTGGGCTATAAATTATAATGTTGATTTTATGCAAAAACATACTAAATTGTAATACAAACAAATTAAATGAAGTCATGCTCTTGAAAAGTGAACATCATTTAAAAATTATAATACATTAGTTTTTTAAATGAATACAATTAATGTCTTTGAAGTGTACATATAAAACTATTAAAATGGTAAATTTTATGTTATATTATTACACACAGAAAAATTTTTAGACCATTCATGAAAGCTTTTGCCCTCTAGCAAGGATAAATAACCTAATAGAACATTATAGGCACAAGAATACTAATAAAACTAAAAACTTTCAGTAGTTATTTGTAAATACGGTTAAGGTTTAACTTTAATAAAAACATATATTTTAAAAAAAGTCATCTTGAGAATACTACTTCAGTCTTACTGAAGCAAATAAATAAATGAAATAAATAATGGGAACAATCTAAAATACAGTTAACATTCAACAACTGCTATGTATTTTAGAGAATTTGTTCATGTTCATTGAATGAGAAAAACTTATTTGAACAGTGTTATTTTAAAATATTTTTTTCTCCAAGTTTTGGGAATTGAACCCATGGGCAATCTACCACTGAATTACATCTCCAGCTCTTTTTATTTCTTATTTTGAGACAAAGTTGTCAGCTGTTTTTTTTTTTTTTAATTAAATTTTATTATATATATTAGGTTTATAACTCAATTTTTTATTGGTTCTTTTTAGTTATACATGAGAGTACAATTCATTTTGATATAATTATACAAAGACAGATTATATCTTATTCTAGTTAGGATTCCATTCTTATGGATGTTCCTTTCCTCTAATCTACTGAATATCTATTCTTCTACTCTCCCTCTTATTGTGAGTTAGCTTCCATATGCTACTGAAAACATTTGACCTTTGGCTTTTTGGGACTGGCTTATTTCACCTAGCATGATATCATAGTCTCCAATTCCATCCATTTACTGACAAAATTCATAAAGGCATTCTTCTTTATACATGAGTAATAATCAGTTTGGTTTGGTTTATTTACCACATTTTCTTTACCCATTTATTTGTTGAAGGGCACCTAGGTTGGTTTCATAAACTAGGTGTTGTGAATTGAGCTGCTATATAAACACTGATGTGGCTACTCTGTGTAGATTTTAAATCCTTTGGATATATACCAAAAGGCGGGACAGAAGGGTCAAATGGTGGTTCCATTTCAAGTTTTCTAAGAAATCTCCATACTGCTTTCCAGAGTGGCTGCATCAATTTGTAGTACTACCAGCAATGTTTGAATATACCTTTTCTGCCACATCCTTGCCACCATTTATTGTTATTTATATTCTTGATAATTGCTATTCTGACTGGAGTGAGATGAAATCTCAGTTTAAAAATGTTTTAAAATTAATTTTACAGTAGAATGTATTTTGATATATAGATCACAAATGGAGCACAACTTCTCATTCCTCTGGTTGTACATGGTTCTCAGTATAATTTTAATTTGCATCTCTAATTCAACTAATGTTGAACATTTTTCATATATTTGTTGACCTTTTGTATTTCTTCTGAGAAGGTTCTGTTTGCTTCATTTGTCCATTTATTAATTGGGCTTTTTTTTTTTTTTTGTGTGTGTGTGTGTGTGTGTTCAGTTTTTTGAGTTTTTTATCCTAGAATATAATGCTCTGAGGTGCAGGTGGCAAAGATTTTCTCTCTGTTTACATTCATGGCTATTTCCTTTGCTGTGAAGAAGCTTTTTAGTTTGATACCATCCCATTTATTGATTCTTGATTTTACTTCTTGTACTTTGTGAGTCTTATTGAGGAAGTTGGTTCTTAAGCTGACATGATGGAAAGTTGGGTCTACATTTTCTTCTAGTGGGTGCAGGGTTTTTGGTCTAATTTGTAGGTCTTTGATACATTTTGATTTGAGTTTTGTGCAGGGTGAGTGATAGGGGTTCAATTTCATTTTGCTACATATGGATTTCTAGTTTTCCCAGCACCATTTGTTATAGAGGCTATCTTTTCTCCAATTATGCATTTGGCATCTTTGTCTAGTATGAGGTGACTGTATTTTTGTGGGTTTGTCTCTTGAGTCTTCTATTCTGTTCCATTGGTCTTCAGGTGTTTTTGTGCCAATACCATGCTGTTTTTGTTACTACAGCTCTGTAGTTTAATTTAAGGTCTGGTATTGTGAGGCTAACTACTAAGTTTTCCTCCCTAAGGACTGCTTTGGCTATACTGGGTATATTATTTTTCCAAATGAATTTCATGACTGCCTTTTCTATTTCTAAGGAGATCATCATTGGAATTTTGATGGGAACTGCACTGAATCCGTATAGTGCTTTTGGTAGTATGGCCATATTGATAATATTACTTCTGCCTATGGGAGGTCTTTTCATCTTCTGAGATCTTCAATTCCTTTCTTTAGTGTTCTGTTGTTTTCATTGCAGAGGTCTTTCACTTTTCACTTCATTTGTTAGATTGATTCCCAAGTATTTTACTTATTTATTTTTGGAGGCTATTGTAAATGGGACAGTTTTCTTAATTTCTTTTAGCTGATTCAACATTGGTGTACAGAAATGCAATTAATTTATGGGTGTTAATTTTATATCCTGAAACTTTGCTGAATTCATTTATGAGTTCTAGATTTTTTTGGCAAAATTTTTTTGGGTCTTCTAAATACACAATAAAGTACTTGGCAAACACAGATAGTCTGAACTCTTCATTTCCTATTCGCGTCCCTTTAATTTTTTCTTTTGGCTTATTACTGTGGTTATAGTTTTAAGGAATATGTTGAATAGAAGTGGTGAAAATGGGCATACCTGTGTTGTTCATGTTTAGAGGGAATGCTTTCAGTTTTCCTCTGTTTAGAATGATCTTGGCCTTGGGTTTAGCCTATATAACTTTTACAATGTTGAGATATGTTCCTACTATCCCTAGTTTTTCTGGTGTTTAAACATGAATGGATGCTATATTTTGTCAAGTGCTTTTCCTGCATCTATTGAAACAAGAATTATGTGATTCTTTAAGTCTATTCATGTGATGAATTATAGTTACTGATTTCCGTATGTTGAACCAACCTTGCATATAAAACCTATTTGATCATTGTGCACTATCTGTTTAATATGTCTTTATATACAATTTGCCAGTATTTTATTAAAATTATTTGCATCTATGTTCATCAGGGGTATCGGTCTGAAGTTTTCTTTTCTTGATGTGCCTTGTCTGATTTTGGTTTCAGGATGACACAAACTTCACAGAATGTGTTTAGAAGAGTTTCCATCTTTTTTATTTCATGGAATAATTTTAGGATGATTTGTGTTAGTTCTTCTTTGAATGTCTGGTAGAACTCTGCTGAGAATCCATCCAGTCCTAGGCTTTTTTGTTAGTAGATGGTTCTTTCAATTTCCTTACATGAAATTGTTCTGTTTATATTTTCAATATCCTGATTCAATTTGAGTTAGTCATGTGTTTCTAGGAATTTGTCGATGTCTTCAAGATTTTCTAGCTTACTGGAGTATCAATTTTCAAAACAGTTTGATTATCCTCTGTATTTCAGGAATATCTATGGTGATATTTTCTTTTTCATCACAGATTTCAACAATTTGAGGCTTTCATCTCTTTTGGTTAGCTTGTCTTAGGGTTTAACAATTTTATTTATTTTTTCCAAGAACCACCTTTTTTGTTTCATTGATTTGTTGAAGTATTTTTTTTTTGTTTGTTTTGTTTCAATTTCAGTGATTTTGGCTCTGATTTTAATTATTTCTTGTGTTCTATTGATTTTGGTGTTGGTTTGTTTTTCTTTTTCCAGGGCTTTGAGATGTAATGTTAGATTATTTTTGGTATGTTTCTATTATTTTAATGAATGAGTTTACTGTTATAACAAATTTCCTCTTACAATCATGGTTCACAGTGTTTCAGAGATTTTGACATGTTGTATCTCTATTCTAATTTGCTTCCGCATAGTTTTTGATTCAACCCTTGATTTCTTCTGCTATCCATTCATCATTCAATAGTGAATTATTTAGTCTCCAGGTGTCAGAATAGTTTCTATTTTTTATCTTATCATAGATGTAATTTCATTTAATCATGATTTTATAGAAAGCAGGGTATTATCTCTAATTTTTTATTTTTATTTTTGTATTTGCTAGGAGTTGCTTTGTGGCCTATAATGTGGTTCCATCAGAAAATGTTCTGTTTGCTGCTGAAAAAATTGCATTCTGTAATTGACAGATGAAATATTCTATATGCCTGTTAATTATTGTTTTTTAGTTCTACAGTTGCTCTAGTTTTTGTTTGTAAGATCTATTCAGTGACGAGAAATGTGTTAAAGTCACCCAGTATTATTGTGCTGTGATCTATTTGAGTAGAAACCCCTGCTTGTTCGTGAGATCCATGTGAGTGATATTTTTTTCCCCATACTCTCACCTTCAGACTGTGGATGTCTTTGCCTATGAGGTGAGTGTCTTGGAGATGGCATACTGTCGGGTCTTATTTTTTAACCCAATCTGCCAGCCTATATCTTTTGATTGATGAGTTTAGTCTATTAACATTCAGTGTTATTATTGAGAGATAATTTTTATTTCCTGTTATTTGGATTTATTTCTAGCTTTTTAAGTTCAATTAGATTTTCCTTTGCTAGACTATTATAGTTACTTCTTTTGCTGGCATTCATTTTTAATTTCTATTTCCTCTTCATTCATATTTTTTGACAGTATTTTGTACTGCAACATTTTTAGATGTGAATTCTTTTAACTTTTTTTTTGTTTATTGTGGAAGGTGTTTATTTCATTTTCAATTTTGAAGCTTAATTTTACTGGATATAGTATTCTTGGCTGACATCCATTTTCTTTCAGAGCTAGGTATATATTATCCTAAGACGTTCTAGGTTTAAAGGTCTGGGTTAAGAAATTGGCTAAGATCTAGATTGATTTCCCTCTAAATACAACCAGTTGTTTTTCTCCAGATTTCAAAATTCTATCCTTCTGTGTCAGGCATTTTCACAACAATAATGGGGCTTGATGTGGGTGTGTTGTAATTTTGTATATTGGGGCCCTGTAAGCCTCCTGTATTTGATTTTCTATTTCATTCTCAAGGTTTGGAAAATTTTCTGATATTGTTTCATTGAAAATATTGTGTGTTCCTGTAGTTTGTACTTCAGAGCCTTTATCTAGCCCTATGAATCTTAGATTTGGCCTTCAAATGCTATCCATATTTCTTAATAATTCTATTCATGGTCTCTTAACATTTTTTCTCCAACATCAACTTTATTTTCAAAATTATATACTCTGTCTTTGACGCCTAAAACTGTGATATTCCAAGTGGTCTAATCTATTAGTGAATGTTTACACTAAATTTTTAATTTGGTTCACTGATTCCTTCATTTTGAGAATTTCTGTTTGAGTTTTCTTTAGGATCTTTGTACCTTTGTTGAAGTGATTTTCAATTCTTGTTTTTTTTTTTTTTTTTCTTTTCTGATTTTACTCCTTTTATCATCTTTTAAACTCATAGTTCAGTTTAACTATGAGCTTTCTAAATTCCTTCTCTGACACTTCCTTCACTCTGGTATCAATGGGCTGTTTTGTTGAGGCATTCTGGGTTGTTTGGGGTAGTTTGTTTGCTTGCTTTTTCATATTGTTCATGTGTTTACCCATCTGTCTTAATGGATTTGAAGCAGCAGAGTTTCTACCCTATGAATTTACAGTGTCTCTGAAGGTTTCTAGTACCTCACAGGTTAGGGGAACCAAATATAGCAATGACCTTATAGAGAAGCAGTATTACTGCTCTTGAATACTGTATCACTGAGATATGAGAAAAGCCATTTCTCTTTTGTCTACCATATTATTCTTTCTTCTCAGTTGTTTTCTTATATCCAGAGTAGTTTCAGTACTCTTACAGGTAATTGATAGAGACTGTTGCTTTCTAAGATGATTCTCTATAGTTTTAGATGATTCAGATCTAGCATAAAATTTCACAAGTTAACTTTTCTAAGCTTATACAATCTCAGTTCTAAGATGAATCACTGTCTTTTTTTTTAGCATGGCTTCACAAAACTTCAATGACTGAAAACACATGCAAAATTGTATACATATGACCTCCCCAATATCTCATCTGGACATAGGACCTACATAACTTGGTTCAGATTCTCAAAGGCATCTAAGATTTCCAAAAAGTTCAGAATGACTGTTCGGGAGGAAACACTGAAAATATGTTACATGATACAACTAACTTTGTTGCGTTTTTTCTGTGCGTATCTTGCTTTGGCTATTGATTTCTATATAATTGTTACTTAGACTATTAAACTATTATTCATTAAGTATTATTAAATGCTATTAGGCCTTTGAATACAGAATTTCATTTAAGCTCCTAATGCCTTAAATATATTTACAGATATAAAAATTATCACATACTAGAATTATTAAATACTCTTAAGTATAAAGCCTATTCTCTCTACAATATCTACATTCTTTTTGAGGGGAATATTTAAAAGTACTTTATAAACTGTTATGGTATTATAAAATATTACTACTAATTGGTAGGCTATTAACAAGATATCTTCCAGTCTTCTATAATGACTAAGAAGTAAACTGAGCTATTGGATGATCCTCAATAAATCTCTCCACTAAAAAATTACTCTGTCTTTGTCTTTCTTCTTAAGAAACAAGTATCTGTTCTTTCCTGATCCTTTCATTATTCTGAACTATTGTCATTGACCATTCTTGCTAGTTTCCTCTCCACAGTCATGTTTATGTTTTAAGGTTAAAGTCATTTGCTTCCACATTTTTTTTTTTTTTTTTGGCTACTAGTAGTGATTATAAAGCATTTCTACTCATTGCTATCTGGAAAATCCATTCCTCTACTCATGATGCATTGGCTAATATCTTTAAATTATAAAAAAAATTAATACATTTGAATATTAAAGGTCTCTAGCATTTGTTACTGAATATTTTAGTTCATCTCTATTTTCAGGCCTGCCTGTTTTCTCTTCCAGAAATTTGAAGATTTTTATAGCCTAATAACAATTAGCTGAAATAAAGTATAGAATTTCAAAGTAAAGACTTTATGATACTTTTCCTTTAAAAAAAAAAAAAAAAACACTGAAAATATTCTTTTAAAGTATTAGGTACCCGGTTCAAAACTAGTTACTTGGTGGCAATTGCTGGTAGGTGCTTATCCCATATTTACTTTTTCTTTCTTTCTCATGAAGAGAACACCAATTTTGGGGGGGGGGGGGGAGAAACACAACATACTAAAAAGTCACCTTTCCAGACTTCTTTATATTTAGAAATAACCTTGTGACACAATTCTAGCCAATGGATAGTCCTTAAGGAATTTCTGGAAAAGTCTTTGCTCTCTCAGTGTAGAAATCCTTCCCTCATTTCTTTCCTCTTCTATGGTCTAGGTGTAAAATTGAAACTAGAGATGAAACAGTAATATTACAATCATGAAATGACAATCATGAAATAGCTGCCTACCTAGAAGATTTACTGTTAAGGGAGCAAAATAGCCCAAATTAGTAAAGACACTAAAGTCAGATTACTTGTAGCATTGAGCAGAATAGCCATTAGCCTTGAGTACACTTTACAAACATAATCTTTGCCATTCTAATAAAGAATATCCTCAGCTAGACACAGAAATCACTGTAAACTGTAACACAATTAATACTAATCACATTTAAGACTGTTTTCATACAAAATATTTGGATTTAAAGCAAATGTAAATTACCTACATGATGAATGCTCATGGTTTGTAATAGAATTACTTTATTCTAACTTAAGAGATACCTCAAAAAGGATGCAAATGCTTAAGAATAACAACATTTAAAAGTAACTCTAGTCTTCTGAGAGTACAGAGAAGGGAAATCTAGTAGGTATTTATTCTTGTATGAAAGATAATTTTACTCTACAAGGAAGACAAATTTTAAAAGCTCAGTTTTTACAAATATTAAATCTGAATGTATAAACACATCTGTACCTTTGGAATATGGCCATTCTGACCTAAGACTCTCATTTCATTTTCCACACGATGAAGCCAATTAGTATTTTCATCAAATCTCTTCAATTCTTCCTCCTTCTTTTTCTCCAGGTAGCAGCGACGGGTTTTCATCATGGCAAGTTTATGATCTCGTTTACAAGTGGCCTGAAACAAATGCATTTAAAGAGTCCATCTATTTTCATGATAGCTGATTCCATATTAGCAAAGAAGTTGTGATAGTTTATTAAAGTAAGCTATGCTTTTTGTATTTAAAGTTTATTTGTCCCCTTGAAATCCCACAATACTACTACTTGCAGGAAAACAGGAAATTGAGTTATGAGTCATTTTTATAAAATTACATGTTGGTAGTTTATGGTTTTAAGAAATACAATGGCCAAATCAAAGACTAACTTTCTAGTGTGTGTGCTACACTGCATTCCTTTCAGTAATGGCATTTATAAAGTTTATACTAGGTCAGATAAATTCCTTAATTTCCTTATTCAAAATCAAAGCAGATGCATATTGTGCTCTTTTCTCCAATTTAAAAAACGTGAAGACTAGACAGGGAAGAGGGATTAGAGGGGAAGGGAAGGGGCATGGGGTAATTAATGATGGTGAAATGTGATGATCATTACTATCCAAAGTATATGTATAAAGACACGAATTGGTGTGAATATACTATGTATATAACTAGAGATATGAAAAATTGTGCTCTATATACGTAATAAGGATTGTAATGCATTCTGCTGTCATATATAAATAAAAAAAATTACATAAAAAAACCGTGAAGAAATGGGGTTCTATTGCTCTGGTTTTGACTAAAATGCCTTAAGCTGGCTGATACAAATGATTGAAAAGATAACAACGTACTTATCAATATCTGATTTTGTCTGGATACTGGCTCACATTCCATTATAGACATTGTGGCTAATTGTGGTGTTTACATGGTCATGAATTGAGATCAAAACTGGTCTTAAGGTTATGTCATACTCTATCAATGGAACTGTGTGAGAGAATAGCTTGACCTCTCTGGGCTATTTACTGATAGGTATTGAACTAAATAATTACCAGATATAATGGGTATGCCTGAAACAATAAATCCCCATGGATTACAACAAACACTTACAGATGGTTTCAAAGGAATTAAAAAGAAAAAGCACAGAAACTAGATTTGAAATTTGTCAAAGACTCTACTCTCTTTAGGTGATAAATTCCTCTTTCTAATTAAATTTTATAAATGATATATTATTCACAGTTGAGGGCATATAAGATAAAACAAAAAAACATGATTACCTTCATCTGAATGGAAGATAGGAACTTATAAAGGATTGGGGTCAGGCAAATGTGATAACCCTAGACAAATCCTAGATATCCATATATTTTATTGGATCTCTCCTTCAAGGGAAATATAGGGTCACTTTAGGATAGAGTATAATGATCATGGAGAAATGGTTAACAGGCACTGTCATTCTAATGAATGTTCTTCACTATTGTGATTTGTCTAGTTACCTTATCACATTCCAAACACTCTAGTTAAGACATTGACAGAACAAATTGCTTAAACAAACAAACAAAAAACAAATCTAAGTAGTTGAAAAAGATAAAATAAAATAAAACTCCCAAAAGATAAAATAAAACAAAACTTAGGAAGAGAAGTAGGATAGAATGCTATAATGCAAATGTTTTTCAAGGGTGATACCGACTGACAAAGATCCCTTCAATCTTTAAAGATCCCTGAGATCCTTTCAGAGGATTCACTAGGTCAAAACTATTTTCATAAAAACATGAAGACCTTATTGGTTCTTTTAATTCTTACTTACATATACTGTATAGTAGTTTTCCAGAGACTAAATGATGTGTTATATCACAACATAATAAAGAAGCAGATATGTGAATACAGCTGATACAAAAAGCAAGGCATAAAGAGATCTGCAAAAAACTTAAAACACAGCTACTCTTCTCATTACCAATTTTTGTTTAAGGAAAACATAATTTATATAGCCATAATTCACAAAGTAGTTATGAATATTATCATGCAATGGACCAACTGTTTTTAAGCGAATAATAAATATATTTTTGTAAATCTGTCTTGATTTATTTTTCTTGTAGTATGGGGCTTCACATTTGTTAGGCAAATACTATACCACTGAGCTTACATTCCCAGCTCCTCAATTTTGATTTCTAATAGCAATAGTGGTTGATGGAATCCAACTAAATGAGAAAGCTTTGAAATCTTAAGTAATTTTTAAAGTCAGAATGGGATCCTGAAAGTTTAAGTTTAACGACACTGCTTAACAGAAAATGGGAGATTTGATGTCTTGACTTCTGCTATTTAGCAGGCGTGAAAATTCAGGCAAGTTAATCTCAGTGGGTCTTCAGTCATCTCATCTGAAAAATGAGGATAAAAGTATTGTACCTGCCTGAAGGAAGGCAGCTAAATTAAATTATCTTTATTTCACTCTAACTCTTAGAAGTCAGAGCAAGAAATGATTTGTGGGTCTGAAGGCAGCGATATTTAATACCAGAAAGATCCTAATCGAAAACCCAAAAAGTATGTTTTTGACTTTACTTCTAATGTCTATCAAATGTAATCTTTATGATTCTTGATGGGAATGTTTTCCATTGGGGGTCCCTCCAATGAATCATTGTTCAGAAGTGCCAAGTATTTGGAAATACACTGTAAATTATTCATATCAGACCGTGACATTAAAAGAGAAGTGTTTTCCATTAAGGACTTGACATTATTTAACATAATTTCCAGAACACTACAAAAGTCATGAGAGAACAAACACATAATTCTAAAATTTTAGGTGTTACTGTTGCACAGTATAAAAGAACTGCTAATGTGGCAAACTCACATTTCTTCATCAAAACTAATTTTACAAATTATCTTTATGTGGCCATAAAACTACTCAGGAACTTTAATATTAATTTCAGAGTCCATACTACAGAATTACTTAAAGCCAAATCAATGTTATGAGATTCTTTTCAGTACTTTTGATAATAAACTTCTTTTTGGAGAGGGTCCAAAATATATAAAATTCCTTGCCTTGGTAAGCAGTTTATTAAGACTAAGTTTGACTTCTGCATAAAAACAAAACAATTCTGCCTCTAGATGCCCTCCTATGTTTCTCAATGGCTTAACTACAACCAATAACTTAAAATGAAACAAACAAAACACACACATACACACACACACACACAAAAAACCCAAAACTGAAGAAACAAGTCAAATCTACTTCACTACTTTAAAATAGCAACAATCTAAATTAGTTTGGGATTCAACAGACCAAACTTATTAATGGCACTAAGTAGTTTATTCAAATGATTTAAAAATGGCACTCTGTTTCTACATTTTAACAATGGTACCCAGACTACCTTCAAAGACTGTCTTTTGGATACACAAATAGACTCTCAATTCTCAACAACCAAAGTTTTCACAATCTGTTCTATTATCCTATCTTCCCAATCTCTTGTCACTATTTTCCACTATGGCAGATGTGCATGATATCATGTACCAAATTCTAGTCTATTCATAGTTGTTAGTTTGGCTACTTTCAAATTCAGAAAGATTATGGCAATTAATTAGCGAAATTTGCTATGGGAAGGAAGTAGTACTGGCAAGACATATTGAGTATATGTTCTTTTATACATATTGTCCTACAATTATAATCTGCATATTATACCAAGTCAGTACTTCATATAAGAACATCTTGTTCATATATCCAATCTTTTCATTCACAATGATAGCATTCTTTCAGATCTATTTTCATGTTCTTAATTCTCTCTTCTGCTACATCTAACATGCCAAAAAAAGCAGAGGGACAAGAATAAGAGCATAGGGACAAGAATAAAAGCACAGGCAGTAGAATCAGCTTGCTAGAGTTTAAATCATAGCTGAGCTACCTATAAGCTCCTGCAACCATTGACAAAATGACTTAACTGTCCCTTCATTTCCTCATGTTAATTATAAGGATAATATTAATTATTTGTGGAAATTTCTCACCATCCCCATATTTGGGTGTATTGTGTAGTCTGTATCTCTGTTATATTATAACTTTATTCATTTTCACGGTTTGTATCGGATAGATTTCTCTAGTATCTGAAGTTTGAGGGCTTCAGCCATATTTGCTAAGTCTGCTGACTGCTGTGTTTGGTGAACTGTGTCACCACATATTTTATACTTTTGGACTGTAAGTTCATTAGTGGTAAGAGTTGAGGGTTTGTTTCTTTAAGCTGATTTTACATTACTTCTGTGAAGTTTCCAAGAAGCATCACTGGTTGTATACTTTTTTTTCCTGATTTATATCAATTTGTCAACTTTAGTGGTTTTCTATAACAAAATACATGGGCTGTAAAAAATTTAAGCCTCAATCACTGGGGAAAGCATACTATGATAGCCTTCAAATGAAATTTTTTTCCCTTACCTCTTATTATCCTGTGCTTTTTGGCAAGATTTCCTCTGCTCTCTCATCCCTTCTCATTCCAGCACGAGGATATGAATCTCTGAAGTTCCCAGCTTTATGTGGGAGCTCAAATTTCTAACTCACTATCTCTCTTGGGTATTTTACCTAATTATTTGGTACATGCCAAAGACAGGTAGTGAGAGTGGTCTACATGTGTGTGAAAAGAGCAGTGTACTATAATATTTTAAGCCTTCAGAAACCCAAGAATTTAATTTTTTTTTCTGAATATATATATATATATATATATATATATATATATATATATATATATATATATATTTATATTTGTGGTGCTGGGGATTGAACCCAGGGCCTTGTGCATGCAAGGAAAGGATTCTATCAACTGAGCTATATCCCCAGCCCTTTTCTGGTATTCTTATGGGTTTAAAATAATATTTGCTATATTTTCTCCTGCTTTTCCAAGTATTTATAGAAAATGAGTGATTAAGTAATCCTGCCTATCAAATTTCTAGAAGTAGAAGTTCCCATATTTTTTACATTGTCTAAAATTTAATTATAAAATTGTTCAATACCTTTTCTACTTTGTCTTCAGAACACATCATTTCTATTTGCTTATGGCACTGTTGTTGATAGAATGACTTAAGTTCATTTTCTTTAAGTAACATTTCCAACTTAAGATATTCTTGTCTGATTTCTTCCCGATTCTGAAACAAGCAGTTCAGAATTTCTTGATATCTACCAAAAATAAAACACATTACAGAATTTCATTAATTTTTTGACAAGTCATATAAAGTTTACTAAAAGAAATGAGTGAAGAAAATAATCTATTCCACTCACAGAATTATACTCAATGATAAAGAACATGCAGGCTAGGAATGTTCCTACTACAAAATGTTTTAAAAGGGGTTTTAACTTATTTCTACTGCTAGGTTTCTCTCTGTCTACCAAGGAAAATTATGTTATTGAAAAATATATGCAACTGCAAGGCCTGTGGTATTAGCAATATACTATATTTTGTCTATGCTTATGTTTAAATATAATCTGACTACTTAGCAAAATAAAATATTTTATGTTAGGAAGAAAAAGATAAAACCTGAATCTGTACTATGCTAATTCTCAAGGCCCCAGAAGCAACACAACATTGTGTGTTGTTTTGGTGTTGGCTCACTGTGAAGAAATAAGCAGGAGGAGGCATAATCATATGGTGCCTCCATGGCCCCCTAGGGATAGCAAGAGAGCCAGATTTTAGCTTCGGAATTTGTTACAGTGAAAAACACACCATACGGTTAGGTACCCCCTACAGCCTGGCTGAGAGTCAACTGACACTGCCAGGACCCAAAACATCCAAGTTTACAATGTGGTGAATCTAGAAAAGCCACACAGTTTGTTTCTTTCAAAGAGCAGAAGAATCAATAGATCTAAAGCTATTTAGAATCTATGGATCTAAAGAATCAAAGCTGGGATGTTTGATTCAGATCTCCAAAGTCCAAAGAATTATAGCTAATTAACTCCTATGAGGTTTCTTGGGAACCTGCAATTCTGCACTTTTATAGGATCAACAGAACAGAGGTTACAACAATATTTTAATCCTGTAAAAATATATTTTTGCTTTCAACTCATAGTTCAGTTCTGATATATGGTTGTAATATGAACAACCACATACCAGCAAAAATCTCAAAGAATTAACTGCGAAGACTTCAAAGTAAAATCAAGTACATGCATTTAAAAATAAATGTTCTTTGGCCAGAATTTTAGATAAATTTGTAAGTATCTGTGGTAAAACATACTGCCAATGTACGTCAGTAGTTCTTAATGAAACTCTACCGGGAATGAATAGAAGCCACAATACATTGACTTTACTGCAGTTTTGTCAACCTGATAAATATTTCATAGGAAATATGTATGAACATTGTGATTTTACTGTATTGTATTACACCAACACTAATGCCAGTAAATGAAATGTTATCTTTAGATTATAACCAATAGTAATTTCTTAGTTTTCTGCAACTATTTACTCAAGAAGAAAATTAAATACTTGTCAATTTTGTAATTCTGTTCCAGACATTTTACATGGTGATGTTTGCTGATTAGATGAAGTAAGGAAATTAGTATCAAAGGTTTCTAAAAAGCTCCTTAAAAAAAAACATCATTCAAAACAAAAAGTTTTAAAGAACTGATTAATAACTATTTCCTAGTTATTTAAAATATTCAAGTTAACTGGAAAACAAGTTTTAGAATTGTTCATTATAAATAACAATTGTATTATCTTTTAGGGACTTCTTTTTGAATATTCTTTCCAAACAGCTTTGATACAGTAAATACTATATATTTTTCTCTTACCTGTTTAAAGTGTATAAAACATTATTAAACTTTTATAGGAAAAGACACTTCGAAAATTCATGGCACACAAATCATGAAATTCATATGGAAAAATAAAAGACCCAGGATAGCAAAAGCAATTCTAAGCAGGAAGTGTGAATCAGGTGGTATAGCAATACCAGACTTCAAACTATACTACAGAGCAATAGTAACAAAAACAGCATGGTACTGGTACCAAAACAGGCAGGTGGACCAATGGTACAGAATAGAGGACACAGAGACCAATCCACAAAATTATAACTATCTTATATTTGATAAAGGGGCTAAAAGCATGCAATGGAGGAAGGATAGCATCTTCAATAAATGGTGCTGGGAAAACTGGAAATCCATATACAACAAAATGAAACTGAATCTCTTTCTCTCGCCATGCACAAAAGTTAACTCAACATGGATCAAGGAGCCTGATATCAAATCAGAGATTCTGCGTCTGATAGAAGAAAAAGTTGGCTCCAATCTACATATTGCGGGGTTGGGCTCCAAATTCCTTAATAGGACACCCATAGCACAAGGGTTAATAACTAGAATCAACAAATGGGACTTACTCAAACTAAAAAGTTTTTTCTCAGCAAGAGAAACAATAAGAGAGGTAAATAGGGAGCCTACATCATGGGAACAAATTTCTACTCCTCACACTTCAGATAGAGCCCTAATATCCAGAGTATACAAAGAACTAAAAAAATTAAACAATAAGAAAACAAATAACCCAATCAACAAATGGGCCAAGGACCTGAACAGACACTTCTCAGAGGAGGACATACAATCAATCAACAAGTACATGAAAAAATGCTCACCATCTCTAGCAGTCAGAGAAATGCAAATCAAAACCACCCTAAGATACCATCTCACTCCAGTAAGATTGGCAGCCATTATGAAGTCAAACAACAACAAGTGCTGGCGAGGATGTGGGGAAAAGGGTACACTTGTACACTGCTGGTGGGACTGCAAATTGGTGTGGCCAATTTGGAAAGCAGTATGGAGATTTCTTGGAAAGCTGGGAATGGAACCACCATTTGACCCAGCTATTCCCATTCTCGGACTATTCCCTAAAGACCTTAAAAGAGCATACTATAGGGATACTGCTACATCGATGTTCATAGCAGCACAATTCACAATAGCTAGACTGTGGAACCAACCTAGATGCCCTTCAATAGATGAATGGATAAAAAAAAATGTGGCATTTATACACAATGGAGTATTACTCTGCACTAAAAAATGACAAAATCATGGAATTTGCAGGGAAATGGATGGCATTAGAGCAGATTATGCTAAGTGAAGCCAGCCAATCCCTAAAAAACAAATGCCAAATGTCTTCTTTGATATAAGGAGAGTAACTAAGAACAGAGCAGGGAGGAAGAGCATGAGAAGATTAACATTAATCAGGGACGAGAGGTGGGAGGGAAAGGGAGAGAGAAGGGAAATTGCATGGAAATGGACGGAGACCCTCACTGTTATACAAAATTACATATAAGAGGAAGTGAGCGGAAAGAGAAAAAAATCAAGGGGGAGAAATGAATTACAGTAGATGGGGTAGAGAGAGAAGATGGGAGGGGAAGGGAGGGGAGATAGTAGAGGATAGGAAGGGCAACAGAACACAATAGACACTAGTATGGCAGTATGTAAAAAAGTAGATGTGTAACTGATGTGATTCTGAAATCTGTATACGGGATAAAAATGGGAGTTCATAACCCACTTGAATCAAATGTATGAAATATGATATGTCAAGAACTATGTAATGTTTTGAACAACTAATAATAAAAATTAAAAAAAAAAGAAAATTCATGGAATACAAACATCTCAAGGAAAAATATAGGTATGATAAAGATATTTTATATATTTCTTTCAGGACATTACTATTTGTGGGGAAATGACAAAGGTTATAGAATATATAATTTTAAAATCACCTTCTTTAAATATAAGTAAATTATTTAACACATTGCTAGAACTAAAATCAAAGTTTTTATTGTTAATTAAAAGATGGAAAAATAAAAAGTTCAAATAAATGTTTTTTTCATAGCTCAGGCCATCTTCCTCTGAATAATTTTATTAGAAGATAGTTCAATGATTTAAAGTTATCGACTCCAGAAAAGTTTACTAATCTATAAGGTTTTAATTGGTAAAGTAGATTTGGTTAGGTAATGCTAAGAAATTCTATGGAAGCAATTACTCCAACTTTGAAAAGCTAGTAACTTCTTCAATTTTAAAGAAACTGTATTATCAGAGATATTATCCATTTGCATGATGACCACAGCTATGTTTGACTAACAAAATGAAGCAATAACAGCAACTAATAATAATACATCAGAGGTAAAAGCTTTTTTTGAAAGTTGGGCACTGTGATATATGTCTATAATTTCAGTGAATCAGGAAGCCAAGGCAGAAGGATTCTAAGTTCAAAGCCAGTCTCAGAAATTCAGTGAGACCCTGTCTCAAAATAAAAAAAATAAAAAGGTCTAGGTGCAGTGGTAGAGCACCCTTGGATTCAACTGCCAGTACTGAAAAAAAAAAAAAAAAAAATTTTTTTTTGATAAGACTAAATAAATAACAAGGAATCACTTATGTTATTTTAAAAAAGACATTAAAATTGGTGAGAAATAACAACAACAACAAATCAAAAGTCTATACAGGTCTAGCTATGCAGTGGAAACAACAAATTCTTGTCACTGATAGAAATAAGTGTTGTAAGTAAGTACTTCTATGAAGTTTGCCAAATAGTATAGTGCAGAAACATAAGAATTTACTCGAAAAATGATGTGTCTTTCTCTTATCTCTCAGGAAATACCTTCCTTAACACTGTTTGATAGGATTATTACAGTTATCAGATGAAATGAATATGTATCTAAAAATCATTAAAACCCACGAAGCCACATATAAAAAAAACTAGAAGTGGTTTAGGAAGAAAAAGAAAGTAGTTAATGATATAAAATTTCTCCCCAAACAATTATAACAATTTTCCAAACTAACTCACTGGAACATTGGATCAAGAATTGTTAGTCTTGAGTAGTTCTAGGAAGACAATGGGTCAACTTGAAAAAATAACTATTTGTCAATTCATTTATATCCAGAGATGCTCATTCAAGTAATTAAAAAACTTTATAAACAAGTCCTGGTTTCCATCACTATCTATAAAATCAAAACAAAAATTATCTCATTTCCAAAGTATGTAATACAAAGAGCAATCAGTAACTTTCTGAATTCAGTTGAGTGTGTACCTCTGTGTATGTGTGTGTATAAAATAAATAATGATGGTTAACACAGACTATATAACTCAATTAAAAAAAATAAATTCCGGGCTGGGGATGTGGCTCAAGCGGTAGCGTGCTTGCCTGGCATGCGTGCGGCCCGGGTTCGATCCCCGGCACCACATATAAACAAAGATGTTGTGTCCGCTGAAAACTAAAAAACAAATAAATATTAAAAAAAAAAATAAATTCCTTCAATATGAGATTTTATATTACTTTACCTTTCAATTTCTCTTTCCTGAGGGTTTGAAATCATTAATTTTGTTTTGTCATTTCTATCTGTAAAGGTTTTCTGTTCTTCATAGACTTTTAGTTTTTCTTTTAACATTAATATCTAGTAGAGAGAAAATACTAGTTAAAACATAAAACAAGTTATTTTTTTCCATTATATACAGCCACACCAAAATTGTAGCTATAAAAATATAACTGAATGAGCCAGATTTCAATTGAGTAGGAAATGCAATTATTTTTCAGACAATTAGGCTAAAAGAATCTTGTAACTAGGATCTGAGGAAAATTAGCATAACAATATAAACAGAAGACATACCTCTGCTTTCTGCTCATTACAGATCTTTACATACTGAGATATATGATTATTGAGACTAAGAACATTGCTCTTCAACTGTTAAAAGATAAAAATCATAATTATATATACAGGGATAATAATCACAAAGTTACATACATAAAAAAGGCATTATGTTTTGATTCACTTTCATCAATTATGATTTTCTGACAAATATGATCATGTAACAATAATGATTAATTATGCTCATGTTTAAAACCTGTGACAAAAGAGTATGTGAGCATATTAATAATGTATATGAAATTGCCATACTGAGAAAAAGTCTTTTAAGCATTCACTCACAATATAATAAAAATTGCCTATTTTCTTTTTTCTGTGACTTTTAAGAAATTTAGTAGAGGTAATTTTATGTTCCACTCACTAATGAGTTCAACTAATTTTTTACTAAATTCTTGTTCTGTCTTGTCCTTTTTATAATAGTATGAACCCCCTGGCAAATACAAAATAGTAGAGAGAAATTTAGACATGGTCAAGTCCAAATACTTGAACTCCCTGAGCTTTGATTTATACAACTGTAGAGTTAGAAATGCTTTCTGCAATGGGTTGGAATAAGGATTACATGAAAAACATGTGAAAAACCTTTATATGATTCTAGTATAACTGCTTTTAAGTAACATGAACATTTCTCTTAGGATGACAACAAGCTGCTTATCTTCAGATACTTAAAGAAAGTAGCAGAAGGAAGAAGAGGAGGAGTCATCACACTAGTTTAACTGTGGGTCTCTTCGGCCCTGAGATCCTGAGGTTTTAAACATATATCATGTTTTCACTTATTCTGTTGTCTTTAAAGTATCTGAAACAAGTGGGAAAAAAAACAAGAACAAACAAAAAAACCTAACCAATCATTAGTGTATTTCTTAACCTATGTAGAAAATGGCACATCAACATCATGAATATGGAAATAAATTATCAAGAAAAGACTCTTCACTTTATAAATTGAGACAGATATTATAATGATTTTACAGATGAGGTACATTAAGCATGGAGAGATTAACATGTCCTAGGTTTTCAGGTAGAAAGTATTGGTGCTCAGCTAAAGTACAGCAAGAAATGTGCCAGCAATAAATGTATTAAGGCCTTAACTGATAACTCTATGATATGACCAAATACCATGTGCCATAATGTGAAAGGCTGAAAAGAAAGGGATTAAAGCACCCTAGTACACAGATGATGGGATATTATCCTTTATATACATACTCACGATACTTAAAGGTGTGACTAAATTAATGCTCAGTTGACCAGGTAAGTGAAGATATTTGTTTCCTTCAGCTGCCTAACTCATTTGTAGAAATACAACCCTAATTAATGCTTTCATTAGAATTATTAAAATAATAAGCATTTAATATGTACTCTGAGAACAAAGGCAAAGTAAACATACTTACAGAAGATTTAATGTCCTTTGCACGGTTAGCATACTTAAGAGTATTATATGTGTCATCATAGAATAAAGAGGAAGGACTAACAGCAGCTATCATTATAGTTTGACAGTTTCCTCCAAGAGAATCCTTTAACAAGCGAGTAAGCTTACTATTTCTGTAAGGAACATGCTGATTCTTTTTCTGAAAGAACAAAAAAAGAATTCTTATGCCATTTTCCACATTTAAATGCAAACTTGCTACTACTTCACTGTAAGAACTTAAGCACTGCCTTACTTTGCCTAGACTTATGATATAAATGGTGATTGAAATGATAATGAATCTTATAGCACTATTCAGTGAAAATATAAAACAAAAATCCTATTTAAAAATTATATCTCCAATGGAGTATGAACTTTAGTTCATAAAAAAATATAAGGTTCATTAGTTGTGCCATATTAATGTGAAAAGTTAGCAGTAGGGTTTGGTATGGTGGCACACACCTGTAATCCCAGCCCCTGGTGGCTAAGACAGTAGGATCACAAGTTTCAGCCCAGCCTTTGCAGTATAGCTAGACACTATAAATCAATATATGCCCTATATAAATACACTAGAGGAATAAGAATTCTGCATAGTACAGAGCTACATCTTTCCTTAAATAGCCACCTAGTATGGATATAAAATAAAATAAATAGAACATTAGAGACTTTGCCTGAAATTGCAATAGGATTCGAAGAATTAACATTTTAAAGATTGTTCTTTTCTTAAAAGATATTCATTACAATATTAAGCTAAAAGCAACCTTGTGTTATCCAATGTATATTTTTCATATTAAAGAAAACTGAACATAAGCAAAAAGTAAAATGACTTGCTTCAGGTTAAACAGCTGATAATTCACAGAGCTTGAAATAGGTCCTAGATCCCTGAACTCTTAGTAACATGCTTTTCATTGTAACAGCCTTTACCAAACAGTACAGAATGTATGCTGTTGCCGTAACTTATAATGATTTTAAAAGTATAAGACAAGCATTAAAACAGATTCATAAGTTTTAAATAGTGACTCCTATTGAGTCATTTCAGTATTATTACACACAGTAAATATCCTACTGTATGAATGGTTTAAATTTACAAAATCAGTTGTTCTATCATGCTGTCTGCTTATATGTTCCAGATTTTAATTCTGACTATAAAAGACATCTTGCTTTTGTGATTTAGTAACTTGTCCTTTAAAGACTCCCCAATCATGTTAAAGTACTTCATTCTAAATCAAAACGTCACATTTTCAACAGTTTAACAAAAAATTTTCCTAAAGATTTTCAGCCAGATTGAGCTTAAATGATCATATTTTAATTTCTAAAGCAGGGTGCTATCTTTGCAACTACATTAGTTATCAA
Organism: Marmota flaviventris; assembly: GCF_047511675.1. NCBI lineage: Eukaryota > Metazoa > Chordata > Mammalia > Rodentia > Sciuridae > Marmota > Marmota flaviventris. The sequence continues at coordinate 36,530,740 of NC_092506.1, read as the reverse complement.
ATATACTGCATTTTAGTAGGCGCTGCTGGCATATAGTACACGGAAAATATTTTTAAATACTTCCAAAGCACCTAGTAAACATTACCATATTAAGTGATATATGTTTAGTTCCTTTTCCTCTCTATAAGTCAATACTTAAAACATATTCTACTATATCTAAAAATAAAAAATTTAAGAAAACATAACATTTAAAAAAAATTAACAGTATATAAAGTACTGACCACTTCAATTATCACTTTTTTTTTTCTTCTTCTTTTTCTTTTTGGTGCCTGGGACTAATCTCAGAGGCACTCGCTCACTAAGCCACACCCTCAGCCCTATTTTGTATTTTATTTAGAAACAGGGTCTCACTGAGTTGCTTAGTGCCTCACCTTTGCTGAGGCTGGCTTGAACTCTGGATCTTCCTGTCTCAGCCTCTAGAGCCACTGGGATTACAGGTGTGAGCCACTGCACCTGGCTCAATTATCATTCTTATTGTGCAAGTTCGAAATAAATGATAAGAATGTACCATGAAATATTATCAATTTGATATTCATTACTTTTAATTCAACCAATTCTGATTAAATTTGATTTGTAACAGACATTTAAAAATTATATTAAATAGTATCTTTCTAGAAATTATGTTTCAATATTTCAAAATATTTAACAAATGTACAGTACCCACCTTTGTATCTGCTAAGGCATTGATGACATTCCCAAGAGCTAAAAGTGACTTATTAATATTTGTGCCTTCTACAAATCGGGTCCCTCTAGCACTGGTAGCACTGGCACGCTCAGACCCTGCCAGGTCAATAAGTGACATCTTGGCAATTCGGACATTTTGATTGATACTTGCTGTTTTGTCTTGTTGTCGCAAATAAATCTTAAATTATAGAATAGCATGAAAACAAAATATTGTCATTTAAAAAATTAATAAATACGGTAACAGTCTGATATTTAAGAGTACTGAATATAATCACTAGAGAAAAATATGAAAACAAAAAGCCTTCTTATGTGTATATGCTGCAGGATAGATTTTACTTCTTTTCCCCTTTGCTTTTTTGTTGAAGTGCTGTGGGTCTCACACAGGACATCATACACACTAGGCAAGCGCTCTATCACTGTACCACAGTCCTAGCCCTACTCTGGATCTTAAATATCCCAAAGGCCTATGTGTTAAACACTTGTTCCCCAGACTAGTGCTACCTGGAGGTGGTGGAAACTTTCAGAGGTGGGGTCAAACCTAGGCATGGTGGTGTAGGCCTGAAGTCCTAGGTACTCTGGAGGTCTGAGGTAGGAGGATCAACTAAACCCAGGAGTCTGAGATCAGCCTGGGCAAGATAGCAAGACCCGAGACATCATTTTCTTTTAATTTCTCTCTCTCTCTCATACACACACACACAATGGTAAAAAAATGTGGTACAAAAAGGGAGATCTTTTGGTCATTGAGGGCATGTGCTTAAAGAAAACAGCCAGGACCTCAGAACCTTCTATTTTCTCATGGAGCCATAAGGTGAAAGATTTTGCCACTCTATACACAATTAGTCATGATGTGCTGCCTCACCACAGGCTCAAAAGCAAGAGGGCCAATTCACTAAGGATTGAAACCTCCAAAAGTACGAATAAATCTTTTCATATATCTAAACTGATCATCTTAAGTATTTGTTAAAGCAACAGAAAGCTGACTAATGCAGTATACTTAGAGGAAAATAACTCTTGATCTGTTTGAAGCCAAAACAATTGTATTTGTATTCTGGTACCACTTGAATCAGAATATGGAATTATCAGAGGTGATGGTGGGTAAGGTACAGGGGTTCTATAGAAATAATGTTCCTAAGAGAAAACCAAAGGTAGTGGTCAGAATGCTTTGCAAGCCTCCAGGATTACTTTCAAAGGAAAGCTGAATGTGAATGTTGACCCAAAATCAAGAGTAAACTTTTTCTAATCTACAAAACTGTTTTATGTTTTTATAATTAAGAGAATATTATATATATGAAAAAGGTAGTAGTATACTTGTTATTTTCAACTGCCTAGTAAGGTATAATTTATTCAAATGTTTTAAGCTATTTCTTAGCATTTTAAGTGAAATAAAAAAGGTGGTAAGGAAGAAAACCCATTACTCCATTATAAAATTATTTAATTAAATTTTCTTATAAAGCAAGGTCTAAGATATTTCAGGGAAATTTCAGTGTCACAGATATTTTCTCACAAGACTAAATAAATAGCAGTAAGAAAAGACCAATGAAAACTTGTTTCCTGGAGATCATCTGAATGGCTTGAGTTCTCGAGATATAAATTCTTTCAACTGCAATATTTTCTGTTTCATAAGAAGAATTTTACACAGTATAATTCAAAATCAGGCTTTACATAATCACTTGGTTATAAAAAGGACTAGGAAGTACAAGCAATGGCTACTAACCAATGCTTTAGGTCTTTTATGTCATGTGAACTATGTCAATCTTAAGGAATGCAGGTACTTACATGCTCCTCATGATGAAATCTTTAACAAGTGAATTAATATCCTCCTTATCAAACAGCTCTATAAATCTAGATTCATATAGGAGAAATCTTACTCTGAATATAAGATTATTTTTGTAGAATGATTAAATATATTCAACTACTTAACAAAAAAAAGCTTCTGTTACTATCACTTTACCATCCTGTATCTATAAGGACTGAAACCTATATATTCCTATATTCACAAAGGTGAAAGATCATGCTTTTGTTTTATGCCATCTGAATTCTAAATATTCTTAGTGGTAAGATATTCTTAAAAGCTGCAAAGTAAAAAAAAAAAAAAAAAAAAAGCTGCAAAGTAAAGAAAGTACTGAGAAGAAGAAAAGTCTACAGATGAAGAAATCTTTTTCCTCATGTATGGAAATTATTATTCATGAATTTTGCTTTATTTATCTTAAATTTTACTTTAAAAGTGATAGCTCATTACCTGGAAAACAGCATGAGAACGAGAAGATGTAGCATTCACATCAGTGGGATGTTGTGTCCTGTTCTTATTTCCAGTATCTAATAACTGTAAAATTTCTTCTGAGGATTTGGGCTATATAAGTTTAAATAGAAAAACAAAAACACAACACAAATTAGAGATCTATATTTTTCAATAATCTTTCTTTTTTTTTCTTTGTGTGTGTGTATATGTGTATGTGTACTGCTCAGAATCAAACCTAGGAACTCAAACACGCTAGGCAAATGCTGCAGCACTAAGGTACAACCCTAAGCACTTTAATAAACTTTCAAGAAACAAGACTTTCAAAGGTGAAAGGAAAGTGTTTTCTATCACTCAATTGTATTAAATATCACCTATGTATCATCCGCTCAGAACTTGGTGCTGTATGAGGAATAAAAGGTAAATATAGCCTTGGAGGAGATAACAGAATAAAACACAAAAATCAAATGTTCAAGCAGATTTTTTTGAAAAAACAAAACCAAAAAACCCCCAATTATTTCAAGAGCAAAGACATATCCTACTTAATTCTGTATTTCATTAGTTTCTTTCTTTTCTAAATAGGTTGGAAAATAAGTAAATGGCTAGTCATACATACTATTATTCTAACATGAGAAAAAGGCATTTATAAACATACCTGGTGTAAAGTCAAACCCTGAACAACCACTCCTTTTTGGGCATCTTCCCGGACAGCAAGTGGACCAGAATTCACCAAGAGGTCACGGATCTGTTCATTATAAACCTTAAAAACAACACCACCACAAAATAAAAACCCTTTTTGGCACTGCGATAAAACATAACAGTGATAGACACACACATTGCTCATTTGTTATTAGAATTTTAGATAAAAAGAGCAATTCATTTTCACTTTTTCATTCATTTGATCTCATGTTGCCATATATTTTCTACCATTCCAGAAAATGGAAGTATTTGATCCCCTAGGTTTAAAATTGAGAATAAAAATTGGAGTCATTACACCCTCACCCCATAATTCCTGGTTTGATTACTATAATGAAACAGAAATATATAATATAGCAGAGTTGCCTTTTCCTATTTCCTGTAAATACATAAATTTCAGAGAAATAAATGTTAAAGAAAACTCATACTCAAGGACAAATGGTATTTGTGGCTTTAATCCTTCAATTACATTGTTTAACTTACAACGTTAAGGGGACTCCTTCCCATTTTAATGATGAGGCAACTAAGACTAAGCAATTTGTCCATCATCACAAAGATAATTGTAAAATGGAGACTGAAGCCTAGATAACTGCTCCACTGCCTGATGGTAAATACACATATGTTTTCTATACCTGGCAACATTTTAAAAATAATTTCTGTAAATAATACACAGAAGTAGTATTATTGATTTGATTTTACAAATTTATTAAAGGTACAAAATTTACTACTTGTCAAATGAAATTACAACTTTTACTACTAATAAGAAGTCTTTAAAAATTATTTTGGCTGGCTCAGTGGTGCACTGATTTCTCAGTGACTTGGGAGGCTGAGGCAGGATTGCAAATCTGAGGTGAGGCTAAGCAACTTAGGCCCCAAGCAACTCAGTTGGAACCTGTTTCAAAAACAAAAACAAATAAAAGAAACAAAACTCCCAAAGAACAAAATAACAATAAACAAGGACTGGGGTTGTAGCTCAGTAGTAAAGTGTCCCTGGTTTCAATCCTCAGTACCAAATAAATAAATTAAAAAAAAAATTCGTATTATTTCCTTCTATGATGTAACTAGCCTATAGTGAAAATTCTTTGCTGGTACAATTCTCTACAAAGAATGATAACATTTTGTTAAACTGTAATAAAGCTCAAAGTAATAAAATGATAATATAAAAATATAAATTTTTACTTCTTATTTTTCTGATAGGTAGCACTCATTTTTCTATTGCTTTTCATTATCCATTTCAATCACAAAGAACAGAATGATTACTCCCAAGTTGATTTATGCATGAGATTCACTTGGGAACTTTTATCAGAGGGCTGGGTCACACCCACCAACCTATGAAATTAAAATATCCAAGCACCGAGGTGTAGCCATAAATATTTCTTTAATGCTTTGTAAGCAATTTTGGTGCACAATCTATCCATATATGGTACTGCTATATCATTAACATAAGGAAAGCAGATATTAACTCAGTAAAAATTAAGAAAATATCAATTTAAAAATTCTTCTAGTTAGAAAAGATTTAAAAAAGAAGAAAAAAGTGCAGCCACTCTCATTTCCTTAAATATCCTGCGTTCAGAATAATTCATTTTACTTCTTTATTATTTTTTAAATCTTTTTGTAGTTGTAAATGGACAGAATGCCTTTATTTCATTTGTGTATTTCTATGTGGTGTTAAGGATCACACATACCAGGCAAGCGCTCTGCCACTGAGCTGTAGCCCCAGAACTCATTTTACTTCTTAATGATGAAAATCAGTTCTACTTTAAGTTTTTTAGAGTGATAAAGAAACCTTTAGAAATGTATTTGATTTTAATCAATCTTTGGAAGAAATTCCCATAGTAGGAATTAAACTATAGGATGTTAATGAGAGAACTTTTCTGATACTAGAAATGCCTGCTAACACTGATGGTGAAAATTAGGGTTTTGTTTCTGCATTGGTTCTTAAAACACTATCCGAATGCAAAGTTAGAAATGATAGAATTTAAAAATAACCATCATCTACCATCAGAATAATGACTGATGTAGACATGTCAGTGGCTGCTAATACTAATAGAGGCGACTCTGAGGAGAAAAAGGAGTTTACACTGTTTTCCCACAAGGTACTTATTAATTATAAAGGGTAAAATAATATCACTGGAGTGGAAAAAACCTGCAGATATCAACATAATGAAATTAATCATATAAGTTAACATTGTCAATAATGGTATCAATCAACCACATAAATGTTTTGATATAAAGCAACAGAACTGAACATCACTTTTGTGGTGTTTCTGCCAGTCTATACCCATAACCTAAATCTAATCATGACAAACCTAAACAGAGAATTTTATGGTAGCATCATAAAATTGAAACACAGGAAATTTTACATTTAAGGATATTAAAGGGGTATGACAACTGAATGCCATTCATGGTTTTAGATTTCGTTTTCAACAAGGGTATTAATAGAATAATTAGCAATATCTCATTAAGATCTATAGGTGAGATAACAACGTTATAACATTGCTAATTTTCTGTTTCTGATAACTGTTCAAAGTTATTTAAGAAATTTTCTTGTATTTACAAGCTTGCAAGTTAAACAGTTCTGAAAAAAATAAATGGATACAGAGAGAGAAAGCAAATGTGGTAAAATGTTAACATATGGGAGATCTTGGTGAATGAAGGGTATCTGGAAGTTCTTTGTACTATTTTTACAACTTCTCTGCAAGTCTGAAATTGTGCCAAAAGAAAAAAAAAAAAACAGTAATATACATAAAAAAAATTCAAAACCAGATATTTTAATGATTTTTCACATTCATGAGAAATGTATAACAATTTGAATGACCCATGCAATTAAAAGATTCTCAAAAACAGTGATTAATCTAAAAAAGTGATAGTGCCAACTTACCTCCAGATAAGAAACTGCAGTACTACATATTTTCTCTTCTTTAATCTCATCCATGGATTTGTAAAGGTCTAACATTGTTAGGTACATTACTCCAGGTTCAGCAGTTGATCCTAGCATTGTGTGGGTCTTCCCAGCTCCAGTGGCACCATATGCAAGTACTGAATTTTTATGAAAAGGTATCAAAGTTCTTTGTTATGACACATACGTAATATTACTATGTCCACTGTCTGTCTGGTGGGTAGTTATATCTGGATATCCCAAATAGTAATTTTTTAAACCCAAGAGATATCACCTTTTTGTTCTTACTTAGCACTAATGTCAACTTTTCTGTTCCTTTCCTCATTGTCATAGGCAGAAACATCTACTTCATTTGTATTCTCAGGGTATGCTACACATCCATATCTACCTTAACAGGTATCACACTGTATTTCTGTATTTTTTTCTTTTGGTACCAGGGATTGAACTCAGAGATGCTTAACCACATCCCCAGCCCTTTTTTGTATTTTATTTATTAGAAAAAGAGTCTCACTGAGTTGCTTAGGGCTTCACTAAGTTGTTGAGGCTGGCTTTGAACTTGAGATCCTCCTGAGTCACTGGAATTATAGACGTGTGCCACTGTACCCGGCATCGCACTATTTCTGTGAGCTCCACTGAGGTAGAGGCCATGTACCCTTAGTACAACCAGCTAACAACTCTGTATTAAGAATTAGTTTAAAAAGCTCTAGAAGCAATTTGATGTTTTGTGAAAACAGAAATGATTATCTGCTTAAAAATAAAAATCACAGCAGCCCCAATCAATAAACCACATTCTATTCTTACTCAAAAGGGTAATTCTCCTGTCATAAAACTCAATCAGGCCAAGTAAGGTGGTACATGCCTATAATCCCAGCAACTTGGGAGTCTGAGTTAGGAGTATCACTAATTCAAGCACAGCCTGGGCAACTTACTGAGAATAAGTAATACTGTCTCAAAATCAAAAATAAAATATACTGGGGATACAGTTTAGTAGTAGAGTGTCCTGGGTTCAATCCCCAATATGGAAAACCAAAAACAAAAAACCAAAACACCAAATTAGTCAGTGATAGTAAAACATACATGTTACAGTGAAGGAGTGCCTTGGGCAAAAATGTCATGGAAACTGGCATTTACAAAAACTGACAATTATAAAAATAATATATTAGTAATGGTTTCCAGTGACTTATAGTCAATCAATTAACTGGCCATTTTACATCTCTCTCTCTTTCTCTCTCTCTGTGTGAGAAACCAATATGGACTTTTGCAAATGCAAATTATAGTTTTGTCAAAGCAGATGCTTCTTGGGCTGAAGATATACTAAAATAGCACAAGATACTCAATTATTATGGAGTCTTAATATTTTTATTTCAAAGTACCTGAGAGAAAAATTGTGCTGTGAAAGAAGCTGCCAAGTGTTCAGAAAACCTATTCACCAGGGATGGATAGATAACTCTATAGGTAAGCAGTGAGAATACTTATGAATACAAATGAGGGGAAATCTGACTTCAGTTGCAAGAAGCATGTGGTTATTAACATGGGAAAATGAATGAACTAATGATAGGGCCATAGAGGCCCTGGTAAGACAAAGTTTCATAAATCATAAATGTTATGTCTAATGACTAAATTTCAAAGTAAGTCTACATTTAAAGATAAGTCTATTAAATTTCTTAAGAATTTTTAGCACACAAGTACCTTAAATTTGATCACATTTAGAGGAAATGACCAAGTACATACCTCTCTCAATGTAAAGCTATAAGGAGATGAAAAAATTAAATTCAAAATTGAAATAATTACCTGTACAATTATATCCATTCAAAAAACTACGAAGAATTGGCTTGGTAGTGTGTTCAAAAACTTCTAACTGAGTTGAAGTTTCATCAAAAACAGCATCAAATACAAATTTAAGATCTTTATTTTGCCTCTTTGTAACATCAAAATTTGTAGTTTTCTTTCTATGGAAAAAACTGACTTCTTCTTGTTTGGGATCAAAAACTAGAATATGTTTATCCACAACATGAACCACTCTATGGAAACCAGCTGCCTTTTCTTTTCTATTTTCAGGGCGTACACGAACAACAACTTTCATGTGGCGACATAGTTCTTCCTCTGTGACAGACATTGTTGATTATCTGGATTCCTATTTATTTGAATTCCTGATACTTCTCTGGAATTCAAAAGGGAAATAAAGTTTTAATATTAGTTCCATTTAAAACTGGCATGCAGTATTTGTTCATAAAAAGTTTTAATTCTGTTCCATTTACTTGGTAAACGCTGGTGGGGGAAATATGTATGTAGAGACAGGTACTCTTAAATACCCTAAAACAAAAAATATAAATGGCACCCATATACACAAAAGCACGATAAAATCCTTTTACTTGAAATATTAGTTAAAGTGAGTGTGGGTTTCAGTGTAAACTCAAATACAATAACTGAATCAGTCATATATCCCTACAGTATTGCACTTAAAAAATCCCAGCTTTGATTTCACAATGGCTCCAGCACTATTTTGCTTGGGTCCTAGGAATGGAAGGGAAAGGTTCTTTCAGAGCTTTAGCTTATGAACTATATTTAGTTAAAGTGATCTTGGCTGCAGACCTCTCAGCAATGAAAAGTGATGCATCCAGGCTGGTCTCTACCTGTATTTCAAGGATACAAAAGGGTTAAAAATAGTTCCAAGGATGCATCAGTTAGTTAGCCAGAAGATGACAGAAATGGAATATCCTTCTTGGTATATTCAGAGACAGAGATTCCAGTCTCTGAAGACATCATAGTGCTTGATCTCTTAATTATATACAAATTACAGGAAAATTAATGACAGCAGGTTTAACAATTATGATTTGACTTTTAGTTGTCTCACATAAAAGAGAAAAGGTAAGCTAACAAAGATCAGTAATTTGGAAACCTCAAGTACCCAGGAAATAATCTCTCCCTCATTTACATGCATATATACCCGCCCCCGCCCAAACATTTGAGTTGAGAACTTGAAGAAGGTGAGAAAATTACTGTGATTCAGCAATTTCACTTCTGGGGTAAATTCAAAGGAACTGAAATTAATATGTTGAAAGTATGTCTGCATTCCCATGTTCATTGCAACTCTATTCATAATGGCCAAGATACAGAAACAATGTCTATCATCAGATGAATGAATAAAAATGTGACATACATACACAATGGAATACTATTCAGCTTTAAAAAGAATGAAATTCTGCCATTTGTTGATGATATGGATATATCTAAAAGATACTATGCAAAGTGAAATGAATCAGGCAAAGAAAGACAACATATGATTTCATATGTGGAATCTAAAAATATGATATAATAGAAACAGAGCAGAATGATGATTATCAGAGCTGAGGAGGGTGGGATGAGCAGGGAAAAGTTGGTCAAAGGATATAAAGTTTCAGTTATACAGGGGGAATAATTATAGTTAATTAATGTATGTTTCAAAATTGCTAAAGATAGAAACATCACATTACATTCCACAAATGCATTCCATTATTATTTGTCAATTAAAAATAAAATAACACCAGATGTTTAAATAACAGTTGAATAAAGACTTGAAGGAGGTAAGGAAGTTAGTTACACAGATACTGGGAGATGCGAGACAAGGTAAAAATAAGTTAAAAAATGTGGCATGCTAAAGAACTTAGGCTTGTATTCTGAATAAGATAAAGAACCACTGGAAAGTTCTAAGCACAGCAGTAATAATCTGATCATTTTTACTGCTGTGAAGATGAAATATGATAGGGAATAGAGACTAACCCACGGAAGTAATATAGGCAAGAGTTTATGGTGTCACTCAGAACAGAATGGTGGCAGCAGAGGTGGTAAGCAGTGAGATTTTGAAGGAAGATCAACAGAATTTCCTAATAGGTAGATGAGGGGTATGAGAGAAAGATAAGATTCAAGAACAACTGCAACTTTTTTGGCTTGAGTGTTGGAAGAATGGAGTAGTCATCAAGTGAGATGGAAATAATTGAGGGTGCAGATTTGGGGTGGGTGTAAGGGGTCTGTTTGGGGGAAAGAAAGGAACCAAGAGTTCAATTTTGGACATATTAAATCCAAGAGTGAAAATACCAAGGCAGTAGGAAGTCAATTTAAGAAAATAAAGGCTGTCCTTAGCATTTAAACCATTTTGTCCCATCATCCAAGATGAAGACCATCTATAAAAGCTTAAATTGAGTAACAAATATAACGTTTATAGTAAACTTGAAATAATTATGCTTGCAGAATAGAAAACTTGGAACTTAGTGGGTTAATGCAGTTTAAAGTTTTTAAAGCTTTAAACTGCTTTAAGACTTTTGGAAAACCTTTAAATAATAAAGACAGTGATCAATTGTGTTAAATACATCTAATGGGTCAAGTATTTACTCAGAGTTAACCATGGGATTTAGTAACACAGACGCCAATGTGTAGAGCAGCTCTGGGCAAGTGGAATAATAAAAAATCGGAATGGGAAAATAGTAGGAAGTAGTATTCTAAAAGTGAGAAGAGAAATGGTGTAGATAAAAAGGGAGGAGGAGCCAAAATATATTTAGTTTATTGTTTTTAAATGGGAGAAATGACAGCACTATTAAAACTAAAATATGTCACAAACCATATAGTTTTGGACAAAATTCTAAGGCCAAAGTAATCTAAAAGTGGCAGATGCTAGACTCAGTTCTGTCTTTTCAGGACTCTGTCTTTATCTAAAAATAGAATGCTGAAGAGGAAGAGTAGATCACTTTGATGCTAAAGTCATGTCCCAGGTGAATCACTACTCTGGTCTCCATCCTTGAGGTTCTGTCTAGCCAAGTTCTGCAAAGAACCTATACTTACTTCTCATGACCTTGTATAAGTTACTAACCCTAAGTCTCAGGTTACCTTGAATATAAGAGATAATACTACTTCATAGGATTGCTGTGAATGCTAAAAAAGACAATAAATACTAAGTGAATTAAAGTATGTACTAAATATCAATTTTTCTTCTCTACCTATCCCTACTTCTGCCTCTTCTTCCCATAGTGAGTTCATCCTTTAACGTTTCCCAGTGTGGTTATATGAACAGCATTTTGGGTAGAATGATTCTTTCTTTAGAACTGTTCCATGTATTAGAGAATGTTTAGTATTTCTGTTCCCTGCCCATTACAGGCTAGTAGTCTCCTGCATTCTTTGTGATACCCAAAACTATCTCCCCACGTATATATTGCCAAAACATTTCTGAAATATTCAACAATGTTTTGGCTTTAACAGACACACTTTTGATAAAATACACAAAAATGGGCTAAAAGGACATCAAATATGTGATTATTTCAAAACAAAGCTTTAGAATTGCAAGATTAGAAGGTGAGACAACCTTGCCAATTACTTTTTTAAAGAGGTTAACTATTAGATGTTAGGCCCAAACATCTTTGGTTAAAACCCAGCTTTATTACTTACTGGCTATGAAAATGGCAGGTTATTAAACTTCCTTGTGGCTCAGTTTCCTCATCTGTAAAGTGGGTCTAATAATAGTACCTATTTCCTCATAGACTTGTGGTAAGAACTAGATAAGGATTAAACATTTAGCATAATTCTAGGCACAAGAATTTGCTACAAGTGTTTGTTACTATTGCTATTTTTTTTTAATTCACAGTGTAGTAAGGGAAACATATTAATATAGGACTGACACAAACGTGAAGTGTTGACAAGTGCTATAAAAGCCTACAATGGGGGATGAGTATAGTTAGAAATCTTCCTGGAGAATGTGACTGGAACTGAGAGCTGAAGGATGGATAGTTATTAGCCAGATAAACATATTTCAGGAAGGAAAACTAGTTTTGCATTTAGTAAATATTTATTGACAGGTATGTGCTAGGCATTTTTCTAGGGTCTGAGATAGTTAGAATGTGTGAGTAGACTTCTAACGAAATGTTCAAGGGAATCTCTGTTTTCTTTTACTGCAGGTGGAGAGTGCTGTGGAAGGGAGAGGACTGCATTAAAAGAACAAAACTGGATAAGGGTGGGGCCAGTTTTAGAATCTGGAATCTAAGGCTTAAGAGTTTAGATTTGAGTTTGAGGTTAACTGAGAATTATCTAAGGCATTTTATAAGGTAATAGGTACTTCAGGACAACCACATAAAGGAGTTTAAGAAGTATAATGTTAAACCTAACTTTGTTTCACAACTTGTTATTAAATTTGAAGACAGATACTGATCTTTTGTTTGTTAAGGTCATGTGTTTCTAAGAAAAAAACCAGTAAGCATAACTTTTTTTTTTTTTTGGTGCTAGGACTGAACAGGGAACTCACATGCTAAGCATGTACTCTATCACTGGGCTACAACTGCAGCCTCAATTTTCTTAATAATGACGCCCAAAGTCAACAGAATCATCAAAAAAGTAACAAAATTAAAGCCTAGTACTGTGGCATGTGCCTATAGTTCCAGCTAATGGGGAGGCTGAGGCAGTTAGCTCTCTTGAGCACAAGATTTGGAGGCTAACCTGGGAAACATAAGGAGACCAGTTTCAAAATAATAATAATAATAATAATAGTGATAGTAATAATTTGAAAAGTTTAGATATATATCTTCAGGGAGTAATGAGATGGGTCCTACATTAAAACATGATGCTTGCTTTCTTTGTAACATGGTTGACTAAAAGAGATTGACATTTAGTTGATTCTGAATTAGTGCAGAGAGTAAATTCCTTGAGTATGTTTAATACGAAGCAGTAAAAAAAAAAGCCTAAATATTATCCATACAATAATCTGGTGATTTACAAATGATATTCAGACAAGTGTTATAAAAATAGTATTGCAGTCTCTGATTTATTTTGTCATATCTTCTCCTAAGTGTTATTTTTTAAGTAGAATCAAAAGAGCAAACTAGTAGGATTTCATTGGTAGGACTACAATATAAAGGATAAATATCTTCAATCCCATTTTATTTATTGGTACTGGGGATTGAACCCAGGGGCACTTTACTCTTAAGCTATATCTACAGTCTCTTTTATTTTGAGACAGGATTTCATTAAATTCCTGAGGTTAATCTCAAGCTTGTGATACTTCTTCCCCATTCTTCGGAGTTGCTGGGATTACATATGTGTGCTATACCTGGTTCACTGTCAATTTTAATAGAAGGATAGTTATCATGTCTAGGGAAAGTATGGTATAAAGACTAATGAAGGAACTTGAGATGCTAATATATAAAACAAAAAGGTTAGATTATATATCTAAGTTCCTTTCCTAGCTCCAAAATTTTATGGCTATTGCATATGACTAGAAAAGGGTACAAGAGAATAATAAGAAATAACAGCTAATGTAACTGTTTTTACTTGATATCCCTAGTCTTTTGTAGAGAGTCTGGTACAGTAAGTTCTCAAATGAATGACAAACAAATGAATTAATCGACTAACTACATAAAATATACACACAATTCAAAAAGCAATGTAATCCGTTCAGAGCAGAGATCCTCAGAGATTTTCCCATAGAAATTAAAAATATATACATATTTGCTTACTTTAAAAAAGATATAATTGATAATAAAGATTGTATATATTCAAGGTATACAATGTAAAGATTTGATATATTCATTGTATAATGATTACCACAAATTAATAGATCTATCACTACCCATGGTGTACATTAGATCCCATGAACTAGTTTATTTTATAACTTAAAGTTTGTACATCTGGACCAATATCTCTTCATTTCCTTCGTCCCTCAACTCTTAGTTGTACTCTAGTTGCCTACAATAGAAGATCTCAAGTCTTAGTAAAAGAGTTCTCAAATGCATGTTGAAACATAACTGATGATGATTTTGCTGTGCCTGCCCCACATCACACAGTAGCAACTCTCAGGAAACATGTTATTAAAAAAGCTTGGATTAACAAAGTGTGAAATATGATTTGTCAAGAACTATGTAATGTTTTGAACAACCAACAATAAAAATTAAAGAAAAAAAAAAATACAACAAGGAATTGAACTCAAAAAAAAAAAAATATATATATATATATAAAGGGCTAGAAATGCAATTTAGTGGTAAGGTGCCCCATGTGTCCAATCCACAGTATCAAAAAAGAAATAAAGAGAAAATAAATAAAAAGATAGTTGGCAACAACAACAACAAAAAAGCTTGGATTAAGTCTGTATCATGATAACTAGTGATAATGAGCAATGATGATTATCATCTGAGTTTACTCTATGTGTCAGGTGTTATGGTAAACATTTGATATTCATCATCTCCTTCAATTCTTATAATAATCATATAAGGTAGGTTCTATTACTATTTTACAAACACAGGGACAGTCTTGGGATAAGTAATTTTCTCAAATGATATAGCTAGTCAGTGGGGAGCCATTAAGTGGATTCAAATCCAAAGGCCATGTTTTTATAACTATGCTCTACTAGAATCTGAAGAGAAAGCTTCCAAACAATGGCACCAAAATAGACATATGTGAATTATGTTATTCACAACTTGTTATTAAATTTGAAGACAGATACTGATCTTTTGTTTGTTAAGGTCATGTGTTTCTAAGAAAAAAATCAGTAAACTCAAATTTGAATTCTATTCCGATTTGACAAGAATTTCTTAGGACTGGGAACTATCCTCATTTATAGTATTTAACTTGACCTATTCTTTGAATAATCTTATTATTAGAGCCACTGTTTCCACTAACTTCATTAACTCCCACTAACTGATGCATCAATCAGGAAAGAATGAAAAATTCTAGTGAAGGGAAGGGCATCGCTGACAGATGGGCTTTTTTTTTTTTTTATTTTAGTTGTCAGAGTTAACAGGAGAAAATCCATTTTATTGATTTGAGGTATATCTATAGTAGGACAAGATGTAATTTTAAAATGAAAATTTTATGTGCTTGTAAATACTTTTCAATAACACAAGCGATTGATCACTGTTAAAAGCAGATACTCTTTTCTACTGAAACGGGCAGTTCTTACAAAATAATATAAACTCAGTAACAATCTAGTCTTTTAACTTCATATCCTATAGCTCCAAAATTCAAGAAAACGTCCTAAAACCAAAGTCACAGGCTGTCTGTAGTGAAATGACACCAACAACTAGAACCTGTTGAGTATTTAATACTTTTTACCCAATTATTCCATAGTTTAAGTTATAAACTATGGAACAAAATTAGTTCTCATCAGATCATTTCTTTTTCACAAGAGTAGTTCAAGTTAAAGTGCAGCAGCCTGTTTTGGTTTATTTGTAACAAAGGGGTTAATAAACTCCTTAAGTCTTGAATTAGCTAAAGGAGAAACCATAGGACTGATGCTCAGCCCTCACAGGCACTCTCATTTGCAGAGCACTTTGCCAGTGTACCTCTGAAAGTCCGTTAGGTAGTCAGGACAGGTTTTACCTTGAAGCTACAACTGGGGCTAGGAGCTGGCTCCCAATGGAGCAGTAGCACAAAGCTAATAGCTTAACCTCGCCAGCCAAAAACTTTATGCGGTCATGAACGAAAACTCCTCATTTGATAGTTAAGCCCAGAGACACACTTACATCTGCATCTGAAATAAAACACTCCAAATTTGGAGTCCAGGACCCTCACACTGAAAGGTGCTGGACAGTTACAGTCCTATGCCAAAGTCTGGGAATGAATGAAGCCAAGATACCCTAGAAAACTTCCTGTCAAAACTGAAGGCAGAAGATCGCTGCCCTTCCTGCAGAGAAGTCAGGCTAACCATGCTCCTGGTTAGTACTGGAGTTCTTTCCGGCTTTCACTTTCTCCGCAGGCACTGGCCCTCCCCCCCACCCCCCACCCCCTTAACGCTTCTGTTTGTCAACAAGATCATCTGGTCCTCTAGACCTGAGGCGGCGGCCGGACCCCCGCTCCCTACAAGACAGGTTACCAAAATCAGCGTCAGAGGGATCACAGTTTTCTCCTGTAGTACTTCTTACTCACCTCAGGCCCGGAAGAGTTTACCGCGACTACTTCACTTCAATGTCCGCCTCCTGGCGCTTCAAACTCCACTACAAGATTCAAAACCAAGCCAGCTCCTTCAGCGGCTCTTTTCATTGGCTGCCGTCCTCGTGACGTCACTACGTCTGACGTTGCCACGGCACGCTGCCTCTTGGCGCCAGGAGGCTCAGTGGCGCGGCGGGGTGGAAGCGGCTTTTCTGTGCGTCGCGGTGGCAACGCGCGGGGCGGTTTCCGGAGGCGGTGGCCGAGGTGGGCGGGGCTAGACCGGAGGTGCAGGTGGGAGACAGCCACCTGGGATCTTCACTCGGCCAACTGATCAGCAGGAGCAGGGCCCGGTCTCAGAGTTCAGGGTGTGAGTGAGACATTTTACCGGCAGGGGTTGGCGTGTGCCCTCGGCTAAGTGGAGAGGCGGAACCTGTTGGGTGTGGATTAATGGGTTTTGGATATTTATTTTCTTCTTTTCCCTCTCTGATTAGTGAGGCAGGGCTCATGCCTTTGGGGGCCTTTTCCCCCCGAATTAATTAGAAATCCAGGTCCCACGTTTAGAGGGCCCATGGCTTCATTTCTCAGTACTCCCGGGCCTACTACCTGGTTGAAGCTATTTGGTGTTTGCTTGCTTTTTACATTCTTTTAATGATGGCATTACAAAATAAATTTATTTAAAGCTATTGGCTTAGTTTGTTATTGGATGAAGTGATAATTTTTAAGTCTTAAGATTGTAGGTATTATTTCAGAATGTACACTTGAAAAAGACAAAAAGTACTTGAAAAAGAATGAGAAATATTTTTGCTAAGATAACTCGTCTCCCTTTGTAAAGATATTTAAATTTAAATTTTATTGTATTTTTGCAGTGCTGGGGATTGAACCCCCGAGCCTCATGCATGCTAGGCAAGCCTTCTGCCACTGAGTTACTGAGTAATTTGAATTTTATTGTTCTTCATATTACTGTTATTGTATTCTTTCAGCAAATATTGATTGTAGATTTTAGGGACACAGTAGTACACAGTAGGGTCAAAATCCCTACCTTCTTGGAGTTCATATTCTAGTGATCCAGTATCACTGTATATAAATAGGATGCGACAATGCAGACAATTATAGTGAAACAATGTATGGGTATCTCAACAGATTACGGATCCTATGATTCTTCAGTAGGCTGAAGAAAATCAGAGGCATTGTGTATTATATGTGATGCATGTTATATGGTTGTCTCTGAACACTGGGTAGATCATCAATAAAGCTACTATTTATTTCTCACTATTATATGCATTTTAGCTAATAGAAGTTATTTGAAGCTGGGTTTGGCAATAAAATTGAGAAACCTTTTTATTTTATTTTAAATATGTCCTTATTGTATGGTACTTTACCTTTGACATTTCAGGTATTTTATTAGTCACTTTATGTATTTTCTGATCTCATTTAATTATAAAAACAGCCCATGCAATGTATATATCATTACTTTCATTTTACCAAGAGAAAACAGAAGTTTCAGAATACCCATAAAGTAAAATACTTGAATTCTACAAACAAGCCAACTCAGAATCATTTGTTGCTGAAATACTTTTTAGGTTAAGTAACAGTAAGATGATATCCTAATCTGAAAATATGCATTTCTTACCATATTCTTATAAAATTGCATTTATTTTTGGTGAATAAGTAAATGTAAGTATTTTTAAATTTCATCAGTTTTGACATGCACATTGTGTTGGCTTATCAGTTTTACAGCTGTTTCCACACCTCATTCAAGTATTTATTTTTCATTTAACTTCAGTTCAGCTACACTTGCCATATAGCAGTGTTGAGACGTAGACTGTATTCTTAAGGAATCTTATATTTGATTAAAGCAGACTGATTTTGACATTACAATCAATGCCATACTGTGCCAGCTGGCTAGTCTTAAGTTTGGCAAGATATTAAGGAGGTATAACATAGGAAAAGAAAATGGGTATTTTGTAATGAAATGAAGGAAAATAGAATCCAAACTTTCCAACCATGTAGAGCTAAGGAAACATAAGTTCCCACATTTTGTTAGAAATTGGAGTACTTTATAATTTACAGTCATGTTATTGGACCACTAATTTATTTTCATAGTAAATCAAAGAGTAAAGGAGAGAATGGAAAGTTAGATTTAAAGTTGCCTCAGACATTTTAAAAAAGATGTAAAAGCGAATTTAAACATGGCAATGGTGAGGTCTTATTTATTCCCCCCAGGAAGGTCCTTTGGAAACTTCAGCGCCTGCAAGACTCTTTCACAGCTGGGGCTGGAAGCAACGGAACGAAAGGCGGACGGTCGTCTGTTGCTGGGGCGGACCTGGGCTCAATTTGTCCGTCCTTGCAAGATTCCCCCAGGGCTGGGAACTAGACGTGTAGCCCTCTCAGGTTCTCCGGCACCATAGTGGTCGTCACTGGCCCAAGTTAGAGGCCGACTGAGAAATCTTCGTGCCTCAGGTGAGGAGAAGGTGGCCGAGTTACCGGTGCTCTTTTGGAAAGCACTGTGCCTTAGGGGAACTCCTAGGAGGTCGCTTGATTCGCCTGGGCACAGAATCCACGCCTCTCCTCAGCACGCTTTCCTCCTGGGTTTTCCCAGCAATTTTCTCTTGTCAGAGTATAATTCTTGGGCAAAAGTGTGTATTCTTCCATTTCTTTAGAACCTCTTTCACTTTGTCAGCGTTCGGGTGCCAGCCTCCAGGTCGCGTTTTTTGCATTAAGCATTGCCTTTTGAAACAGGATTTCCGTGCAGAGGAAAACTGATTAATGATGGTAATTGTTAGCACCGTGAGGAAGTAGTCTTTACAGGCATCACTTATTTTTTTTTTTGTTCCCACAATTAAAAGACTCACCTCGCCAATTTTGTGTCCTTAATTACTAAACTGAAGTTTGCGGTAGAGAAAAGTTCAATGAATTTGCTTTGAACATCATACAGTTTGCTCCTGAGTCTAGGTTTACTGATTGGGCTTGGTTCTCTGAACACAGGAAACTTAAAAACAATCTTAAATGATTTAAAGTGGTGGGTTCTTAGACAAACACAGGAGGACTCTGGATAGTCTAGTAGGACACTGTTACAGAAAATGAACTCCCTTTACAGCTTTCCCTCTTACATTTAAAAGAAAGTATTCTAGGAAACAACCAAAGAGGAAAATGAGTCATTTGTAGCCCTTTCTCCATGTTGACCAAGTTAGTAGGCAATCAATTCATGGTTAAATTTTAAGTCTTTGTGCCTTGAACAATGAATAAATATATAGGAACTGAATACAGTAGAAAAGAATCATATGCTGGCTATAGCATTCTTAAAAAATCTATTCTTGTACTTGTTTTTTCCCACATAGTTCAGATTCCTATGTTAGAAATGACGCTTCCTTTAAAAACAATTTTCAAAATCAGGACATAGAGTGTAATTCTGTTAAATATTCCAGATTCCACTGTTTAGGCCTATTGCAATATGTTTTCTATTAGCTACCCCATTCTTATTTCCATCTGAAGCAAGAAAATTGAATTCATGAGATACTACACATACATAGTCAACATAAGGTATCATTAAATTACATGAGTGCATTAAATAGTTCCTGTGGGTGAAATTTATGGCATGGGGATTAAGACTTTAGACTCTGGGGATAGACTGCTTATATTATATCTCTCTAGCTATGTGAACTTTGACAAATTATTCATCTGTAAAATGGGATGAATAATATCTAACTCCAAGAGTTATATGAAGAATTAAATGAGTTAGATCATGTAGTGTTATTAAAGTAAGTAGTACATAGTGCTAAATAAATGTTAGGTATTATTTTGAAAAATTTTAGATACAGTAAGTTAAAGAGTAGTTAGAATTGCTTTGTATACATAATTAACAATTTGGCCAGTTTGTTGATGGGTAATATCCAGAAATTTATTTAAAAATCTCATTTCTAATTTATCTTTTTGTGACTACATTTTTTTTCTATGTCACATAACCACATAATTCTGGGGATGATAAAAAAATTGACTTTAAGGTAACAACTCATTCATGTTACATATGTATAATGTCAGATATTTGTGTTCCATGGTTTTAGTCAATACATGTGATTAATTCTTCATTTTCTATTGCAAAAGGAAAGTAAGATATATTTAAGTGTAATTTTGAGACCATATTTTTTTTGGTGGAGTCAATCAGGTGAAATTTCCTAAAGCTAGGATAGATAAAAATGTTTATTCTGTAGAGTCTGGAATTTATCTATCCAATCATTTTTTTTTTCCTAGGAATACTTATTAAGTACATAGTGTACACCAGATTTCTATGGATATAAGGGTATAGGTCTTATTCTTAAATCATTCAATCTATAAGGAAAGAAGAGTATGATTAATTAGATATTTATTATGGTTGTATTAAAAACATCAATTGAAGCCTGTTGCATAAAACAGTGTTTTCAAAAGGTTTTCTGTTAATGTTTACACAAATAACATTTTCCCCCTCTGCATTTAAAAGAATTAAAATTGCAGAAGAAAATAGAACACATCTAAGAAATTCAAGAAATGTGTCAATTATTTAATTACTTGATCTTGGGGCACAAGGACAATTAGAATGTGGGGGTCTAGGGCTGAAGCATAGAGGTTGAGTGTGTATGCTTAGCATGAGTAGGCCCTGGGTTCAATCCCAAGTATCAAAAAAACCAAACACACAAAAAAAGGGGGCTATGAAATGCCAAGATGTGTTCAATTGAGTTTAGTTGTTGTTTAAATGGATATATATACTCCACTGATACAAGCTGTGGTGAGATAATTTCTTCAGAGACTGTCCAAGAGAACTATGCAGTATTTTCAGAGACTGATCATCTTTTTTTGATTTACATGTCTGGCCTTTTTTCAGGGATAGTCACTCCTACAAAGGTAAATTAAACATGAAAATTTAACAATATGGAAAAAAAAACAAATAAAAGATCTTGAAATAAAAGATCACCTTAACATAAACTAGGATAGTCATAATCCCCTCAGTCATCCATAAATAATTTTGACTCATCAAATCCACTCTTTAGAACCAATTAAAGTTCAAAAACGTGAAAAATGATTACTGAATAACCACTTTTCATATCCTCATGGTTAAAACACTAATGGTCTTAGAACTTATCAGGCAACATTAAAAATTATATTTGAATTATGATTCTGCATTCTCTTAGAGTCCTTGTTTCATATAAGGAGGTTAGTCACCTTACTTATTCACATAATGACTCTTACTTTTTTTTGGTGTATTAAATAGTTCATATTAATTTGCTTTTCCATAAGTATAACATTCTTCTTAAAAATCCAACAATTATCATTTTAAATTTCTTTTCTAGACTTGTTGAACTACAGAATGCTTCGATACCCATATTTTTGTAGAATATTTAGAGAATATTTTTCATGCTGGTTGAAATCTGGCATACATAATTTAGGTGTTTGGCCAAAAAAAATTCATACTACAGCAGAAAGATATAATGAAAATGAAACCCAGGAGCAAACAGATCTAACTGGAGATCAGGAGTTACAGAGATCTCAAGATATAGATTCTGAAGCCATGGCCAAATTACATATTCCAGTAATGGTGGATGAAGTTGTTCATTGCTTGGCACCAGAAAAAGGGCAGGTGAGTAGATTTTTTAAACCGTTTTTTTTTTTTAATTGAGATAATTCCACCAGTTGTAATACTAGTCATTTTAAAGTGTATAATTCAGTGGTTTATAGTATATTCATATGAGGCTGTATCGTCATCACTACTATCTAATTCAGGAAGAGTCTTATCACTCCAGTAGGAAACCTCATACTCATTGACTTTCCATCCCCATCCTTGACAAACATTAGTCTATTTTTTGTCTTCATGGATTTGCTTATTCTGACATTTTATAGAAATGGATTCATATAATATTTGGCCTTTTGTATTTGCCCTCTTTTACTCAGATTTTGAAGGACATTTTGCCCCTTTTATAGGATTACGTACTTTGTTCCTCCTTTTGTTTTTGCAAGGTGGGGAAAGAGGCTGGTGCTAAATGTCAAATACAAAGTCTTGTACATACTAGGCAACATCTCTACCACTGGACTACATCTCAGCCCTACTTTTTTTTTTTTTTTAATGGCCGAATCATTCCATTGCATGGATATGTCTTATTTTCATTATTCATTTATCAGTTGATGGGCATTGATATTTTTTTACCAGTTGGTAGCTGTTGTGAATGTGATTGTTACAAGCATTTGTGTACAAGATTTTGTACATATCTTTTTAATTCTCTTCAGTATATGTGTAGGGTAAAAATTTTTCCATGCTTAATTCTTTGAGGATCCACCAGATAATTTCCCAGAATTGATTTTTTTTAAAAATTTTTTGTCAAATCATAGTTTAAAAGGAATGTTGGCACAAACTGGTTTTCTTAACCTTAGTTTTCTCATTGCCTCCTGTATTAGTCAGGGATCTTCAGAGAGACAAAACCAATCGAGAGAGAGAGAGAGAGAGAGTATTTGCACATTTGCATGCATGTATGCTACTCCATTTTCTACTACTATAACAAAATACCCAGGGGCTGGTATCTCTTATCAACAAGAAATTAATATATCTCACAGTTTTGGGGGCTGAAAGTGCAAATAGCCTGGCATCGGCTCTTGTGAGGTCTCCATTGGGTATTTGGCAGCATGGTAATGGCATTATGGGGGAAACACATGTGGGAGGGAGAGATCACCTTGTGAGACAGAAAGGTAGAGCATGAGGAAAGGCCATTCTTGTTCTTTTTATTGCAATCCTTTTGGACGAAATGCATCTATTCCTTATGAGAGCAGTGCCCTTAAAGACTTATATTTTCTCTGTCTGCCCCACCTCTTAAAAGTTGAACCATCTTTCAACATTGCCATACTGGGGACCACACTTCCAAAATATAAACCCTTGGAGTGCAAACCACAGAGGGGTGTGTGTGTGTGTGTGTGTGTGTGTGTGTGTGTTGTGTTAGTTTTTATGTAGACAGTAGTTCCCTTTTTATCCACAGAGGACATATTCCACAATCCTCAACGATGGATACTACTGAATTTTATACATATTATGTTTAACCTCAGCATTTGATTTTTTTTTTTTTTTACTTCTTATTAAGTTGGGAACATTTTACCTTTTTGCTTAAAGGAAGCACCTTATGGCTTTTCTTTGGCATATCTAAATTATCAGTACTCTGGTTGCTATTGTTAAGTTTAACAAGGTTTACTTGAATAAATATACCAATGCAACATGGTGACAATTGATCAAATCATCAAGGTCAACAGAGGATGAGTGTACACAGCGTTAGATACACTGGACAACCGGGTGAGTCATGTCCGGAGCAGACACAGTAGAATGGTGGTGGAATGCTGTGAAATTTTCATCGCACTATTTGGATTGCTGCACACCTTAAAATTTATGAATAGTTTCTTTTTTTTTTTTTTTTTTGATACTCGGGATTTAACCCAGGGGTGCTTTATCACTGAGCTATATACCCAATTCTTTTTATTTTTTATCTTGACACAGGATCTTGCTAAATTGCTGAGGCTGGCCTCAAACTTGCAGTCCTCCTGCCTCAGCCTCCCGAGTGGCTGGAATTAGCAGGCGTGTATTACCACAGTGGTTGTTTATTTCTGAAAGAAATCAGAGGTTACCATGGTCAACTGAAATTGTACAAAATGACACTACAGATAAGGGATGACTAATTGTGTGTTTGTGGTCAGGGGAGATAAAAAGATTGAGATTGAGATTTTAAAGAATTGTTTCTTGTAATTGTGAATTCCTTCATCTGGGGGTAGGCTGGGACACTAGAGACACAGGGAAGTAGAGTTAAAGTTGGAGTCCAAAGGCAGTATGCTGGTAGAATCCCATTTTATTCCAGTGCGGGTCAGTCTTTGGTCTATTAAGTCTTTTCACTGTTTGGGTAAAGACTACCCACATTATAGAGGGTCAAGTTTCGGGTACTGTGTCCCAAGCAAGTTGATGTTAGAATTAACCATCCTATCTATCTTATAGTATTGCTAGCAGGATTAATAAGGTTTTTATTTTATCATCTAACAAAAACATTAGATGATAGAATATCCAAAAAAAAAAAAAAAGAAAAGCTGTAAACTTTTCTGATAATTAAGTACATTCACAAATGAAAAATTTATCATAGCAAGTTTTCTTTAAATATCTGCTTATAACTTAATACTGACAATATTCTTAGTGTACTAACTTCAGAAATAGAATCCTTTATTCTAAAAGATGTTTTTTCCTGTCACTTTTTGTTTTTTCATTTTAAAAGTCACACCTTTCTTCTTTTTACCAACATACAGGAGAACATATAAGTTTAGTGTAGATTAAGAGGAAAGATTCTTTAACTGGACTGATTTGGTCCAAATCTATACATGTGCACAAATGCACAGTCACACAGAGCCCTTAAGTTCTTGTCTGTTTGTTTTTGAGTCTTTGAGTCAGATCATATACAGTTTTTTAAAAATTAAATTAATTATTTATTCTAATTTGTTATACATGATGGTAGAAAGCAGTTCATTTCATATTACACATATAGAGCACAATTTTTCAAGTCACTGATTTTACACAAAATATTTTCACCATTTGTGTCTTCATACATGTACTTAGGGTAATGATGTCTAACTCATTCCACCATCATTCATGCAGTTTTTAAAATTTTTTTTTTAGTTGTAGGTGGACACAGTATCTTTATTTTATTTATTTATTTTTATGTGGTGCTGAGGATCAAACCCAACGCCTTGTACTAGGCGAGTGCTCTACAGCTGAGCCACAACCCCAGCCTTGGATCATGCAGTTTTAATTAACTTAAGTTCTAAAATATATGCATAAGGTAATATGTACTAGGTTGACTAGATGTTGCTCATATACAAGTCATCAGTGACAGAAAGTGGGTTTGCTTCATCATCAAAATATTCTTTTCCTAACCTCACAAAGTATATACATAACAATAAATCACACATTCTTTTTTTTTTTTTTTAAGAGAGAGAGAGAGAGATCTCTTTTTTTGTAGATGGACACAACACAGTGCTTTTATTTTTAGGTGGTGCTGAGAATCGAACCTGGGTCCCACCTGTGCTAGTCCAGCGCTCTACCCTTGAGCCACAATCCCAGCCTCATCACACATTATTAAATGAGTTTAATTGTGTAAAGTGTCTAGCTTAATGCTTTTACATAGTAGGGGCTCTAAAAAACATATACATAAAATGTAAATTTAAAAATTGGGTAAAATGTTCTGTTGAATTCAACTATCAAATGAAATTCTCTTCATTTTCTTTAGAGAGTCATAATGCAGAAATAGCAATCAAACCCCACAAGTGTAAATTTTTAAGAAGTATGTTCAAATATATATGAGTTAGTTTGCAGACACCCAAACACACATGAGAGTAGGGGGACTATCATATCTGTATCTTTAATTTCACTTCTGGAATCTGAAAAACCAAAACACATTGTATCTATTTACTGAACCCTAGTAGCAAAACTAAATATTTATTTTGTATTAGCTAGTGGAAAAAAAAAAAAAAAAAACCAACAGAAAGAAACCCTACTAAATCTCCTAAGAACTCTTTATTGTATCTGTTTGTTTTCTAAAACCCAGTGAAGTAAAATTAGATGATTCTAAAATTTGACCTACAGTGCTGTTTTATTCTGTTCAAATTTGTGACAGATGTAATTTTTTTTGACATTTCCATTGTTCTGATTCAAGATGGGTTTTCTAGTAACTTTTTATAGAAAGTTTAATTTTATGAATATAGTTTTTGAAAACTTTCAAGTGAGATGCACTTAGAGACAATGTTATTCTTACATTTTTGGCTGTCTGGCAGACAGCTTTATTCCCTATTCCCTTAATCTTCAAGTAATAAAGAACTGGTGACAGCCCTTGGACAGGAAAGGTCTTCATCTCATCCAGAATCCATTATTTGCTTCTTTTCTTCCTGTGAGCCTTTTTCCCCCCAAATCATTTTCCTTAGCAAACTATGAGTCATACCTTCAGTCGTATCAATCACCCACTTAATTACTGTTTTCCACATCACCTTCAATGATGAATTCACAGATGAAACTTTTGATCACAACCAAAAGTTTTAAAAATATTTAAATGTTGTTTTAAATGAGGTTTAAGGCATGCAAAAGTTACTTTTTTTTAATGTTTAAAAGTTATGTACCTAAAGAAAATATTGATTTCGGGAATTTATTCAGAATCATTGCCAATTTACTACATATTAGTTTTGCCAGTACATTTAAAATATTTGCTAGTTTGAATTATAAGAATCCTCTTCCATTACCTTGGAAGGTATAGAAAGAACTAAATAAATTATAATAGTTTCCTCTTGCTTAGTTTTAATTTCATATTCTGGCTGAATAACTTTTTGTAAGAATGTGTTAGTTATCTAAAAACATACCTCTTGTTCCTGAAATGCTTTACTCCAAGCAATATTGATTAATTTTTTTTATTCCTGATTACTGAAAACTGGAGAAATTATACATTATCTTTTTTTGTAGTTTGTAATCATAGATAACAGCTTAAGATATAGGAGACTTGGAATTCTTTGCCCAATAGTAGTACTAATTTAGTTTGGCACATGTGGCTTCTATATAATTGATTGCCAGTAGCTGTGTAGTGTAGATCCAGTAACTTATCATGGCTGTGCCTCACAGATTCCTTATCTGCAGAATGAGGAAGAACCTACCCTAGATATTTACTATGTGAACTAGTTGAGTTAATTTTTGTCAGTTGCTCAGACTGGTATCTTCCATGTAATATGAGCTTGGTAAATAGCTCCTGTGATCATAGGGAGAAGGATGAGGAATGGAGCTACACAAAATTTAAAAGTTCAGAAGAAAAATGCCAGCACTCATCTGGAACTGAAAAAGTGCCGCTTCCTCTGACTGGAACTCTGATCAACATCTTTTAGGTCTTGAATCAAATTTTATTTTCTTAGGGGATCTTTTTCTGAGCCTCCAGAGGAGATAGGTATTCCTGTTTGTTATACATTATTGGAATCATGTGTCATGTGCATTTTCCTTTCATAACACTTTTTTTTTTTTTTTGGTACTGGGAATGGAACCCAGGGTGCTCTGCCACTGAGCTGTATCTCCAGTCCTCTTCATGTAGGGTCACACTAAGTTGCTGAGGCTGGCTTCAAACTTGCCATCTTTCTGCCTCAGCCTCCTGGGTAGCTGGAATTACAAATGTGTTCCACTGTGCATGACCATAACACTTCTAATAATTTAAAATTATAGGTTTTTTTGAAATTATTTATTCAATGAATGTCTTTTCTGGATTGTCTTCTATGAAGTCATAGAAATGTTTGTCTAGTTTTCCATTGTGTGTTCAGTACTTAGTTCATGTATTAAATATACTTGTATACTTACCTAATATGTTAAAGATACTCTTTAGAAGTATTCATAGAAAAATTATAATACAGAACCTGGAAAATTAAAATTAATAAAGCAACAACTCATTTTGCTTGAATGCTTTTATATCATTTCAAAACAAAATCTCTGTACTTTCCTCTCAGTTTTGTCATGAACACAAAATTGGTCTAAAAAAATCAAATCTGAAAAAAATCATTGGTCAAAATATATCCAAAAAATATGTGTTTCCATTGTTAGAAAAATGATATTTGTGTTTAAAAGTTTGATCTATGAACTGAATCTTAAATGTATTTGAGAGTTATTCTTCTGGTCCAGTAAATATCAGATAATCCAAGAAAATGTAAGTCCATTCTATATGGAAAGCACATATAAGATAAAAAAAAGAAACACATGAAGTTTTTCTCTTTACAAAGCACATTCATATGAGTCATTCTGGGTACTGGTTACTCTCTTTTTCAGGTCAGCATTAGTCCCTGATCAATAGTCTAATCATAGCAACTGCAAGAGGCTAGGTCCAGTAATTCTCTTCCCATTGTTCTTCCAAGTCCAATATTGTTTTTGTGAAAAGTGGTAGGAAGTATACCTTGACCTTTTGAGTTCCCATAACATTTTACTTTAGCTTCTTCTATTGCCTTCTCTTATAACAAACTACTGAGCTCTAAGTAGCATACTTAAAATGTTATTTTAAAATTAGCTTGCAAAGCCTGTGGTGACTCACCTTGTAATGAGTTCTGTAGACCCTCTCTATATTTCTTCACTTTTGGTTGGTTGGTGGTGGCTATACCCTTTGGGTGAAACAAGTACCATTTGCCAAGATGCAACATGCATTTAAAGATTTTATTTTTCTTGATGATGAATGTTATTTTAGAAAGCATTTATGTTTGTTTATTTTTTTTGTAGCAACTTATTTTCTATCTCTGACTTGCATTTGGTACAAATTAGTTGACTTATTTGGTCTTGGATATTTGAGGTGTCATTATGTTATATGCTAATTTAGGCATTTATTTTTATCGACATTCTGTTTATTTACTCTGTCTCATATACAATATTTTTCTTTTTTTTAAATACTGAGGATTGAACCCATCAGTGCTTAACCACTGAGCTACATCTCCAACCCTTTTTTATTTTGTACAGGGTCTTCTATGTTGCTTAGAGCCTCACTAAGTGGCTGAGGCTGGCTTCCAACTTGCAATCCTCCTACCTCAGCCTCTTGAGCCACTGGGATTACAGGCATGTGCCACCATGCCTGGCTATAATATTTGTCTATGAAATTAAATTTCAAGATAAAGTTTTTTTGTTTTTTAATGTTTTTAGTTATAGATGGACACAATACCTTTATTTTATTTATTTATCTTTATGTGGTGCTGAGCATCGAATCCAGTGCCTCACATGTGCTAGGCAAGCTCTCTACCACTGAGCCACAATTCCAGCCCCATTAAGGTAAATTTTCTGTTTTACCTTTTTTTCTTTCTGCAAAGAGAAACTAGATATTGAATGTATTCATAAAAAGGGAGGATGTTCCACTTGAGTCCAATGTTTGATGGAAAGAGTATTTTTATTATTATTGTTTTGGTACTGGGATTTGAACCCAGGGGCACTTAACCACTGAGCATATCCCCAGCCCTTTTTAAAATTTTATTTAGAAACAGGATCTTTCTGAGTTGCTTAGAGTCTCACTAAGTTGCTGCCGGTGGTTTTGAACTCGCGCTCCTCCTGCTTTAGCCTTCCAAGCCCCTGGGATTACTGGCGTGCACCACCTCACCTGGCTAGGGAAGAGTATTATTGATAATAGCAATTTAGAGTTCCTATAGTATTTTGCAGTTGCAGAGCACTTTAATATATTATTGTCTGTACTTTTCATTAGTACTAATCTCAGTAGTATTTTGTAAAAAGTACTGTCAAATGTAGAAAGGAGAAGTTCTGTTCTGTTGGAACCAAGTAGTAATAAATGACATTGGTTGGTTTTGAATGCTTCTACATAATAGATTGTATAGTCTGCTTTTTTCCTTCATCATAGGTTTTAATTCTTGTAAGTGATCAGCCTGTAAGATGTTAAGGGTATGCCTCGCTTCCTTTAATAGCTTGGGACAGCCAATTTGGTCTAATATCTTTAGACAATAGATATATGCAGTCACTTGAAGCATCTTATGCTGTTCCTTCACGAACTCTCTGCAGAAGAGTCTAGACACATCTCATTGGTCAGCTTACTGGATTTTTAAGAACTTCATCCTAAATTGATTTCTCATTCTCACAAGAAAACCTTATATTTTCAATGACAGAATACATGAGAAAGTTCTCGAAGAGTGATATGAGATAAACTGTCTAGTGAAATTCTTCATTAGAAATGAAAATAGAGAAAAAAAGGTGGTGTGGGCGGGCGGGGGGGTGGGGGAAGAGTGTAAGTGGATGATTTGAAGGAGCCTGGTGTTAACGCTTAAAAAGGAAACAAACTTCCTAAGTTTCTGTCTTCTGTTTTCTCTAATACCTTGCTACCATAAGTATCTTCTCATATATATATATATTTGTGTCACATAAAAATTTATATATGACAGCAGAATGCATTACAATTCTTATTACACATATAGAGCACAATTTTTCATATCTCTGGTTGTATACAAAATATCTTCACATCAATTCGTGTCTTCATACCTGTACTATGGATAATAATGATCATCACATTACACCATCATTAATAACCCCATGCCCCCTTCCTTTCCCTCCAACCTCTCTGCCCTTTCTAGAGTTCGACGACTATTCCTCCACGCTTCCTCTCCCCTTTAACAAAAATAATGAAACAATTATAACTTATTCTTTTCTCACTCCACCCTATTTTAATCGGAATTCATAATGATTATATGAATAATTTTCCTACCAGTATAGAATATAATCACCAAGATGATTTTTCTTTGAAAAATGCACGTGAAACCAACATTTTTGAGTAAAAAGTCTTGATCTTTTTTTCAGTTTAAAAATCACCAGATAGGGCTTTGGGTACAGCTTAGTGCTTATGTATCATTCCCAAGTCCCTGGGTTCAATCCCCATCATCAAAATAAAATAATAAAAAATAGTAAATTACTTTTGAACCAGCTTATCTTGTTAGGGAATTTAGAATTTAAATACAGACTGAAAATTTTCCGAAGGGAGAATGGAGATGACTATGAGAGATAAATGTTTTCCTATTTTTATATTTATTTCAGTAACATTGTGTTAGTAATAGAAACCACCCAGCTTTTTCTAAAGTTAAACTTATCTCTAAGGAACCTTTGATTAAAGATTCGATCGATAGCATATACTCTGATAAAAATGTGTCCCCCAAAAGTCCATGGGTTGGACATTTAATCCTCAAATTCATATGTTAATGGTATTTGGAAGAAGGGGCCTTTGAGATTAGATGAAAGATTAGGTTGTTAAGATTAGATAAAATCATGTTAATGATGACATTAGTGACTTTATAAGAAGAGAGAGACCCAAGCCTAGCATCCTTGCTTTATCTCACCTTTTAATGCCTTCTACCATATTGTGATACAATAAGGCCCTCACCAGAAGCCAAGAAAATGCCATTAATCATACTATTGGGTGCTCGCTTCGGCAGTACTAAAATTGGAACGATACAGAGAAGATTAGCATGGCCCCTGCACAAGGATGACAAGGAAATTCGTGAAGCGTTCCATATTTTTTAATAATAAAAAAAAAAAGAAAAAAAATCATACTATTGGGACTTTTCAGGTTCTAGTACTGTGAGCTAAATAAACTCCTTTATAAATTACCCAGTCTCAGGTATTTTCATATAGCAACAGAAAATGGACTAAGACAGCATACATAATAGAAATTTTATTTCAACAAAATTTTAGGTTGATATTAAAATTTATTTTGAGGCTTATATCAGGGACATAACAATAAGTTCTGCTTAAGATAACTATGTTTTCTAAAAAATCATCAGTGGTTTTAATGTTAAATTCCCCATTTTATGTGAAATATTCTATAGGTGGCTTGATACCATACTGGTTTCTTTGTGCTGATGTTACTATTTCTGAGCCTTTCTCGCTTGTATAAAGATAGATAAGCAGCCTTCCAAAACTTTGAAATCTTTTTGTTGTTGTTGTTATTGTTTGTTTGCTTTTGTTTTTAGGGTATTCTGTTGTGAATTTTTGAACCTAAGCCCACTAACCTGACATATTTAGTTTGATAATTACATATGGGGGAAAAAAAACCCAATACCTCAATGCTGCATGTCTCTGAGACCTTCATTGTTTCACTGTGGTAATAAGAATTGTAAGAATTAAATAGAAATAAAATAACATCAAACCCATTTTTGACACACATGTGCGATTTTGAATTAGGATAATTATGTGGTATGTACCATTTTAATCACTATAACTCTTAACTTCTTGTTTTCTTTCCATATTTATTAATGGTGTTGTATAGATTGGTTAAAAATATAGGAGTAGAAAAACAACTCACCAGAATAATAGTTTAATCTCAGGTAAAGGGTGCTATTAGGTACTGCTGTGTTTTTCCCCCTAGTGGTATAATTGTTAGAAGCTTTTCCCCTAGTGTGGTAATGTTTAGGTGGTGGGGCCTTTAAGAGGTGAGGCCTAGTGGGAGGTCCCTGAGTCATTGGAGCTCTGCCCTCAGGAAGGATTAAGGTGCTTTTTGTGGGACCCTGTCTTAACACCCTCCCTCCATATTTTTTGGTATATTATAATTATGCATAGTAATGGTGGGATTCATTGTTACATATTTGTACATACATACAATATAACAATATAACTTGGCCAATATCAGTCCCCAGTGTTTCCACTCTCCTTTCCCTTTTCTCTCCTCCTGGTCCCTTTACTGATCTCCCTTCAATTTTCTTGAGATTCCTCCACACCCATACCTTTCTTTCCTTTTTCCTCTGTGGCTTCCACATATAAGAAAAGATATAACCTCTGACTTTTGAGTTTGGCTTATTTTGTTTAACATGTTCTCAAGTTACATCCGTATTCCTGCAAATAACAGTTTCATTCTTTGTGACTGAATTAAACTCCATTGTGTATATATACCACAATTTCTTTATGCATTCATCTATTGATGGACACCTAGGCTTGTTCCATAATTTGCCTATTTTGAATTTTGCTGCTATAAACATTGGTATGCATGTATTGCTATAGTATGCTGACTTTAATTCTTTAGAATAAATATTGAGAAGTGGTATAGGTAGGTCATATGATGGTCCATTGCTGGTCTTTCGAAGAATCCCCCTACTAATTTCTATGTGATTGTACTAAGTTATAATCTCACCAATGGTGTAAAAGTGTTCCTTTTTCTCCATATCCTCTCCATTATTTATTATTGTTTGTAGTCTCAATGGCTGCCCTTCTAACTTGAGTAAGATGAAATCTCAGTGTGGTTTTGATTTGCATTTCCCTTATTGCTAAAGATGTTGAACATTTTTTTTTCATTTATTTGTTGGCCGTTTGTATTTCTTTTGAGAAGTGTCAATTTAGTTCATTTGCCCATTTATTTATTGGGCTATTTGTGGTTTTTTTGGTGTTAAAAGTTTTTTTTTTTTTCTATAACATTATTTATTTTTTTTATGTGGTGCTGAGGCTCGAACCCAAGGGCCTTGCACATGCTAGGTGAGCACTCTACCACTGAGCCACACTCCCCCGGTGTAAAGTTTTTTGAGTTCTTTATATATTCAGGATTTTGAGTTCTTTACATATTCTGGAGTTTTGAGTTTTTTGCATGATCCTCTATCAGAAGTGTAGCTGGCAAAGATTTTCTCCCATTCTTTAGGTTCTCAATTCACGTTTTGAATTGTTACTTTCGTTGTGCAGAAACTTTTTAATTTGAAGCCATTCCATATGTTAATTCTTTTTCAAAAAAATATTTTCAGTTGTAGATTGACACAGCACCTTTATTTTATTTATTTTCATGTGGTGCTGAGGATGGAACCTAGTGCCTCACATGTGCGCTCCACCACTGCAGTACAGCTCCAGGCCCCATTTGTTAATTCTTGGTATTACTAATATTAGGAGTTCTATTGAGATAGTCTTTAATTGCATCAGTATGTTGGAGTGTTGACCTACATTTTTTCCTAGGAGTTACACAGTTACTAATTCCTAGATGTTTGATTCATTTTGAGTTGACTTTTGTGCAGGCTGAGATAAGGATCTAGTTTTACTTTTTTACATATGGAAACCTAGTTTTCCCATTTACTTAAAAAAGTTATTTTTTCTCCAATATATATTTTTGATACATTTTCAAGAATAAGATGACTTTATGTGGATTTGTTACTGTGAATCCTGCTTTAATTCTTTTCTCCCTCACTTTAAAAAATTGGTGCATTATAGTTGTGCATATGGTGGAAATTGTTGTTACATATTCTTACATCCACACAATCTAATGACATAAGTTGACCAATGTCACTCTCCATCATTTACCTCTTTCTCGCCTCTTCTTACCTACCTTCTAGTCTGTTTCCTATATTCTAGTGATCTCCCTTTGGTTTTCATGAATTTACCTACCCCATACCCTGCCCACCTGTTTTCTGTTCCTTTTCCCTCTGTAATTTCTGCATATGAGAGTAAACATAAGACCCTTGCTAGCAATTATTATTGTTTGTATTCTTGATGACTGCCATTTTGCCCTTTTAATAATTGGGTTGTTTATTTGGTGTTAAGTTTTTTGAGTTCTTTATTTAGATTTTATTCCTCTGTCAGAAGAGTAGGTAGCAAAGATTTTCTCCCTTTCTGTAGGTTCTCTCTTCACATTCTGAATTCTTTCCTTTGTTGTGCAGAACTTTAAAATTTAATGACATCTTATTTATTAACTCTTGACCTTATTTTCTTAGCTTTGGGAGCCCTGACTTATGGTTGTTAGTCTGCAGAGAGGGCTTTCTGACAGAGCTGTGGCATTTGGGAGAAGAAAGCTGCCAATTTAAAGGAGGACACCAGCAGAATTAGTACTGTAACTTCACTTTTCCCTCTTCCTATGAACTGCTGGTGTCTCCCATTGTTTCTTTCAGCCAGTAGGTAAAATGAAAGGTAAAATGAAGATATCCATACCCATTTATGATATTCACTTTGATAATTACAAATAATTTATTAATTTTTAATGACTCTGAAGGAGGATATAGTCCCCAATTTTCATTTTCTTTTCTAGAAACTGAGGTTTCTAAAACCTGACATTTTCAAAATCTTATCATTACTTAGGAGAAGTATATGAACTGGAGGCAGGGTCAGGTGGTTATTTTTGTTATATCTCATAACCTCTGTATACTTATATCAAACAACGGAATGCTTCTATTATCAAAGTAATAACCAAAGGCCATCTTTTCTATAGTGAATTTTCTGGGGAATTATAATTTGATGTAGTCACTCCCTTTTCTAATTTGAAAAGTGTTTCTTTCTTACAGCATTTATCTTTTCATAGTATTACTACTATGGTAGTCTTTATGTAGAACATAGAGACCTAAGGAAATAAAAACCCTGGGAGAAGTATAAATCCATCTTCTTACATACCACCTAACCCATAGCCATCAAAGTCATTTGCTCTTTAAGTGAAAGAAAGCCCACCTCTTTTTGCCATAAATTCATAAACTACTTTGTATACTGGCTCTTCATCAATTCCAGATTAAGACGATTAAATTTTATTCAGTGTCTCTTTATTCTAACATTCCACCAAACAAACCTTTAAATGAAAGATAAAATCTTTTGGTTGTTTGTTATCCCCACCATATTTATTTTGGTAATCTCTAGATCTCTCAACAAGTTGACAAACACATAAAAATTCAATAGATTCTTATTGATTTAATTTTTAAAAATTCAATAGATTCTTATTGATTTAATTTTAAAAAATTATTTTATATCATGTCCCTGCCCCCAGTAATTTGATATGACTTTTCCCCAAGTCTTAAATGTACAAAAACAAATATCAAAATGTGAGTATAGTTTTCTTCCACAATTCAGTAGAATCAATATAGTATTAGGCCAATTAGATCAGGATTTTTTTTTTTTTTTTTTTGTGTGTGTGTGTATGTGTGTATGGTGTGTGGTTTTGTTTTTTGTGGCAGTGGGGCATCATTGAAGAGCTTGAAGATAAGGAGTGACTTAGTTAAATTTCTATTTTTTATAGGCTACTTAGATGGCAGGTAGTTTGTTTATGGGCAGGAGGCTAGTATATTCTATTAAAGATAATAAATGTTTGAACCCAAACAGTGGTAATCAAGAATATTGAAGGAAGGAATTGAAAAAGCAGTAGTGGTGATGAATTGGATGAATAAGGAAGAAAGCCTGATATCCTATGTTTTTCTGTGAGTAACCAGATGACGAGTACTGCTGCATGATATGGAGAACTGGTGAAGGAAAATCAGGTTTAGGGATGGTGAATTAAATTTTAGATTTGAGCATATGAAGTATCTAAGGGAAATCTATGTATTCCTGTCCAGAAGGCAGTTTGCAGGAATATTCTGAAGAGAATGTTGGAAGAGAAGATAAGATTAGCAATAATAATTTAAGGATCTGTTGGAAGGCATTGTTGAAATTAAAAAAGGAATGAGGTTAATCATTGAATGAATGTTAAAAAATTGATCTCCATTTATTGATTGGGATTTTTTTTTTGGGTGCTTAGCTTTTTGAGTTCTTTATATACACTAAAGATTAGTGCTCTCTCTGATACGTGAGGGGTAAAGATTTTCTACCAAGATGTAAGCTGTCTATTCACCTTACAGATTGTTTCTTTGCTGAGAAGAAACTTTTGAGTTCATCCCGTTCATTGATTCTTTTAATTCTTGTGCCAAAGGAGTCTTACTAAGGAAGTTGGGGCCTAATCCCACAGGATGCAGATTAGAGCCTACTTTTCCTTCTCTTAGATGCAGGTCCTCTGGTTTTATTCCTAGGTCCTTGATCCATTTTGAGTTGAATTTTGTACACGGTGAGAGAGAGAGGTTTAATTTCATTTTGGTGCAAATGGATTTCCAGTTTTCCCAGAACCATTTGTTGAAGAGGCTATCTTTTCTCCAATGTGTGTTTTTAAGCACCAAAAACCCAAATAACCCACTCAATAAATGGGCCAAGGACCTGAATAGACACTTCTCAGAAGATGATATACAATCCGTCAACAAATATATGAAAAAATGTTCATCATCACTAGCAATCAGAGAATTGCAAATCAAAACCACTCTAAGATTTCATCTCACTCCAATCAGAATGGCAGCTATTATGAAGACAAACAACAATAAGTGTTGGCAAGGATGTGGGGACAAAGGTACACTCATACGTTGATGGTGGAACTGCAAATTGGTGTAGCCAATATGGAAAGCACTATGGAGATTTCTTGGAAAATTGTGAATGAAACCACTATTTGACTCAGCTATCCCTCTCCTCAGTCTATACCCAAAGGACTTAAAAAAAGCATACTACAGGGACACAGCCACATCAATGTTTATAGCAGCACAATTTACAATAGCTAAACTATGGAAGCAACCTAGATGCCCTTCAGTAGATGAATGGATTAAAAAAATGTGGCATATATACACAGTGGAATATTACTCAGCAATAAAAGAGAATAAAATCATGGCATTTGTAGGTAAATGGATGGAATTAGATAAGATAATGCTAAGTGAAGTTAGCCAATCCCCAAAAGACCAAATGTCGAATGTTTTCTCTGATATTAGGAGGCTGATTCATAGTTGGGTAGGGAGGCGGAACATGGGAGGAATAGACAAACTCTAGATAGGGCAGAGGGGTGGAACGGGAAGGGAGGGGGCATGGGATTAGAAATGATGGTGGAATGTGATGGACATTATTATCCAAAATACATATATGAAGACATGAATTTCTGTGAGTATACTTTGTATACAACCAGAGATATGAAAAATTGTGCTCTATATGTGTAATAAGAATTGTAATGCATTCTGCTGTTATATATAAATAAAAATTAATTAAAAAATTGTGCTCCAAAGATGGGAACTACATAGAAA
The DNA here is from genome assembly GCF_047511675.1 of Marmota flaviventris. Taxonomy (NCBI): domain Eukaryota; kingdom Metazoa; phylum Chordata; class Mammalia; order Rodentia; family Sciuridae; genus Marmota; species Marmota flaviventris. Next base: position 36,493,013 of record NC_092506.1, on the reverse strand, counting down.
TTAGCATATTATGAATTCAGTGCCAGAAGACAATGTAAGGAAGGAGAGAGAGAGGGGGAACTGTAAAAAAAATATGCAGAGAGCCAAAACACTGGTAGCAAGGAAATAGTTTTAAGACACAGGGCTATCAACAGTGGCAGATGAACCCGAATTTCATAAAGCTAGAGCTAAGAAATATTTTTGAGTTGATAATTAAATGGTTACCTTAGGGAGAACAGTTTCAATGGGTTAATGAATGGTTCAGTGGGAATCAGTTCTTGTATGGAAAATACAGGAAGGAAAAGCAAGTCTAAATGTAGTTGAAAAATTTGGATGAGAAGATGAGGTGAGAAGTGGATAATGAATTTTCAAAGAAGGCTTTTGTGTACTTGTGTACAAATGTGTGTTTATGGGTAAATAGGTATTTCCTTTGTAAGGATTCAGTCGACCAGAGTAGAAGCTTGAAAGTCTAGGTGAGGTAATATCTGGTAAAGGCTGGAGAATCTTGATTCAAGGATATAATGTATAAAAAATTGTTCTTGGGTAGAAGAGAATTATTTTTTTTCATTTAGGACTTGAAATAAGAGTAAGTGATTAAAGATATTTTTATGGACGATAGATCAGAAGAATTGAGAGAAATCCAGTCTGACGGCCTCCATTTTCATAATAAAGTCAAAGACAATGTTGGTAAATATTACATGTTATTGGAAGAGATCATTGAGGTAGGGGTTTGAGGATATTGTTAAAAATTTACAATAATCATTTTGTGTGATTTCTTTGAGTAGTACTTAGCTGTCAAATAGAGGATTAATTTGTGAATTTATTAGATGAAATGGTTTTTTTCTCTGTGTAAAAATAATTTGAGCATTAATCTGAGATTATGGTTTAGTTGATGAGACAGGAGTTCAAAGGAAAGAAAGGTTGATAGAGAGAAAATGGTTCTTGAGACTCTGTTGAGATCTAGACTGGTTTGGGGTGCAAGACAGTCCATGAAGGGCTCTCATAGATTGAGAATGCAAAGGAGGAATGAGGAGAATTTTCTAAGTGTTGGTTTGCTGATAGGGAGGCTCTAGTAGAGAGATAGAAAGTAATTGGTGAGGCGCACAAGCTAAGAGGCGAGAACTGCAATAGAGTAATAGGTTCAGGAATATTTGAATCAACAGTAAAAAATGTGGGTACAGTGTAGTGGTTAAAAAAAGCATGGGCTCTGGATCTCTGCTATTGATTAGACAAGGTCCATTATCTCTCTGTGCTCAATTTTCATTTGCAGAATGGAATGGTAGTTCCTATCTTATTGGAATATTTTGAGGGCTTAACAATATTTCCATATAAAGTGGGTATAATGTGTCTGGCACATAGTAAACACTCTGTATTTCTGATTATTTCTTATTGATACATCTGGAATGAAGCAGAGAACAATATGATTTGGGGCAGTGGGGATGAGAGAGGGAGAAAATGAAAACATAAGCAGGTGTGCCCATGCAAGAACTAAATTAGTTGTGATTTAAAGAATAGAGTATTTGAATTTAAAATTTCAGAGTTAGAATGGGTTGATATGATTGAAAAGTCTAGCAGTTGATTGTGAGAGGTGAAAGTCATTAGATTTGAAATGGACATATTGATGAAGTATCAGAGTTTTGTATTCATAAATAGAAAAAATGAATGCATTATCTGCAAAGGCATGTTGTATTATCCACTTAAATATGACCGACTGGCATTGTTAATGTGACTTGATTTTCTGAAATTGAAAAATAGTAAAGTTCTGCTTAATTTATGTGTAAATACATGCCTAGAAAATTCAGCGTATATTAAATCTTTATAAAAAGAACTGTGTGTAAATATACAAAGAGTGCATGTTCTCATGTGGAAGTCAAATAAATTGATTTCATAGAGTAGAATAGTGATCACTAGAGATTAGGAAGGGGGGAAAGTGGGCATATAGAGAGATCAGATAATAGGTACCAAAATACAGTTAGATTGGAAGACTAAGTTCTGTGTTTTAAATAGACTAAGTTCTGTAGCTTAAAATTTATTATATGTTTTGTAAACAAACTAGAAGGGAAGAGTTCATAGGTTTCCAACACAAGTAATAAATGTTTAAGATAGAAGTGGATTACCCTGATTTTTTTTGTGTGGTGGTGGGGGCCTACTGGGGATTGAACTCAGGGTCACTTGGACCCTGAACCATATCCCCAGCCCTATTTTGTATTTTTATTTAGAGACAGGGCCTTGCTTTGTTACTTAGTACCTCACTTTTGCTGAGGCTAGATTTGCACTGTCAATCCTCTTGCCTCAGTCTCCCAAGCTGCTGGGATTACAGATGTGCACCACCATGCCTGGATGACCCTGATTTGATTACTAACTATTGTATGCATATATCAGATTGTCACACTATACTCTCTAAGTATGTACAACTTACATGTCAATTTTTTTTTTTAAAAGCATGATATTAAAAATGAAGTTTGGTTTCAGGCTTAGGCAAATGTTTCTGTCCCCCTTCATAAATAGACATTTTAAGTCATGCAAAATTTGGATCATTTTATTTTGTAGTAATGCACAATGCGTTCATGTACTGCAGGATACACCATATTCTTCTGCCTCACCTGTTAAGTGCCAATGGCATCCTACAGTTCTTTTATCATAGGCAAACACATTTTTAAAATTCCTACATTGAACATTACTAGGTTAGGGAAAAGAGGGCAGAAAGCAATATGTGTATTAAACCTAGTGAGAAGGTTTAATTTTGCACAGTGATCATGATATAGGGATGTGAGATAGAGAACCAACTGGCAACTGAATTTTAGGTAGAATCCTGGTAAAATTGCTGTGGTATAAGGTGGTTAAATTTTCTTTCCATCGCCACCTTCTGCCCATGTTTATCTCTTCCCCTAAGTTACCCCTACTCTAGGTATATCTGGTAGCCTGGTTATTTTAACACTTGATCCAAATAAGAATTCTTCATTGTATTTGGTAAAGAATATAATTTACACCTGAATTTTCTTTTAACTAAATTTGTGTTTCTGTTCTTTCTACTATCATTTCAGGTATTTCTTTTCCATCAAAAGACAGGTGCAAATGCCTGACTTTCCAATGAAAATGTTTATTTCTCTTATTTTTTCTTGCTATACATAAATGAGTTGCATAAAAATGTATTGTTAGAGTTCTGTTTGCTTGTGAGCGTATTCAGATGCACTAAGATGCAGTGCAGTCAATGAAGATAGTCACTGCAGTTTCATCTTAAAACTGATAACCTTACTAGAATACTCTGTGGTTAGTTTTAAGTGTTTTTGTTGTTTTGAAAGTATCATCTCATTTATGGCAGATTACTTCTGGTGATCCTAATCAAACACACTATTAGTGCTAGACATAGTGGTGCACTCCTGTAATCCCAGCACCTTGGGAGGCTGAGGCAGGAGGATTGCAAGTTCAAAGCCAGCATCAGCAGTTTAGCGAGGCACTACACAACTTAGCTAGACCCTGTCTCTAAATAAAAAATAAAAAGGAGGGTTGGGGATGTGGCTCCGTGGTTAAGCACCTCTGAGTTCAACCCCTGGAACCAAAACAAACAAACAATAAAACCCACAACTACTGCTTTCAAAAGATCAGTGTCATAAAATCTATAAAATTGGACAATTTCAGTATTGTGTTTTGTTGTAAATTAGGTGATTTCTGTAATGTGGAACAGTATTTTTTATTTTAAATAAATATTTAGGATGATAAAAAAATGATCTTTTACAACTAAGGAATTAAACTAGGTATGATGAGGTTTTTAGCTTTCCTTGAGAAGTAAAAGTCATAGTAAAGAAACATATGTGTGCCTTGTGAAATGTATTCCTAGTTTTAATCTTTTCCCTAGAGGAAATAGCCCTTACCACAGAAATCATGGTGAATAGCATTAATTGTTTTGCTTCTTGGGTCTTCCTGCAGAGAGAAGCTAGAGTTGTAAAAAACCTCTTTTTTTGCCCAATAAAGGTCATAGCAATAGACATGGTCTTGAAATGGAACACTTAATGGTCACATAGCTGATTTAAATGGTTCTGTGTAATTATATCACAATTATATTCATGGGTAGCATCTCTTTAATGTCACTTTTTTTTCCTTATTAAAATGTGTATCATTTTTGTGTGAGGAAAATTAGATATTTCATAAAATCCAATTTATTCTTGTTCCTTAACATTAATACATTAGTGTATGTTTTAAACTGGTAGAAAATAATTTGTGCTCTGTAGTTTTTGTTTTTGTTTTTTTCTCACATCTTGAATCAACTAAATCAGTTAATTTCATTTGCTTTCTTTTTACCACTTCAGTGCTAGGGATTGACTCCAGGGCCTTGTGTGTGCTAGGCAAATTGCTCTACCACTGAGCTATTTCCCTTTTTGGCTCACCTGCTTTTTAAGTTCATCATGTGGGACATTTGCCCCATGAGATTTTCATAAAGTATAATTGAGTTTATATTAAATGAGTTTTCCAATGATCTGCCCTTTGACAGTTGACTTAAGTGTGGAATGTGGTATATTATAGAAGTATTGCTTCACTTTTAATACATTATATAGTGATTTATTATTTTGTTTGCTTGTTTGTATTTTATAAGCACAGACTCCTAAAAAGTTCTGTGAAAATCAAATTTCAAATACTCTTATTTCTGCTTTATAAGCTAAGAATGTTTTATTTGAACTTAGAGTACTCAATTGAAGTTTATTCATAAAAATTTCCTGTGATTGAAGAGATGTATTTTTAAAATTTTCACTATTTTCCCAGATTTGTAAGTCCACAGACTTATTAGGATAATGAGGCATGAAGAATTTAATTACAGTTTCTAAGTGTTATTAAATAAAGTTTTGATTGGTGACATTTAGAAATGTTAGAAAGGACAAAATCCTAACTCTGGGTATAGTTTAATTGTCTTCTAATTGAAAGAGAAAAGGTAAGATCTTAGAGGGTACAGTAGTTTTATAATCTTTTCTTCTTTAGAATATTTTGATTTTGAATATAAATTTATATTCTTTAGAATATAAATTGATTTTGAAATATCTGTTGAAGTAGTTGGACTAGAAATGGTGGTTGAAGGGTACCTGGTGGTTGCAGAATGTTTTAAAGGGTTTTGTTTGTTTGTTTCAGGAAAGAATGCCTTGGGGATGGGAGTTGTGAATCATTAAGTATAGGATTTCAAGGCAATTTGGGGCTTATTGTAGTCACTTTTAATCTAGGTCCTAGGGTTTAATCTATTGGGGAAGATTTCAGAAAAAGAGTAAATTTGTTAACACACTTCAGTAGCCAGTTTACAAGATGGCTTCCATTAATCTTTATCTCCTGATACTCATACTCCTCTTATGTAGTTCCCTCACACTTTGAATTGGGTTGGCCTGTATAACTAATAAAATACAATGGAGAAGATGATGTGTGACTTCTGAAGTTTAGTCATAAAAGAAATTGTGGGTTCTTCCATGCTATCCCTGGATTGCTTGCTTTGCAAAGGTTAGCTGCCATGCTGTTAAGATGCTTAAATAGCCCATGGGAAACCTTCCTAATGTAGAACTAAGACTCCCTTTAATAATCAGCACTAGGTAGGTGTGTATGTGAGCCATTTGGAGATTGAGCTGTCTTGGAGACAGATCCTCAAGCCCCAACAAGTCTTTACATGAATTGCAATGCTAGGGAACACTGTGACTACTACTTTGTGAGAGAACCCAAGCCAGAATCACCTAGTTAGGCTGCTGAAATTTTTTGAATTTCTGGTTCATAGAAATTGAGATAATAAATGTTCATGGTTTTAATTTTGTTCATGGCTCTAAATGTTCATGGCTCTAAATTTTGGGGTGATTTGTTATGCAGCATAGAGGACTAATGTACCCAAAAATTAAAGCAAAGTTGTAGCTTTCGTGAATGCCATAGAGGAAAGGTTTTCACCGTAATGAGAGCCACTGACAGTCTTAGGATTTAGTATGGGGATTTGAGAAAGACTTGTGAATTTAGATCCAAAGAACAGAAAAGAAGCTAGTGCTGTGTTGCAGGCCTATGATCCCAGCTACTAGGGAGGCTGAGGCATTGCAAGTTCAAGGCCAGTTTGAGCAATTTAAGTAAGACCTTGTCTCAAAAATAAATAAATAAAAGACTTGGGGATCTACCTTAATGGTAGAGTACCACTATATTCAATCCCACCTACAACAAAATAACAACAGCCTCCACAACAAAGAAAGAAAGAAAGAAACAAAAAATAATAGGAAAGAATATGCCAACAGGAACAGCCTGTGACATGGCCCTGGTGTGTGGTAAAAGAAGAGCACTTTTGAGAAATTGGAAGATTAGTATGCCTAAGTTTAGACAGCAAAGAAGAGAAGGAAAGAGATCAGAAATTGCTAAGCCTGAAGCTGTATTAAGTATTTAAAAGTCATGAGGAATCATTGAAAAATTTGAGCAAAATATATGGGATAACTAGATAGATTTTTTTTTTATTTTTTGAATTTTGGTGGTACTGGGGTTTGGACCCAGAAATGCTCTACCACTGAACTCTGTTCCTAGTTCTTTGTATTTTTTTTTTTTTTACTTTGAAACCAGGGCTCACTAAGTTTCTGAGGCAGGCTTCAAACTTGCAATTCTCCTGCCTCAGCCTCCTGAGTCACTGGGATTACAGGCATGCTTCATACATAGGTATCTTGTGAGGAACATTCAGATTGCTTTGTGGAGACTAGATTTAGAAATTGAGGGCTGGGAGTGGACTGTGTAAGAGTGAAAAGAATTAAAGAGATCAGTTAGAAAGCAGTTGTGTTTATTGAAAAGATGAGAGTTTGGAATGGAGTAATAGTTTGGTTTTGGATGTAGATTAAACAGAATTTGACAAGGAATTAGGTAAAGGACATGTAGAACTGTTAGAGGTAGGTAGGTGTTTTGGTCTTGTTGTTAGATAAATGAGGACCTTTTTTTTTTTTTTCCCTCAGAAGGTCTCATATTTTGTTTTTGGCATGTTTTTAGATATGTTTCACATAGCCAAGATGGACTTTTGAGTGCTTGGTAGATATGTAATTTAGGTCTGAGAATTAGACAAGTTTCCCATAACCCATGTGATACAGTCCTTGAGGAGTCTTTGGTCAAAACAATAGAGTCCATTAAAACAATAGTTAGTCCAAAATAATGGAAGTCCTTTATATATTTCTCAAAAAACAGGAAAGCAAATTTTAATTCCCAGTAGTACTTTCTGATGTTGCTCTTATTCCCCTTTTCAATCTCTGTCTTCATCAAATGCCACTGTTTTTTCATCTTCATTTTCCCCAAACTCCTGAAGAAATTATCTCTTTATTCCTATCCATACTACCATGCTAACTTTTGTTTCTTATTCAGTTTTCATTTTTTGCTCCCTCCCCTTTATTATTTAAATTCATGTGATTGTTCCTGTTTTGACAACACTAGGGTTTCCCTGCAGTGGAGGGTAAGGAAACAAACTTGGAAGCACAAACCTGGATGTTCTTTTGATGGTTTAGAGATACACTTGTCAAGGAACACTTTTGGGAAAATGGCACATGAATGATTTTTGTCATGTAACTGAATTATCAGCAAATAAGTGAAAATTGAAGCCAAGAGCCTAGGTGAATTTTGCCTTGTCACTGAGTATATGAAATGGTGTCTTGATTCTTGAATAGTTTCATTATTTAATAACTTGGTTAAGGAAGATGAACCTAGGGATGATCGATTAAGATCTATTGACTTCTGACTGAAATTTCTGAGTTAAGCCCTGTTTCTGGCTTCATTCTGTCTCTTTGGAAAGCCTTCCCAACATTTCATTTCCAGTTTAGGTTCTTCTCCAGCAGGAACTGATAGCCTCTTATCATCCTTATTGTTACTATATTTATTTATTTAATTTCATGTGATGCCCAATAGTCTAACCACTGGGAGAATGAGAGACAAGTTCACCATTATATCCTCAGTAACTATTACCTTATCTTTTTTGTAATGGGACTCATTAAGCACTTGTTTAATTAATTCAGTCAAGTATTCTCGTTAGACTCATTGTTTCACATGTGTATGTCAACATTTCCTGCTTAGCTTACTGTCAAAGTATATGGACCTGCTCTTCAGTAAATAACATAATAGGTTCTTGTCTTAGATTATGACTTCGAGCTCTCTGCTAACTTATACCTATAAAATGTTTGGGGAAAATAAAATTTATGAAGACTGGGACATGCTTGGACCATATCAGTGTCACATTTCTAGAATTGGTTTTACTGAATTGTGCTTTTCTAATATTCTATAGGTTATAATGAGGGAATATTAAAACTAATACAACTTATAAACTCATTATTATGTTTACTGTAGGAGTGGAGGAGGAGATTATAGTTTACTGTGATTTCTTTATGAGGACTGACAAGAGTTGTTTTTCAAGGTGTATTAGTAAAAAAGTGTATTTTGTACCACGAGAATTTGTACATATCAACCTAAAAAGCAAATTGAGGCAGATTGAGTGTGACAATGAAAAATTTATTCTAGCCAACATGAAGATTGCTTCCCAGGGAAAAATACAAATTCTAGAATAAGTGCTCTCAAAATTATATCTGAGGCGGGTCTTATTTTATAGATTAAAACAAAACAAAAACAAAAACGTCAGCACAAGGTTCTGGGTTCAAGCTTTAGCATTCTACTCCCCCACCCCCCCAAAAAAGGACAAGGATAGATTATAGCAAACAAGTTGTTACAGTTGATGGGTCATCAGTCACTAATTATATATGCTAGGTGAGAACTATAGTAAATAGTTAGGAATGGTAGCACATGCCTATAATCCCTGCTACTTGGGAGGCTGAAGGAGGAGGATCACAAATTCAAGGCAGGCCTGGGCAATTTAGTAAGACCCCGTCTCAAGATTATAAAGAATAAAAATTAAAAGGGCTTGGATGCAACTTAGTAGTAGAGTGCTCCCAGATTCAATCTCTATTATCAGAATAAAAAGAAAAAGAACTGTTCTAAGCAGGAAAAAGGCATTCTCCAAGTTATATATTACTCTAATGGCATTAGTAAGTCTGTAAGAAACTAAGTTGAAGTGATTAAAGGTTAAAATTAAACATACCATGAGACTTTGGATTGCAGTAGCACATGACTGCCGTCCTAGAATCCATGTCCACCAAGCCTGATAAGAGTTTGTTAATCTTTTTAAATTTACGTTTTTATACGTATGTGTTTGTATGTATATTTATTTTTTTTTAAAGAGAGTGAGAGAAGAGAGAGAAGAGAGAGAAAGAATTTTTAATATTTATTTTTCAGTTTTCGGGGGACATAACATCTTTATTTTTATGTGGTGCTGAGGTTTGAACCCAGCACCCTGCACATGCCAGGTGAGCACGTTACCGCTTGAGCCACATCCCCAGCCCTTAATTTTTTATGAATGCGGTAAATGATGAAACTGTTCCTGTTTCTCTCTTTTCAGTGACTTTCAGGAAACTGAGATAAATTTGTGGACTGCTTTTATGTAAAGACATAAGAATTTTGTGTTTTATATTTTGAATAATAGTCATACTACTGATTTCAATTTTGTACTTTGGAAATTCTTCCTTTCTTTATTGCCATCTTCATTCCCTTCACATCTTTTTTCACTCTTTTTACTTATTTTTGTAAGTGACCTGAGGTCTTTTTTTAAATCAGAATATTAACAATTACATTATAAACATCTGTACGTAATAGATTTCTTATTGGTAATTTGTTTGGAAACTGATTTGGTGCTTACCTTGATTTATCTCATGGATCTTCTGACTGACTGTAGCATGTGGAGTATCCTGTTTTATATATTCCATGTTCTGAATACAGGGTCTTTTTTGTTTTCCTTTTGGGGAGTGATCTTTCATTCCTCTATTCTGTGGTCCTCTACCCATTTTTTCAACCCCTAAGCATTTCAAAACAATTTTAAAAATAATTGCTTATATTATAAATCTTTGATTTAATAAATAGAATTAGAGGTAAATGTCATAATAAAAGCAAGGAAAGCTAATTATTGTCCTCTTTTTAATGTTATGTTTTGTAGTTTTATTTGAGGAACCATTTTAATCATTCATATTAATCCTAGAAAAGATAGTCATGATAAGGATAAACTAAATCTCAAAGAAATATATGAAAATTCCTATGGGATAAATTTATATGACAATTTTAGGTATCTGTTCATGTCTAAATTTTGTTTCCACTCTTATTTTAAAGACTTAGGTAATATGGGATATTAAAATATGATGACTAAGGTGAGGTTAATTGAACTGTTTAATGTTGGTTATATTTTTTATATCCTCTAATAATGTAGAAGACAACTAGCATTTTTTAGAGATGTATTTGCAAAACTGATTTTAAGATAATGTATTTTCATTGTGTTGTTAACAAATTAAACTTTTTAAGCTATTTCTGACTGTGAAAGCTTTTTGGAAAGTTGTTCCATATTCTTCCGGTCATCTAAAATTATCACAGGGGTTTAACTAAGAAGGTTGGTGAACCTTCTTTCCTTTTGATCTTGTATCCTGGCGGGTGCTTGGATATTTCTTGTGTAAGAAAAGTTTTGGTGGATGAGTCAGTGCACTGAGTCATAGGCAGCATGAAGCCTCTAGTGTTCTATACTAACTAATTGGAAACAGTTTCAAAATTAATTAAGGCGCAGTTGTCAGCTCAGTGTTACTGATTGACATCCCACCAAAGTATTTTGTCTTTTGGCAACTTGCTTAATTATTCTTTGATATTTAGGTTTTTGTTTAGCTTTATGAATTTTTAAAAATCTGTTGAATAGATCTATGGTTACCATGTTCATTTTTTAGAGCCCTTTTATGAACCTTCTGTCATTTGCGTTTAATTTCTTCCTTGTTTGATGCCTTTTCTGCCTTAAAGAAACATTCAATACAATTCCTTTTCTTTTTATCTTGCTAATTTATCAGTCTGTGAGAGAAGTCTTTTAAGCTCCACAGAAACTACTTCATACAATAATGATATATTGATTTGTCATATAAGAGCCCACTCTCCAACTAAGCACTATGTATTTTATTTAATAAAAACAAACATAAATGGCTTGCTAAGATTCCTTTACATTGCATTAGTTTGAACTTAATAAATTCATATAAAATGGCATTTTTAAAGGAATCTGTTTCATCATTGGGCTTATATTTGTCTGAAAGAAGGCATTTCATTTACATAAAACATTTGGCATGGAGGAGTTAAGTGTTCATGTTTACAGAAGGTTAAACAAAAGGAAGTCAAGAATAGGAGAGTATTTTGGCTGAAGAGAACATGTGTGTTTTGGCAAGATGATATGATACTATAGTGAATTACTGAGGAAAATAAGAAAAAGAAGAGAACTTACAAATAAGTGCCTACTAGCTTTCAGGTAATATTATATGTTATTTCTCTGAATCCTCCCATCATCTCCATGAGATTGGAATTATTTACCCATGAGCAAATAAATGTAGAACTTGAAGTCCAATAACTTAATAACTTACTTTAAGTCTTCAACAGCATCAGTATAGTAAATGCCTTTAGTAATCTATGACAACACTTCTGGTGATATGTAGTTCCAGATATGAGCATTATGCCAGATGAAAATAAAGGAGGAGTATTTGGTATAGTTATATAATAAGACAATAAATGGATTACAACTCTTTAGTCATTCCTCTTAAATATTATTTTTGAAGTTATTAATTTAAAATTTAAGATACATTTTAGAATTGATGACATTAATTAAATTATACATCTTATAATTTAATTAGCAGCATTTTTTCTTCATGTTACATAAAATTAATGCTGTTTCTTATAATCAGTATCAACTTAGATTTAATGAAATAAAGTATACAATCTTTGATGAAGTACAGAATATGGTCTTTCTTACTTCTTAGAAATTAAGAACAAAGGCAACCATTTGACCTATTGACCTGTTTGTTTTTCATTTATAATCCCTGAACTTTGTATTGATGAGATTATCTTACAAAAAATTCCATGGTGAAATACGTTTTAGAAACACAATATAAGGACTGGAGCTATATATAGCTCAGTGGTACAGTGCTTGCCTTGCAGGCTTCCAGCACTTCATACAAACAAACATAATCTTTCTCATAGTAATTCTTAGATCCACCTGCTTGTAAGAATTCTACCAAAAAATCCAAATATTTTTAATTTTGTTTAACCATTTATTGTATAAATATATTTGATCATGAAGTCCCCTAATCCTCCCTCTTTCTTAATCAGCTTTTCAAAGGGCATTGTGAATGCATACACAGAACTTAATGATCTACCTGTGTAACTTTGGGAAGTAGTGGGTTGCACATTCTCTTGCATAAAAGTAAGTATCATAAGTTAGCAGTTAACCTTTTTGAAAGTCAACAGTTTTTTTTTTCCAGTCTCTTGCCCACCTTTTATTTAAATTTAATTAATTAATCATTTTTTTTATGTTCATGGATTGGCCTCAATCACATTATTAATTCCTTATTTGCCTTTAATTTTTTCTTGCCTATAATTTCTTATAGTTTTTCCTCATTTGCTAGCAAAATAGCAACATTTGAGATATTAACTAGGTGTTTAGAGTTTTATTAGTTTTTTGGTAAAGCATAAATTGCTGAGGAAAAAAATCCATTTCTGGCATTTTATGACATCTAAAGGTCAGTAGGTTAGAGAAGCCTTATTTCCATATTTTATACTGATTGCTTTAAAGATATAACATTTTTCATTTGCAAGGACTCAGTAAGGAGAAGCAACTCTCCATTATCTGGTATTTTTCTTAGTTCTTTCTTCAGTCCCTGGCTCCGCACTCTTCTTCTTCTGTATTTCCCTGTGTCCTGTCTCTAAAATCTAGATAATTTACTCCCCAGTTCTGTATGTTGTCAGGATTATTTATTTAATCCTCTAATGGTCATTCATGGCTATTTTCTTTTTCTTTTTTGTTTGGTTTTTATTTTATGAAGTTGCTTTTGGAGCCCCACTTTTGCCTTTTTTTTTTTTACAAGACAGCCTAAGTCTTTGACTTTATGCCTAACCTAAACAAATATTTTTTTTTCCCCACCTTCTTTGTCATGCCAATAGATCATCATGTTTCTTAAGTCATCAAAGGATTCAGGTACACTGATTTTATTGTTAACTCTTTCCAGTTTCTTCCTTTTTTATATATGGCATTTGTAGTTATGGTTTATGCATATGGTGGTCAATCTTGTCTGCAAGTATTCTTGAGTTTGTGTTTTGTTCTACTGTTGTGGACATCATAGTGCTTAAATATTCTGTTTTTAAGGCCTCTGTGATCTCAGCAAGGAAAAAGCCTCTAATTCATAACTTACTGCAATCATAGCATATAAAAAGTGCCAAAATAGTATATGAAAGGATTTGGGAAATGAAGTTAGAATTGTGGATTGGTACCAGATTGTGTAGCTAATTGACTCTCAAGCAGAGACACTGTGACTTTTGAGAAAGGGAATAATATACTTCAATTTTAGCCTAAAAAGTTGAATTATTTTAAGTAGCTTGATGCATTATTACCAACATATCTCCTTGATTTCAGTTTATTTTCTGATTTTTTTTAGCTGTTTCTACTTTGAAGAACCTATGTCATAAGATTTTTCTGTTGATGAAATTAAATATATATTGTTCATACAGTGTTTAGCAAATAGTACGTATCATAACAAAAAGTACTGGAATGTGGATGGATAGATGAACTCTGTCAATGTGTTTGTGGAAGGAATGAGAATTGGGTTTAGAATCAACAAATCTGCTACAGTCTAGCCGGCTCAGGTGTGTTATCAATCATATCATACCAGTTCACACTTTCTTCAACTGAAAATCAGGAGATTAGAGTTCTAGTTCAACTCTGACTTTGCAGATTGCCTTCCCTTCTATGATGCCTTTATAGATAAAAAATTTAATTTGAATTAGGTAATTATTAAAAAGTATGATTCTGAATCTAAAATATGTGATTCTTTAAGGTTAGACAAGGAGCAGTTGACAATTGTGTAGGGGTAAAAGGAACTTCCCCTGTTCACTTCCACAGATTCAGTAGTTGAACTTCTGAAATAAACTCACAGTAGTTTGATGGGGAAAATTTTCCATAAATTTATTAAGTGCCTAAGCACAGGAGTCATACACATTCGGTATGAGGTTCACAGAAGCCAGCAAGATAGCTCAGTCTGATATAGAGCTAAATAGAGAGATAAGTGTCATAGGTTTCAGGTTGAAGCAGATGGCCGCAAGCTGGGAAGTTTGGAAGGAGGAGGTGCATGACCTGCAAGGGTTGTTATGCAGAGGAACTCTTCCAGGTAATGGCCACCTGTGGTCTCCTCATCTTTGGTCCTGGGGTTGCACCACCAACCTTCTTCCTGTTAAAGAGGTCTTTTTTTAAGCCAAAAGGCTGTATTAGAATTGCACATTCTGTTTACTAATGAAGATAGATATAAATTTCTTTTATAAAAGGGCAGTCTTTCAGAGTTAATCCTGTATCTATAGAGGTCTTTAGTTTCTCCAGATAAACATCTTGAAATATGCCAAAGAAATATTTGTCAGGGCCTGCATATTTTGGAGTCCCATAGAGGCTTAAGGGGAACATGAAAGTGGGGCCATCTCTTTTATCTCATTGCACTGTTTCTGTTGGAGTTCCCAAACCAAACAGGAATATTATCATTCAGGATTCATCTGCTTCTAATAGAAAAGCCATTTTCTCTCAAAGGAGGACTTATTCCAAAAACCATCATGGCAAAACAATGCTTAAATTCCTTTTAAGGGCTCGGGTTGTGGCTCAGTTGTAGAGTGCTTGCCTAGCATGTATGAGACACTGGGTTCAATCTTTAGCACCATATAAAAATAAATACATAAAATAAAGGTAAAAAATTTCATTTAAAATACATTTGCATTTTTCAAATTGAGAGTCAATATAGAAGATTCTAAGGCAAGAAAACATCTCTGAATTGCTCTGCAGTTGGAAACCACTCATTTCCTCATTGAGGCAACTGAGGAATTTAGAAAAATAAATTGATTAATATTTGATAATATTTATACTGGACACATCCAAGGCCACTAAGCCTCTTCAGATTTCACACATATACAGGCTATAGATCTGAGAGTATTCAGGGTACAGCTGTGGTACACACAGTCCTAAACTCCTGGTCAGATGAGATTTGAAAGATTTAATCAATCCCTCTCTGCAGGTCCCCCTCCAATCTCCCTCCAGTAATCCTTCATGTTTTATTGCCAACAAGGAGGTGGGACTAAATTTTTAAGATACCTTCCAATTCACCGCATTAGTACAGTACTATTTCTTTTTTGTTATTGGTTCTTTATTCTTTCCTATTATTGTCTATTTCTGTATTCTTTTTTATTATTCCTCTTGGGCCATCACATTGAGGTAGATTTGTTTAAGACATTGAGAGAAAAGAACAAAGTAACTGAACTGAAGCTTTCTTACTATCACCTGTTCCTTAAGCACACACAAAAACTAACTTACATTTTATTTTGTATATGGAGAGGAAGAAGGTAGTGAGAAGAAAAACAAAAGGGAAAAGGTGAGGACAATGAGTTAGGAAGGATACTTTTAAGAATGTACACTGCTGAGAGGCAGAGCCGCCCCCTCCCCCTGCACCGGCAAGGTAGAGGGAACTGTGACCACCCACAGAGCAGGCCCAGCGGCCTGCTGAGGGGCAGAGCCGCCCCCCACCCCCCGCGCCTGCCAGGTAGGCGGAACTGTGACCACCGACAGAAAAGGCCCAGTGGCCCGCGGCGGGACAGAGCTTCCAATCACTCCTGCAAGGTAGGCGGGCCTGCGACCCACCGGCAGAAGAGGAGCAGCGGCCTGCTGAGAGGCAGAGCCGCCCCCTCCCCCTGCGCCGGCAAGGTAGACGGAACTGTGACAACCCACAGAACAGGCCCAGCGGCCTGCTGAGGGGCAGAGCCGCCCCCCACCCCCCGCGCCTGCCAGGTAGGCGGAACTGTGACCACCGACAGAAAAGGCCCAGTGGCCCGCGGAGGGGCAGAGCTTCCAATCACTCCTGCAAGGTAGGTGGGCCTGTGACCCACCGGCAGAAGAGGAGCAGCGGCCTGCTGAGAGGCAGAGCCGCCCCCTCCCCCCGCGCCTGCAAGGTAGATGGAACTGTGACCACCATCAGAACAGGCCAGACCTGCAACCGACAGACAGAACAGGCCCAGTGGCCTGAGGAAGGGTAGAGCCGCACCCCCCCCCGCCCCCGCGCCTGCAAGGTAGGCGGACCTGCGACCCACTGGCAGAATAGCCCCAGAGGCCTGCAGAGGGGCAGTGCCGCTGCCTGCGCCTGCAAAGTAGGCAGAACTACGACCACCGACAGAATAAGCCTAGCGGCCCACAGAGGGACAGAGCCACCGCCCGCGCCTGCAAGGTAGGCAGACCTGCTACCGACCGGCAAAGCAGGCCCAGCGGCCTGCCGGCGTGGTAGGCACATTGCCCCAATTGGAGGAGGGGCAGAGCCGCCGCCCGCGCCTGCGAGGGAGACTTTGCAACTATACAAGACCAATATAAATATTTAGGGGGAAAATTCAATAGCACAACAGTTTCACCAAGTAGAAAGGAACGCGAACAGTATGAAGAGACAAGGAAAGAAAGGACCACAAGCAATGCAGGTCAACTCAACGTTAGAAGAGGTAATAGCTGCAGCAGATGGAATGTCAGATAAAGAATTCAGGATATACATGCTTCAGATGATCTGGAGTCTCAAGGAAGACATCAGACAGCAAAATCAGACAATGAAAGATCACTTCAACAATGAAATACATAAACAAATCCAAGAAGCAAAAGATCAACTATACAGGGAGATAGAGGTTATAAAAAACAAACAAACAGAAATCCTAGAAATGCAGGAAGCAATAAACCAACTTAAAAACTCAATTGAAAATACTACCAGCAGAGTAGAACACTTAGAAGTAGAACATCAGACAATGAAGATAAAGTATTTCAACTTATAAAGAACATAGACAGCTCAGCAAGACTGTTAAGAAACCATGAGCAGAACATCCAAGAAATATGGGATAACATCAAGAGACCAAATTTAAGAGTCATTGGGATACAGGAAGGGACAGAGTTTCAAACCAAAGGAATGAGCAATCTATTCAATGAAATAATACGAGAAAACTTCCCAGACTTGAAGAATGAGACAGAATCCCAAATTCTAGAAGCCTACAGGACGCCGAATGTGCAAAATCATAAGAGACCCACACCTAGACACATTATAATGAAGATGCCCAACATACAGAATAAGGAGAGAATTTTAAAAGCTACAAGAGAAAGGAAGCAGATCACATTTAGGGGTAAGCCAATCAGGATAACAGCTGATCTTTCAACACAGACTCTGAAAGCTAGAAGATCCTGGAATAACATATTTCAAACACTGAAAGAAAATGGGTTCCAACCAAGAATTGTGTTTCCAGCGAAATTAAGCTTCAGGATGGAAGATGAAATTAAAACCTTCCACGATAAACAAAAGTTAAAAGAATTTGCAGCTAGAAAACTGTCTCTTCAAAACATCCTTGGCAAAACATTACAGGAAGAGGAAATGGAAAATAACAATGAAAACCAACAGTGGGAGGTAGGACAGTAAAGGGGGAAAATAATCAAAGAGGAAAACAAACCATGTTTAGTAACATAAATAAACGAATATGGCTGGAAGAACAACCCATATCTCAATAATAACCCTAAATGTTAATGGCTTAAACTCACCAATCAAGAGACACAGGCTAGTAGAATGGATCACAAAACAAGACCCAACAATATGCTGCCTACAGGAGACGCATTTGATAGGAAAAGACATACATAGGCTGAAGGTGAAAGGTTGGGAAAAATCATATCACTCATATGGACTTCGGAAACAAGCAGGAGTGTCCATACTCATATCAAATAAAATAGATTTCAAGCCAAAGTTAATCAAAAGGGATAAAGAGGGACACTACATACTGCTTAAGGGAACCATACACCAACAAGACATAACAATCATAAATATATATGCCCCAAACAATGGTGCAGCTATGTTCATCAAACAAACTCTTCTCAAGTTAAAGAGTCTAATAGACCACCATACCATAATCATGGGAGACTTCAACACACCTCTCTCGCCACTGGACAGATCTTCCAAACAAAAGTTGAATAAGGAAACTATAGAACTCAATAACATAATTAATAACCTAGACTTAATTGACATATATAGAATATACCACCCAACATCAAGCAGTTACACTTTTTTCTCAGCAGCACATGGATCCTTCTCAAAAATAGATCATATATTATGTCACAGGGAAACTCTTAGACAATATAAAGGAGTAGAGATAATACCATGCATCCTATCTGATCATAATGGAATGGAACTGAAAATCAACGATAAAAGAAGGAAGGAAAAAGAATACATCACTTGGAGAATGAACAATAGGTTACTGAATGATCAATGGGTTATAGAAGACATCAAGGAGGAAATTAAAAAATTCTTAGAGATTAATGAAAACACAGACACAACATATCGGAATCTATGGGACACATTGAAAGCAGTTCTAAGAGGAAAATTCATTGCTTGGAGTTCATTCCTTAAAAAAAGAAAAAAAAACCAACAAATAAATGATCTCATACTTCATCTCAAAATCCTAGAAAAAGAAGAGCAAAACAACAGCAAAAGAAGTAGAAGGCAAGAAATAATTAAAATCAGGGCTGAAATTAATGAAATCGAAACAAAAGAAACAATTGAAAAAATTGACAAAACTAAAAGTTGGTTCTTTGAATAAATAAACAAAATCGACAGACCCTTAGCCATGCTAGCGAAGAGAAGAAGAGAGAGAACTCAAATTACTAGCATACGGGATGAAAAAGGCAATATCACAACAGACACTTCAGATATACAGAAGATAATCAAAAATTATTTTGAATCCTTATACTCCAATAAATTAGAAGATAGTGAAGGCATTGATAAATTTCTTAAGTCATATGATCTGCCCAGATTGAGTCAGGAGGATATAGACAACCTAAACAGACCAATATCAATTGAGGAAATAGAAGAAACCATCAAAAGACTACCAACTAAGAAAAGCCCAGGACTGGATGGGTATACAGCAGAGTTTTACAAAACCTTTAAAGAGGAACTAATACCAATACTTTTCAAGCTACTTCAGGAAATAGAAAAAGAAGGAGAACTTCCAAATTCATTCTACGAGGCCAACATCACCCTGATACCTAAACCAGACAAAGACACTTCAAAGAAAGAAAACTACAGACCAATATCTCTAATGAACCTAGATGCAAAAATCCTCAATAAAATTCTGGCGAATCGGATACAAAAACATATCAAAAAAATTGTGCACCATGATCAAGTAGGATTCATCCCTGGGATGCAAGGCTGGTTCAATATACGGAAATCAATAAATGTTATTCACCACATCAATAGACTTAAAAATAAGAACCATATGATCATCTCGATAGATGCGGAAAAAGCATTTGACAAAGTACAGCATCCCTTTATGTTCAAAACTCTAGAAAAACTAGGGATAACAGGAACATACCTTAATATTGTAAAAGCGATCTATGCTAAGCCTCAGGCTAGCATCATTCTGAATGGAGAAAAATTGAAGGCATTCCCTCTAAAATCTGGAACAAGACAGGGATGCCCTCTCTCACCACTTCTGTTCAACATAGTTCTCGAAACACTGGCCAGAGCAATTAGACAGACGAAAGAAATTAAAGGCATCAAAATAGGAAAAGAAGAACTTAAATTATCACTATTTGCAGATGACATGATTCTATACCTAGCAGACCCAAAAGGGTCTACAAAGAAACTATTAGAGCTAATAAATGAATTCAGCAAAGTGGCAGGATATAAAATCAACACGCATAAATCAAAGGCATTCCTGTATATCAGCGACAAATCCTCTGAAATGGAAATGAGGACAACCACTCCATTCACAATATCTTCAAAAAAAATAAAATACTTGGGAATCAACCTAACAAAAGAGGTGAAAGACTTATACAATGAAAACTACAGAACCCTAAAGAGAGAAATAGAAGCAGATCTTAGAAGATGGAAAAATATACCCTGTTCATGGATAGGCAGAACTAACATCATCAAAATGGTGATATTACCAAAAGTTCTCTATAGGTTTAATGCAATGCCAATCAAAATCCCAACGGAATTTCTTGTAGAAATAGAGAAAGCAATCATGAAATTCATATGGAAAAATGAACAACCCAGAATAGTAAAAACAATGCTAAGCAGGAAGTGTGAATCAGGCGGTATAGCGATACCAGACTTCAAACTATACTACAGAGCAATAGTAACAAAAACAGCATGGTACTGGTACCAAAACAGGCAGGTGGACCAATGGTACAGAATAGAGGACACAGAGACCAATCCACAAAACTACAACTACCTTATATTTGATAAAGGGGCTAAAAGCATGCAATGGAGGAAGGATAGCATCTTCAACAAATGGTGCTGGGAAAACTGGAAATCCATATGCAACAAAATGAAACTGAATCCCTTTCTCTCGCCATGCACAAAAGTGAATTCAAAATGGATCAAGGAGCTTGATATCAAATCAGAGATACGCCGTGTGATAGAAGAAAAAGTTGGCTACGATCTACATACTGTGGGGTCGGGCTCCAAATTCCTCAATAGGACACCCATAGCACAAAAGTTAATAACTAGAATCAACAAATGGGACTTACTCAAACTAAAAAGTTTTTTCTCAGCAAAAGAAACAATAAGAGAGGTAAATAGAGAGCCTACATCCTGGGAACAAATCTTTACTCCTCACACTTCAGATAGAGCCCTAATATCCAGAGTATACAAAGAACTCAAAAAATTAGACAATAAGAGAACAAACATCCCAACCAACAAATGGGCCAAGGACCTGAACAGACACTTCTCAGAGGAGGACATACAATCAATCAACAAGTACATGAAAAAATGCTCACCATCTCTAGCAGTCAGAGAAATGCAAATCAAAACCACCCTAAGATACCATCTCACTCCAGTTAGATTGGCAGCCATTATGAAGTCAAACAACAACAAGTGCTGGTGAGGATGTGGGGAAAATGGTACACTTGTACATTGCTGGTGGGATTGCGAATTGGTGCAGCCAATTTGGAAAGCAGTATGGAGATTTCATGGAAAGCTGGGAATGGAGCCACCATTTGACCCAGCTATTCCCCTTCTTGGTCTATTCCCTAAAGACCTAAAAAGAGCATGCTACAGGGACACTGCTACATCGATGTTCATAGCAGCACAATTCACAATAGCAAGACTGTGGAACCAACCTAGATGCCCTTCAATAGATGAATGGATAAAAAAAAATGTGGCATTTATACACAATGGAGTATTACTCTGCATTAAAAAATGACAAAATCATAGAATTTGCAGGGAAATGGATGGCATTAGAGCAGATTATGCTAAGTGAAGCTAGCCAATCCCTAAAAAACAAATGCCAAATGTCTTCTTTGATATAAGGAGAGTAACTAAGAACAGAGTAGGGTCGAAGAGCATGAGAAGAAGATTAACATTAAACAGGGATGAGAGGTGGGAGGGAAAGGAGAGAGAAGGGAAATTGCATGGAAATGGAAGGAGACCCTCAGAGTTATACAAAAGTACATACAAGAGGAAGTGAGGGGAAAGGGAAAAATAATACAAGGGGGACAAATGAATGTCAGTAGAGGGGGCAGAGAGAGAAGAGGGGAGGGGAGGGGAGGGGAGGGGGGATAGTAGAGGATAGGAAAGGCAGCAAAACACAACAGACACTAGTATGGCAATATGTAAATCAATGGATGTGTAACTGATGTGATTCTGCAATCTGTATATGGGGTAAAAATGGGAGCTCATAACCCGCTTGAATCAAAGTGTGAAATATGATATATCAAGAACTATGTAATGTTTTGAACAGCCAACAATAAAAAATTTAAAAAAAAAAAGAATGTACATACTAACTTTGATGTTGGAATGATTTTTAAAATAGAAATATCCTTCCTCTATATACATACTTCTCCTGAGAATAAAAGCTAGACAGAGCTCTTAACATTTGTATAATTTCATTCTAAGGGATGGGTATGTTGGTATCACTGCTGGTTATCCGCAATTAGGAAATCCTGCCTATTAGGGTTGGGATGTTATAAACAGAAGAGAATTGTTGCTGTCTATTCAAGAGAGTTGAGACTTTAGACTTACTTTCCTATAAGGCTTTATTTATCAAAGGTATTCTCAGGAGGTAATGATGAACCTGAAACTGTTCCAGCTTGTACTGAAATATTCCCACACTATGTTGTTGGAATAGATTTAAACACTCTTTATAAACCCATGCCAGTAAGTTCTTCCCATTTGAAGTTTCTGCCCTCAGTTGGATTAAGAGGAAGAATTTTCCCATCTGTTCAGACAAAAGAATAATGATCAAAAAATAGGTAATAAGAAAAGATTTTCCTGTTTGAGATGTGCTTTTTCTGGATGAAGGTTTTCATTAAAATGAATTGTTTGTTTTCATAGGACAAATATTTGGACCTGATGTTCAAAACAAGTATGTGGACCTAGATTAAATGCAAACTTATAGCTCTAAATGTTGTGTTCATTTATTTTGGTTGGTACTTGGATTCAAAACCCTGTTGGCATTCTTGATTGCTTAATGTCTCACCCTCTTGCATCATGTTGCATCAATACCTTTTCATCTCTCCATGATTATCTGAACATTTTAATTGGTCATTTGCTTTCAATACATCTTCTACTCTGCTGTTTTGTTCTAAGCTCAGCACTGGGCCTCAACAGACCAGATTAAAAAATCAAAATGCAGTCACCCTTTTTAACATTCAAGGGTGATATCACCACACCAAAACTAAGTTATCTAATTTTCTGAGAACTCAAGTGCATGAGAACCACATTGCCCAAACAGGCCATCAGGCATGACAAGGAAGTTCCCATTGCTTTAATTCCTTATATCCTTTAATCCTTACAAAGAGGAATGTAATCTGATGTTAATCAATCAGTTGTTTTTCTATTGTTCTGTCTCTGTGTCTCGACAATAGGAAGAAAGTAACTTTGAAATGACATCTAATTTTTGCAGGTCTCTGTGTCTTTTTACTTGCTTCTATCCTTTTCACTTCCCTGATGGCATTTGTTACACTGTATATGGTGTTATCATACATTTTGTAACCATCTATTCACTTGCCTGTTTGCTTTCTAAAATCATTGAGGAGTTGTACTTGCCCTATATTTTCTAGCATTTAGCAAATTTGTCATTCAATAACTTCTCCTTACTGCCCCTTCTTCTGTATCTTGTAAATTTCTATTTGTCTTAACAACTTTTAGAATTTCATGTAAGCTTCAGACTGTTCCTAAAGGCTTATATTGCATGAGTTTTTCTCTAAAAAGGAATCTCTTATTTCTAAATTTTACCCTTGCTATTTATTATTATTGGTCCTACCCTTTCCCTTCAGATTTCAGTAATCAGGTTTAGTCATTTGCATCTGAAATAGAGAAGGTCAGCCCCCAACACCTGTCCAGTTTATTCACCCTATATAATATTGGTTAGTGGATCTTGTATTTCTGCTTTCATTCCCCAAGTCCTTCTATTCCATTGGCAACACCAATAACTTTGTGTACATTTTAGACAAGTGAGCTGAGGTTTAGAGAAGTGAAATGAGTTGTTGAAAAGTGATAGCATTAGTGTTAGATAGCTTCAAAGCCTATGTATGCTTACTTTCTGCTGTACCATACTGTAACCTCATAAGCACTGTGTCTAAGCTGATCTCTACAATTGTCTTCCTTTGAATTCATTTCTCTTGTCCAAACGGATGGAAAGAAGAAAGTGGGGATTTTTTTTCTATCAGGCTAATTTCAATGAAAGGATTTCTTTATGTATTTGGTGATAGCCATATAGTAGTCACTAAATATTCTTTTTATTCTTTTTATAGGTTGAAAGAAAGGGAACAAGAGGGGAAAATGTTGTAAAATATTCTTTTTTAAAATTCAGTCTTTTGGGAGAATTTTTTTTTTACTGTTTTTATTTTGGAAAATAATTTTGCAAACAAAATTTCTAATGTGTGATTTACACAGTTACTCAGTATTGTTTAAATGAGGAGGGAGGATAGCACACTGAGATACATAGGTAGACAAGCCCCTGAAAAGATTAATCTGGTAGTTGCTCTTTAAAACAAAAAAATAATTAGAAAACTTTGTTTTACTGTAATCCCAAAGTTTTGTCTTTGTGACCCAGTCTACTGAGTGGGCAAAAGATTGTACTCAGAACATGATGGAATTGGCATTTAGAAAATCCAACAGATAAAATATTACACTCACTGACTCATGAAACAGAAACAATTAAGGACCCAATTTAGAAGGATTCTGGATAGAAACTCTAATTGTTAGACTCATTTTACAAATATCCATGTGGTAGAGTTGGAAGCACGAACTAGGTACAGAAATGAATAGTGCTGAATATAGTTCTGGTTTAAAATTTGAGCCTCTGTTAATCTCCATCAATTGGCTAATTTGAATTTTTAATGTAAATATCTATATCAATTTCAAGAATGGAGCTGTTTGAGTTTTAAACACTTTTTATCTCATGTTTCTGTCATTTTTTTCATGTGTAACTTGTAACTACAAAATTTACTTTAATTTCACATGAGTTGGAAAAGGAATTATTTATCTAATTTGTAATTGAAAGGCAGATTTACTACAGTAGTTAAGAATACAGACTGTGGAATCAGATTGCTTGAGGACCTCTTTGTCTTAATTGTTGCTTGATAATCTTGGAAAAGCTGTTCTGCTTCCTTTTGTTTCAGTTTTCTCTTTTGCAATATGGTGGATTATAATAATTCCTCTCTCAGCTGTGTAGGTGGTGCATGCCTGTAATCCCAGCCACTTGGGAGGCTGAGGCAAGGAGGATTGCATGTTCAAAGCCAACCTCAGTAAAAACAAGGCGTTCAATAACTTAGTGAGACCCTGTCTCAAAATAAAATACAAAATAGAGCAGGGGATGTTACTCAGGGGTCAAATGTCCCTGAGTTCAATCCTCACTATCCCCCTTCCCCCCCAAAAATATAATGCCTCATAAATTGTAAGTTCCAGGTAAATATTAGCAATCCATAGTTTCTGTCCTGCCATTAACTTGTGTTATCTAAGACAAATATTTTATATCTTTGAGCATTATTTTCTACAAGTCTAAATAAGCTCCATATTCCTTTCTGGTTCTGAATTTAATTTTAACAGAATGAAATAGACCTATAGAAGTTTATAGAACAAGTATGTGAAAAGTGTATAGATTTTGATGTTAAATAAATGTTTGAATAGATCAGGTTCTGATTCAGAAGTCTGTCTTAGTACTTTGTTACTTTGGATGAGTTGGTTAAAATTTAATAATGTTATAAAATTGGATAAGAGCTATCTCATGGGGTGTTATGCTGGTTTATGAAACAGTAAGTGCAAAATATCAATTCTAGGGCATAATAATACTAAAAATGCCATTAAATCTTTTTTACATAGCAGTGTCAAAGGACAGAGTTACATCAATTTAGTTTAAAGATGTTAATTGATTTTATTTTTCATTCTAGAATCAGGTAATACTTCTTTCCATAAAATATAACAGGTGTTCAAATGGGCTGACCAGAAGAGGTTGGTTTTATAGACAGAGAAATATTGAAGAAAACAGAAAGGAAGAACCAAAAAATAGATTGGTCATTTCAAAGTTACTTTCTTCCTATTGTACATACAGGAGACAGAAAATAGAAAAACAACTGATTGATTAACTTCAGATTATATTACTTTTTGTAAGGATGAAAGGATAAAAGGAATTAAAGTAGTGGGAACTTCCTTGTCATACCTAAATGTCTGTCTGGGAAATGTGGCTTTCATGCTCTTGAGTTCTCAGAAAGTTGGATAACAACTTTGTTTTGGTTTGGTGTCATGGAACATTACCAATGGTGACTGCATTTTGATTTTTTTAATCTGGCCTGTTGGGGCCCAGTGCTGAGTTTAGAACAAAATAGTGGTATCCTATATTTTTTGTTTAACAGCAGTCTCTATTTCTCTCAGTTCTCCTTGTATCTCTCAAAGGAATCTCACTGCCTGAGTTGTGCATTTGAATTTGTGTCAGTTTCAACATGAAATGATTTTAGTATATGACTTAAGTCAATTTGTGGGTTGCTAGTGAATTTGTGAGACAAAACTGGACCAGTTTTATCTAGTCCTTTGGGAAGCAGAACCATATTATAGTTACTGAGAATTAAGAACCTATAAAAAATATATGTTGTGCCTCCTAATAGCATTTATTCTCATGAGATCAGAATTGAGAACACAGGGAAAACAGAATTAAGAAAGCATGGTAACTAATGGTAAGGTGGATCTTGAATTGTCAGCAACATTGTATATCATTTTATAGGACATACCAGTTTTTCCCCTTTAAGTCCTTTATTTTGTTGAGGTTTTTCTTTGTCTCAGGACTTTACTGTATTCAATAATTTCCCATTAGTAAGTATTTGTAGAATGTTTTGCTCTCCAAGAAGAATACAGCATTGGTTCATTAATGGGTTTTGCCACTTCCTTTTTAGAAACTTAAACAAAACAAAACAAAACAAAAAACCCAACTCATGTATGTTTTCTGTTTCATCCTCTTCTTTTGGAAGAGGAAGAGAGAAGAGATTAGACTAGAAGATTTAAATGTCTTCCAACCATAAAATGTTATAGTTTTAATGCTATATTAATCTAAATGTGTTGCTCTGTTTAGTGCAGAGTAAGCACCTTTAAGACATGCTACCTTTATTCTAATGAAGTTACCTTTATAGCCAATTCTTGATCCATCCAAGAACATGTATCTTATTAGTACACAGTTTGAGTACTTTATCCTTCTTTTATTTACTTTTAACTTTATTAGAATTTCCTGTCTTGTCTTCCCCTCCTTTGCCTGATTTCTGGAGTGCTCTGCTTGACTTAACAGCCCATGGACCTTCTTTATAGGAATGCATGTGAGGGGAGAGGGGAGACCATATTGCATCTAGAATCTGCAGATTTGAGTGAAGTCCAAGAAGAAAGACCAGTGTAGAAAAGAGTTATTATAAAAGTTTAGGACTTGAATAAAGACTCACTGAGTTCAAACCCTGACTTCTTTTTGTGCCTCAATTTCCTTAAGTTTAATGAGGATAATAACACCCATTGGACTGTATTGAGATTATGCATTTAGTAATGTTCTTAAGACAATGCTTGATTCTTAGTAAGCCTTTAATAGATAGTAGCTAGTATTAGCAATTGTTATTTTTAAGGTTTTTACTAAGAATCTTATAAGGATTATATTAAGAAGTAGATTTACTATCTATGTAAATTCATTTATGTGCCATTGGAGAGTAAGCACAGTAATTAATAGCTTGATCTTCTTTTGTGTAATAAATGTGACTTCTTACAAACTCTAGTATTCCTGAAGTTGGAAGACTATGTAGTTTTCTCTCTAAGAGTAGTATTCTGCTTAGAAAAATTTACATGCTCCTACATTTATCTAATGTGTTAATAATTGTTAGAATCTACAGTATATCTTAGAATGGAAATTAGATTTGGAAAGATCTGAGAGGAACTCTCATTCATTTCTTGTACTTTATAGAAAAGTACCCATTTGGGAAAGAATGAAGTGATGGGGATCTGTAATTCCTATTAAGGTATATACAAGTTGGGAATGTTTTGTATCTTTAGAAGTGTTAGAATGGTTAGAAATTCATCTTTCTGTTCCTATGATAAATGCCTTCCATGTTTTTGAGATTTCAACATTAACAGATCTTAATGTATTAAAGTATAACTTAAATTCAAAATAATGTAGTTTTTCTTGACTGTGGATCTTTATCACAATAGACTCTTTGAAGCCTTTAAAAATGACCTTTTCAAATAGATATATCTCTTTGCCCATAAACATTTATGTATTCACCTTGTAGATGTTTTAAGTCACTTTTACTTTTATTATGAAAATTAAAAATTATCAGTGCTTTATTTCCAGAGAAGGGGGAGGAAATAAGACAACCAGAAATATCTATACAAGATCGCTTCCTTAAATGATGCAAAATTAAAAAAAAATTATTAGCTCTCAAATTTGTCTACAAATATATTTCTCTCCTTGAACTGTAAATGTATGTTTATCTACTGAAAACTATAAAAGATAGTATAGTCAATCATGTTCTACTCCAGTCACTTTAGCCAACAAATCTGATAACTCCACCCAGAAGATAGTGGCCTTGAAAACACAATTAAGCAGAAGATGTCTTTGTCATTAAAAACCAGCAAAGCAAATACTTTGTTTGTGTAAAATGTGGTGTGTGTGTGAGTGTGTGTGTGTGTGTGTGTGTGTGAGAGAGAGAGAGAGAGAGAGAGAAATGATATCTAGTCTTTATTTCTGAACTATAAATCCTCATTTCATGAAAGATGATTCTAACTTATAGGTCTATTATTGGGAAATGATCAAGAAAGAAAAATAACATGATTTTTCTTAATTATATAATACTACATCTAAGATTGCTTGTACAAAGCAATAGGAATCTAAAACTAATGACGTGGCTTAAATTTCAAGTTTAAATTTTTAGTAGAAGTTCATCTGTTCAGGTTTCCTTGATGCCTTTTATAAACATAAGGGCCTGATTAAATACTGATCTGACAATTTTATTCTTAGTATGACATTGACTAAAAAATGATACTACTAACTTAAATTCTTTTTTGGTATATTGGATTTGCTGTACTTAAGTCTGCAGAGAACATATACATATGAAATAAATGTGAGATTTTACAATAATCACATACTGTAGGCATTTGTAACACAGTATGGTAATGGTAATGTGCCATTGCCTATTTCCTATTCTTTGTATATAAAATGTACTAAATGGTTGTATAAGTCAGTTTCCCATTTTTATAATAAAATAGCTGAGATAGTCAGCTTAACAAGAAGAAAGGTTTGTTTTGGCTCATCATTTTGGAGATTTCAGTTAATGGTCCTTGGCTCTGTAGCTTGAGGCTGTGGTAACCCAAGTACATCTTGTTGGAAGCATACAGCAGAGGAAGCCTGTTTACCTCATGATGACCAGAAAACAGAAAGAGACAGGAAGGGGACAGGGTCCCATTGTCGCCTTAAAATCCATGTTCCACTGTGCCCTACCTCCTAAGAGTTTCACCATTTCCCAATAGTGCCACAGGCTAGAGAGCAAACCTTTAACATGTGGGGCCTTTGGGAGACATTCAAGATCCAGACTACAGTAATGGCCATAATAATAAATGAAACTAATAGTAAAATATGCATCCCTTCAATAAACTAAGGAATGCAATAGAACTTATTGATATAGTTCATTTAATACATTGACTTACAATCCTAATAGATCCATCCTCCCATTTACTATATAGTACCCTCTTATCCTAAAAATACAGCCAAATATACACAATAAAATATAATGTACTAAGTATAACTCAGGAAACAAAATATGTTAAATAGTTAAGTTATACTACATAAATTCCAGAAGACAGTGTTACAGTCAGATGCATCTATGTTATTGAGTGAGGGCACAGAAGTAATACTATGGTGGTACATTTTTGCAAACTAAGAGAAAGCTTTATTGCACAGCCAGCAGGCATGGAGGCCAGGAGCTAATGGTTCTAATTTTCCTCTTTGATCCATTTGTACTGGGGACATTTACAGAAAGGTGCTTACAGATTGGTTGGTGTAACTCTTTACAGGTGGCATGTTTGTTTTCTTGGGGAGTTGTTTTTTTTTTTTTTTTTTTTACCGCGGGGGTAGTGGATTTTGAACTTGTGATGTCATTGAACACGCTTGGTTGGCTGCTTTTGCTTATGTCCAGACTGTAAGAATCATTAGTGAAAAGTCTGGAGGCTTGTCCTGAAAGACAACTTTGTTGTTTAAGGAATTCACATTCTGGTGTGTCTAGACCTTAGACAGTTTAACCTACTTATAGTGAATCTTTTGGAGTGAAGAAATGTAGAAAAAATTTTGAATCATTTCATGTAGGCAGAAAATTGGAGGAACTTATGTCCATATGGACAAGAGAGTATAAAGTGATGCTAGAATAAGTAATAACAGATCACAAGTATTAGTTTCTGATTTAAGAAAGGAAAATAACAAGTTAAAAAAGGAAAAACATTAGAAGACAAACCATGTGCTATCAAATTGGATTAAAATGAGTTGTACCTTGATTAATTAATTATTTTTTTGATACTGGGAATTGAACCAAGGGATGCTTTAATCTCGAGCTACATCTCCAATCTATATTATTTTTTAATTTGAGAAATGGTCTCACTAAGTGGCTGAGGCTGATCTTGGAATTTCTTCCTAGTTGCTGGGATTTCAGGTGTGTGCCACCATGCCTGATTTGAGTTGGGCCTTATTGTAAGTGTGATATTGCAGTAAATGTCTATGTTATGGCTTAGGTTGGTATAGGTTTAAAATAGTAGAAAATATGAGTTGTATTTTGAAACTCTGTTACATCTAGAAGAAAAAGAACATGTAGTGATAATTTTGGAATGTGTTGAATTTATGCTATTAGTTGGGTGCTGTAATAAATACTCAGCAAGTGGTTGAAAATGAGAATTACAGTTCTTATGTCAATAAGATTTAGTTTTGAGGATTTTTCACAAAATGGAAATCACTGAAACCATTAGATTAGATAGTATTATAAGGAAGATAATAGTAATAATACAAATTAATGTCATCATTACTGCTAACATTTGTTGATGTATATTATGTACCAGGTTTAGTACATATATTTGACATTAGTTTTGCATATTTCTTACAAAATCTCTATAAAGTAGGTACCATTATATCTCTTTTATACAGATGAAACTATTAACACAGAGAAGTAGCCATAGTTTACACAGTGAGTGATATAGTCTGGATACAAACTCAGGCATTCTTGCTCTAGGGCTCATTTCCGAAGATAGATTCTTGAGGAACTCAGTCATTCTGGAGGCAACAGTAATAAAAGAGAAATAGCTCTTAGCAACAAGAATGAATTAGATTATACCCTGTCTTAGAAGGCCAAGGATAAGAATATGGTATGGTACCTAATATCACAGACTTCAGAGCACTTTACAACAGGCATTGGATTTGATGATTTATAAACCCTGACAAATGGCTTTTCAATAATGCTGTAAGCCCAAGAAATTTACCTAAGCATGTGTTTTTTTGAGAACCTCAAGAAATTTTTAATATTCTGTTTGTCCATAAGCTGTTCTGAACTTTAATATACTCTATCAGATTTCATTTTGAGCTTCAACAAATGTTATGTAGCCATTCTTTTAATAAATCTTTGTCATTCTCAAAGGAAATCTATCAGAAATAAATCTAATTTTGGATTTGTTTAGGGCAATAGAATCTGTTGAAAATACCAAAAACAATGATTAAATTAGTCTTTGATGAAAAGATGAAAATTGCAGAGAAGTTTAGTATGAAAAATGAAAAAAAATCAGTATGATTTGTACTAGGTAGTCAAGAAGGACCAACTCATCATTTTGGGGTGTGATAATGAGAGAAATATTCATGTGGGTGTTTTGATGATTACTTAATTGATGTGTATAAAATGCTTGAAGGAAAAATGTATGGCATGAATTCTAAATATTATTATTTTATTCCCAGAATTCTGTCAGGTTTTATGGCTGCTTTCCCATGTGCCTATCTTTTTGCACCTGTTGCTAGAATTTCTTTCCACAGCAGCAGTAATTTTTCTATTACTTGAAATCTGTTCCAAATTTTTACTCTTAAAACTGTCTCCCAATACTGCTATATTTGGTTGTCTAATTTTTAACAGATCTTTTTAATACGATGCATTTTTTATACAACCGTGTGTACATGTGCATGCATGCGCAGGCGTTGTGTATAGAGCATATGTAATCAAATTAATTTCCATACTTCAATTATTTAGGTAAAATAATTTTGCCTATATAATTTTTCATCAGAATTTATTACCCCCAGATAATTTATACTTAATATGCTTTATTTTTTCATTAACTTAAATTTAATGAGCTGCTATAATCATTGTTAATTTGTCAATGTCCATTACTTTCTTGTGTCTGGAAGCCTTTTCCTGGCCCATTAAAGTAGGAATCTCAATTTGAAAACTTGCCCAAAATGAACATATATGTTTTCTTTTATGAGGAAAAATTTTAATTTTAATTGATTTTGTAAATTAGAATTTATTTCTCTGTTTATTTCTTTGAAAAGAAACAAGTCAACATTTTTCTTACTTTAAAATTTGTGAGATTAATTTTATTTTTAAAAAGTTAAATATACATTTTAGAGGTAATTGTAATTCAGAAAAAATACATCAAAATGTCACCTACATAGAACTATAAATATAAGTAATGTGAATATTGTTTATCCTTGGAGATTCATCATTGCCAAACTGAAATCATATATCATTATTTTATTTTTATATTTAATTTATTATACATACAGTCTCATTTTTGTATATATTTTTTACTGATCTAAAACTAAAACATGCATTTAAAAACTGTTTACCTGTGAACAAAATGATTACTTAAACAAAAAAGCATTAGTACTTATTATGATCTGATCATTTTCCCGGGAAGTCAAAAAACAAAGATAAAGTGTTTAACCATTTCTTTCAATCCCAGAGTCTATGATTAGCTTACAACTATTGTTTTAATTTCTATGTTGATTCTGTAGGATGTGTTTATTTAAGGAATATGTGTTTTTTCTTTAAAGGAGAAGAAACTGACCATATGCCATACTTTATAGCTTTTCCCCCAAATTTATTTCTATTATATGATTTTCCTTTATTTGAAAAATTAGTTTATAATATTCTATATTTTCTTTTTAATTTTTTAGAATTGATTTTTAATTAATTTTATTTTTTTGTGTGCTGGGGTTATATGAACCTGGCCCATATACATGCTAGCAGCAACTTTACCATTGAGCTACATCCCCAATTCTTTCAGTGTTACCTTTTAAAAAAATACTGTTTTTGATTGATCAATTATAAGTACTTACATTTATGGACATAATATGATGTCATATATTTATGTGTGTGTATTTTAAAAATTTATTCTTGCTGTATTAGCTGTAGTCACCATATTGTACAATACATCTCATAAACTTATTCCTCTTGACCTAAACTTCTGTACCCTTTGACCAGCATTTTCCAGATTTCTTCCCTTTAACTTCTGATCTGATCACTACTATTCCAATCTAGTTCTCTGAGTTTGACTTTGTTAGATTCTACATATGGTGGGTTTATGTGTTATTTGCTCTTCTGTGTATGGCTTACTTCACTTTGCATAATGTCCTCCTCTTTTATTCATCTTTTTCATAAATCAATTAATTTCTTTTTGTTTTTAAGGCTGAATATTATTCCATTGTATATATATATATCACATTTTGTTAACCCTTTCATCTGTTGATGGACATTTAGGTTGATTCCTTACTGTGTCTGTTGTGTGTAATGCTACAGTGAATATGGAAGTGTAGACATTTCTCCCAGACACTGATTTCAATTCCTGTGTATATCTAGAAGTCAGATTGCTGGATCATATAATACTTCTATTTTTAGTTTTCTGAGCAAACTCCATATAGTTTTTAAAATAATGACTGTGCTAATTTATATTCTCACCAGTTGTGTGTGGGGAGGTATCCTTTTCCTCCATATCCTTGCCAACATTTAATTTTCATCTTTTTAATAATAGCCATTATAACAGATATGAGGTGAATTCTTACCATGGTTGTTACTGTTGTACTCGTTTTTTAAAAAAATATTTTTTTTATAGTTGGACATGATATCTTTATTTTATTTATTTACTTTTATGTGGTGCTGAGGATGGAACCCAGGGCCTCACACATGCTAGTGAGCGCTCTATCGCTGAGCCACAACCCCAGCCTCTACTTTTGTACTCTTACTACAAATGGATAACTTTCTAATTATCTCGGAGTTTTAGCATCCTTCCAAGATTGAGTACTCCAGCTGAGAACAGCTAGTTACTAGATTTTAGTTTACTTGGTGCCAAGGAATGAGAGCAGAGAGGATCTTCTGGTGTTACATGCGATGGGATTGAGTGCTACTTTTTATCAAGGAATCTAGCACTACATATTGAAGATATTTTGATTCTGGATATGAAAAGTATCAAATTTATACTGTATTGGCAAATTAAAACCTATAATCATTCTCAAATATTATTTTAATAGTTTGATCTGCTACTTAGATTTTCTTTTATCCAATATATTAAGTTTTTTTGTTATTTCATTATAGAGATACATAATACTAGGGTTTAGTTTAACAAATAATATAAGCATGGAATATAATTTGCTCCCATTCAGTCCCTAGTATTTTCCCTTTCCCTCCTCCTCCCTCACCCATTCCCTTCCCTTTCCTCTACTCTACTGATCTTTCCACTATTTACTTACATATTTTTTAAAGTAGTGTATTACAGATATACATAAAGGTGAAATTCACTGTGATATATTTATATAAGTATATAGGAAATTTTTGATCAAATATATTCTACCATCTCTTTCTTTTCTTATCCCTCTTTCCTCCCTTCCAATCCTTTCTCTACTCCACTCATCTCTTTCCTGTTTTCATGGGATTTTCTTCACCATCATGCTTCTTACTGCTTGCTTGATTGCAGTTTTTCTTTCTTCCTTTTCTTTTCTCCTTATTTTGGAAAAGCTTCTGCATATGAGAGGGAACTTTTAACACTTGACTTTCTGAGTCTGTCTTATTTCACTTATCATGATGTTCTTTAGTTCCATCCATTTATCGGCAATAGATGCCATAATTTCATTTTTCTTAGTGGCAAGGTAAAACTTCATTGTGTGTATATATATTACGTTTTCTTTATCCATTTGTCTGTTCATGGGCATTTAGGCTGGTTCCGTAGCTTAGCTATTGTGAGCTTTGCTGCTATAAACATTGATGTAGCTGCATTTCTATAGTAGGCTGATTTTAGATCTTATTGGATATATACCAAGGGGTGGGATAACAGGGTCTTACAGTGATTTCATTCCTAGTTTCTAGGAAATCACTAGGAATTTTTTGAACAGGAGAGTTACATGCTTAGATTCATTTTGTTGAGAAGATATTTCAGAAGGCAAAGAGGAAGGTAAGATCAAAATGAGAGGAGACTGGTAAACAGAACTGATGAAAATACTTGTTTAATAATCCAGGTAAATGGAATGGTTGAATTGATTTGCAGTCCTACCAACAATATATGAGTGTGTCTTTTCCCCCTACATCCTTGCCAACACATTATTATTTGTATTCTTGCCATTCTGACTGCAATGAGGTGAAATCTCAGTGTGGTTTTGATTTGCATTTCCCTAATTGCTAGAGGTTTTTAACATTTTTTCATATATTTGTTGACCATTTGTATTTCTTCCTTTGAGAAGTGTCTATTTAGTTCTTTTGGCCTTTAATTTAATTGGGTTTTTTTGGATTAAGTATTTTGATTTCTTTATATATTCTGGATATTTATCCCCTATCTGGGGAACATATGGCAAAGAAATCCCATTCTGTAGGCTCTCTCTTCATACTTTTTAATTGTTTCTTTTGCTGTGCAGTATGAAAATATTTATACAACTGAATTCCCTTTAACAAACAGCCACAAATCCATTTCAACCCCTTCAAGTACAACTCTATTTATTTATCTTTTTGATAAACTATTTGCATTCCTTTGTTTACTGTTTATACCTGTATAAAAATGTATTTATTCTCTATATTAAAGAATATATATGTGTTGTGTGTGTACACAGTTACGTTTTATTTAAATTTATGTGGAGAAGGCATTGCAGCCCAGGAAACAGCAGGTGGAAAAACATGGACACCAAATACAGAGGAAAATTCAGGGAAACAGTAAAAGATGGACTACATGATAGGATTTTTGAGCAACAGTAAGAAATTAGTACTTAAATCCATTGATGGCAGGAAATCACTAGGAATTTTTTGAACTGGAGAGTTACATGCTTAGATTCATTTTGTTGAGAAGATATTTCAGAAGGCAAAGAGGAAGGTAAGATCAAAATGAGAGGAGACTGGTAAACAGAACTGATGAAAATACTTGTTTAATAATCCAGGTAAATGGAAGAGTTTAACTAAAGCAGTCATTGTTACAATGGAGAGCTGAAAGTAAATTTGAGAGAGAAGTTTGAAGGTAAATTCAAAAGACTTGAGAACTGGATATTAGTGGTCAAAGGAAAGTCAGAAGATGTGGCCTTACTTTATAAGTATTTTGAAAGCTTCATGGAATAAAGATTCTGTAAATGTTTCTTATTCTTATCTTAGCTTTTTTAATCTTAAAAAGCTTTAGATTTAAAACTGATATTTGTAATTTAAGGATTTTTAGTACTTTTAATCTTCTGTAATGTAGTTTTTTTTTTAAATTGCATTAGAAATTGAAGGCCAGTTGGTATAGTAAGATACTATATAGCCATAAAAATGTCTATATATATCTGTAGATCCAAAAGGTCACACACCAAAATTACTGGCTTTGGAATCATAGGAGGTGATTCATATTTAAAATTTTTAGTCATTGTTTTAAATGGCGAAAACTAAAAGTTTAACATTATAGCTCATTTTTAATATAGAAAACATGTGGTAAACAATTTCTATTTTTTTTCCTTTATATATGACAGCGGAATGCATTACAATTCTTATTACACATATAGAGCACAATTTTTTTTATATCTCTGGTTTTTATACAAAGTATATTCACACCAATTTGTGTCTTTATACATGTACTTTGAGTAATAATGTCCATCACATTCCACTATCATTAATAATCACATGCCCCCTCTCTTTCCCTCCAACCCCTCTGCCCTATCTAGAGTTTGTCTATTCATCCCATTCTCCCTCTCCCTATCCCACTATGAATCAGCCTCCTTATATCAAAGAAAACTTTGGCATTTGTTTTTTTGTGTTTGGCTAACTTCACTTAGCATTATCTTCTGTAATTTCATCCATTTACCTGCAAATGCCACATTTTTTTTTTATCCTTTCATCTATTGACGGGTATCTGGGTTGGTTCCACAGTTTAGCTCTTGTGAATTTTGCCACTGTAA
This sequence comes from Marmota flaviventris, assembly GCF_047511675.1. Taxonomy (NCBI): domain Eukaryota; kingdom Metazoa; phylum Chordata; class Mammalia; order Rodentia; family Sciuridae; genus Marmota; species Marmota flaviventris. The sequence goes on along the minus strand of NC_092506.1, from coordinate 36,456,047 downwards.
ACATTGATGTGGCTGTGTCCTTGTAGTATGTATGCTGTTTTTAAGTCTTTTGGGTATAGACCGAAGAGAGGGATAGCTGGGTCAAATGGTGGTTCCATTCCCAATTTTGCAAGAAATCTTCATACTGCTTTCCATATTGGCTGCACCAATTTGTAGTCCCAGCAGCAGTGTATGAGTGTACCTTTCTCCCCACATCCTTGCTAACACTTATTGTTGTTTGTCTTCATAATAGCTGCTATTCTGACTGGAGTGAGATGAAATCTTAAGTGGTTTTGATTTGCATTTCTCTGATTGCTAGTGATGATGAACATTTTTTCATATATTTGTTGATGGATTGTATATCATCTTTTGAGAAGTGTCTATTCAGGTCCTTGGCCCATTTATTGATTGGGTTATTTGTTTTTTTGGTGCTTAGCTTTTTGAGTTCTTTATACCCTAGAGATTAGTGCTTAGACAAAAGAAGTTAAAGGTATACACATAGGAAAAGAAGAACTCAAATTGGCACTATTTGCTGTTGATATTATTCTAAACATAGAAGACCCTAAAAATTCCACCAGAAAACTTCTAGAACTAGTAAATGAATTCAGCAATACCCATAAATCAAAGGCATTTCTGTATATCAGTGACAAATTCTCAGAAAGGGAAATGAAGAAAACTACCCCATTTTCAATAGCCTCAAAAAAAAAAAAAAATTTGGGAATCAACTTAACAAAAGTGGTGAAGGATCTATATAATGAAAATTACAGAACCCTAAAGAAAAAAATCAAGAACACCTTAGAAGATGGAAAGATTTACCTTGCTCTTGGATAGGCAGAATTAATATTGTTAAAATGACCATACTTCCAAAAGCACTAAGCAGATTTAATGCAATTCATCTGGAAAAATAAGAGATCCAGAATAGCCAAAGCAATCCTTAGCAGGAAAAGTAAAGCAGGTGGAATCATATACCAGACCTTAATATATACTGCAGAGAAATAGTAACAAAAACAGCATGGTAGTGGCACCAAAACAGACTGGTAGGCTAATGTACAGAATAGAGGACACAGAGGCTAACCCACAAAACTACAATTATTTTATATTAGACAAAGGTGCCAAAAACATGCATTGGAGAAAAGACAGCCTCTTCAACAATGGTGCTAGGAAAACTGGAAATCTGTTTGCAACAAAATGAAATACTTCCTGTTTTTGAGAAAATTACCAAATTTGTGAATTTAGACTATTTGTGATGTAGGCTATTACAATAATCATAAATCAATGGCCATGCAAACAACATTAATGATTCTGAGTTGGCCTAAGAAATTCATTGTTTAATGTTTGGTTTTGGAAACCTACTGCAAACTGCTAATGGATAGAAATGGTTGTATTTGTTCTTTTACTGATGCAGCAGAATATTGCTGTTTTAAAATAAGCGATTTTTGAACATTTTTTCCTAAAATCTAAACACAAGTGAAGTCTGTATTCGTTTACTAATAGTGTTCTCCCACATTGATAACCCTGTTTGAATAGGTGAATGAGTGGGGCTGCTTTTCTGTGACCAAGTCAAGACCTAGTTATTTTATTTGGAGTAATCTAAATTTTAGTTGTTTTAGGCCTTTTCTTCTGGACTAGTTTTTTTTGTTGTTGTTGTTGTTTATTTGTTTCTTTGTTTAAGAGAATAATTTTCTAATTTTCTACTTGGAAGGTAGAAACTGGACAACTCAGAACTAAATGGAGGAAGGTCCCTGGGGTCTCAGAGCATAGGATGTAGACTTGCCTTAATTTCAGTATGTGTCTTTGTCCTCCACTATGCTTGGTAACCTGGAATCTAGGTCTCTTTCCACAGAGAATGACTCTTAGAGAAGGTAAAGGAAGTGGAGATCCCACAGCTACTTAAACAATCCAACGTTTCCTGCTTTCTTTATCCCTTTCTCTTTGGGTGCTTTGTGAGGAAAATAGTACCTACTTTACCCTCCTTGGCTCTGGCAAGTCAATTTCCACTTATGTTCTGCTCCATCACTGAAAGTTGTTGACATGTGTCATCTTTGTCTTTGGGAATTTATGCATTTTTTTTTGCCTTAGTAATGCTTCTTAAATGAAGGTTTAGGAGTGAATGTTAATTTTCCAATGAGAGGTAAAAAATCAAGAAGAAAGAATGGCAGTTGAAGTATCAGACAAAGAGCATAGAAGTTGAGATTAGCTGAACTCTGTCCGAACTTTGTATGACTTCTAGCCTGATATCAGGTAAGGGGTTTTACTTTTTTAGAGACTTTGTTTTCTTATCTGGGAAATAGAGGGATTTTTACTCAGAGAGAGTGAGTGTATGTGAAATGGTTTGCCAAATTCTCTTGCATTTAAAAAAATATTAAATGGAAAGTGTGATAAAGCACTTTGTTTTGATTCTAGGCAATTCTGACTTTAAGTTTTCAGTAATGAGAAGGAACAGTATTCTAAATATTTAGGTTATATTGTACTTAACATTCTTCTCATTCACAAATTATCTTCCTTTGGAGTTTTATTTGAAGTATTTTTTTAATTTTAAATCTCTGCATTTAAAAAATTTACCTCTACCATAATCAGAAAAAAATTATTGTTTAGGATTTAGGAAGATGTGATTTTATCTTTCCACGTTTGACAAAATATACGAAGAAGCGTAAATAATTCTAAGGAGCTATATCCTACCTACCTGCCTTTCCATTCCTTGCTTTTTCCTTTCATTATTTTTTTCTTCTAGGTATATAAAAATATTTTCTCTAAGAAATAAAAATTTTTGCTAGATAATCACAAAAGATGGTTACCTTTGCAAAATGCTATATATAAAATGAATTTGCTTTCTTTCTTAGTGCCTGCAGGATTCTATATAGCATATAGAAAATCTAGTTTCCTCAGATTGTAAATACAGAATAAAGCCATTAGTCTTACAAGTATATTTCATCTCTCCTTTTAATATTCAGTTTTGATGATCTGCCATTAATTAAAGGTATATTATACAATTTTAATATAAAGGTCATGCAAATGAACTGGTTTGCATCCATTTTAAGAGGGTATAAATAGATCTTTTTCCTTTTTTATACTATACTGGTCACTTGGATTATCTTGTGGGTGATTATTTTACCAAATGGAGTTTCCTTGATAGAATGAACATATTTTTACTTAAGAAAGGACAGTTTAGCTTCAAAAACCATCATGGCAACTCTTTCTCAGGCTGCAAATTTGATGAGAAAGCTTGCATATTGTTAATTTTTGCCTTTCATTGCTTTAGAGATTGTTAATTTTTTTTCTTTATCTGAAACTTCATTAAGTAAAATGTTCTGCCTTGTTACCGTTCCTAAGAACTTCCATTTATTTTATCTTTTTTGGTATTCTGCTAACTGCTTTACATTCTATTTTACATTGTATTCTCACGGTAGCCCAGTAGCCCATCTTTAAGATGAGAACTGTGGCACAGAGAGAGGTTGAGTTGATTTACTGATTTTCTCAGACATTGTTTTAGGTACACTATAAGCAAGTTAAGAAAAATTCTGAAATTCTGGTTGTCTTTTAATATGAAGCCCATGTATATTTCTCAAAAAATGAATAAACAGAAGATTCCAATATGAGGCTATGAATAAATTATTCCACTGAAGAAACAAGAGCAAATTATAAGGGCTTAGAAAAAAAATCTCTTTTGTTGATTCCTTTTTTATCCTTGGGCATTTCACTTTGGTATTTTATTTTAATTTGATGAATCTTAAATTATTAACCTGTACTATATAAGGAAGTTTGAAATTCATTAACTGATTAAAAGTTTTAACTGTTTGTGTTGATATTTATTTTTTTTTACATATTTACTAAAAACAAATTAGTATTTATCACCCAACTGAGGAAGCATTTGCAGATTTTTCTATTATAAAGTTACTTATATTTTCCCCTTTCAATATTGTTTTTTGTTTGTATGTTTGTTTGGTTTTTGGTGCTGGATATTGAACTCCAAGGCACTCTACCACTCAGCTATATCACCAACCTTTTTTATTTTTCATTTTGAAAAAGGATCATTCTAAGTTCTTGAGACTGGCCTTAAACTTGCAATCTTCCTGCCGCAGTATCCTTAGTCTCTGGACTATACCACCATGCCTGGTAGTGTACTCTTTTGAAGGAAATAACTATGCCTAGTGCAAACATTAGGAATGGGGAGCTGTGTTCCCTTCCTTGTGGGTAGAGTATTCTACATAAGTCTTTTGAACTCTGCACAGGCAATTTGTCTCTTCTCATTCATTTATGTCACTATGAACTTGATATTTGTTTTATACATGAGGAGGATTGTTTTTATCTTATTCTGGATTTTGAATACTACTTAGCAAGAATTTTCCCATTTCATTTTCTAAAAACTAAATATATCAAATACTGGATGTTTTAAATTTTACCTTTAAATATTAACTCTATTTGGAATTTATTGTAATAAATAGTAGTATTTTAAATTTATTGTATAATGTGCATTATAAAGCATGATTTCAAATATTCATCCCAGACTCTCATAATTCTTTAGGATCTTCATTTTGAACTCTGAAGCCATGCATCTGTGTTGGAAATTTTCTTTCCCTTTCTTGCAGGAACCTGTTAGGAATATTTTAAACAATTCTTTAACTTTCCTAAACTTGTACCTTCTTTTGTCTCAGTGAATAGTATGGTTACTCAATTGCCTGAGCCAAGAGCCTAGATTGTCACCTTCAAATTCCCTATCTTTTTCACCTAATAAATCAACTGTGACTCTGGAATGTGTCTGATTCAGAATTCTGATCCAAGCTGTATCCTTGGACATGTAATTCCACACCTCTCTGCATCAGTTTCTTCATCTATAAAATTAGTAAAGGAGTATATAGTAAGGATTATACTGGTTAATATTAGGAGATGTTTAAAGCAGGGCTCCTTACCTAATAAGTTCTAAATAAATATTTGTGATTATTGTTATCATTCAGTGTTTTCCACACTGGTAATTTTTATTGACTATCTATTATTGTACAATATAGCATGAGATTGTAGAAGGTAGGATAGTGTATAGCTTTTGTATCCAGGTGTACTTGACAGGTCTGAGACATCCAGTAATTACCTGGAAGACCTTGAGGAGTTGATCTTAGCTCTGAGATTCAATTACCTTAAATTTTAAAGTGTGATAATGGTACTGAATAGGGATCTTGTAAAAATAAAACATTCATATGAAAGACCAACTAGAAAACTGATGGGCACAGAACATACACTTAATGCATGTTACTGATACTCTTATCAAAGGGGAATAAATGGGTAATTGCAATTAAAAATCTGAATTTTTGAATAATATTTTCAAAGTTCAGAAGGTGTGAATATGATAACTTCTTAGCTTTTTTTTTTTAAGTTTAATATTTCTGGGGGCTGGGGTTGTAGCTCTGGTAGAACGCTTGCCTAGCATGTGTGAGGGACTGGGTTTTGGTTCTCAGCACCACATATAAATAAATAAAATAAACATCTATCAACATCTTAAAAAATTTAAAAAAAACAGTAATATTTCCTAACTGAAATAATTAGGAGAAAAGTTATATATCAGTAAAAGCTTCCCTTTGTAGTTCTTTTCTTTTTTTATTTGTTCTTTTTAGATATATATGACAGTAAAATATGTTTTGACATGATAATTATGGATTATTACTTATTCTAATTAGGATCCCATTCTTGTGGTTGTTAATGTGGAGTTTCAATGGTGGTATATATGAACACAGGAAGATGTGTCTGATTCATTCCACTATCTTTTCTATTTCCATCCTCCATCCCTTCCCTTCATTCCCCTTTGTTAATCCACTGAATTTCTATTTTCCCCTAACCCCTTGATGAGTGTTAGCATTTGCATATCAGAGAGAGCTTTTAACCTTTGGTTTTGGGGGATGGATTATTTCACTTAGCAGGAGAATCTCTAGATTCATCCATTTACTGGCAAATGTCATTATCATTCTTTTTATGCACAAGTAATATTCAATTATGTACATATACCACCTTTTCTTTATTCATTCATCTGTTGTAGGGCTTCTAGGTTGGTTCCATAGCTTAGCTACTGTGAATTGAGCTACTATAAACATTATGTGGCCAGTTCACTATTGTTTGTTGATTTTAAATCCTTTGGATATATACCATGGGATGGGATAACTGGGTCAAATGGTGGTTCAATTCCAAGTTTTCTAAGGAATCTCCACACTGCTTTCCAGAGCGGCTGCACCAATTTGTATTGCTGCCAACAATGTCTGAGTGTACCTTCTCCCTGACATCCTTGCCAACATTTATTGTTACTTGCATTCTTGATAATTGCCATTCTGACTGAAGTGAGATGAAATCTCAGTGTAGTTTTAATTTCCATTTCTAATTGCTACTGATATTGAACTCTTTTTATTACATTTTCCCCCTATATTTCTTCTTCTGTGAAGTGTCTGTTCAGTTCCTTTGCCCATTTATTGATTGAGTTATTTATATTTTTCATGTTAAGTTTTTTGAGTTTTTTATGTATCCTGGGGATTAATGCTCTGAGATTTAGGTGGCAAAGATTTTAACCCATTCTGTAGGCTCTCTGTTCACTTTCATGATTGTTTTCCTTTGCTGTGAAGAAGCTTTTAAGTTTGATACCATCCCATTTATTGATTCTTGGTTTTACTTCTTGCACTTTAGGAGTCTTGTTGAGGAAGTTGATTCCTAAGCAAACACGATGGAAAGTTAGGCCTACATTTTCTTCTGATAGACACAGTGTCTTTGGTCTAATGCCTAAGTCCTTGATCCATTTGAGTTGAGTTTTGTGCAGGATGAGAAACAGGGGTTCGATTTCATTCTGCTACATATGGATTTCCACTTTCCCCAGCACTGTTTGTTGAAGATGCTATCTTTTCTCCAATATATATTTATGGTGCCTTTATCTAGTGTGAGATAAGTGTGTTTATATGGGTTTGTCTCTGTGTCTTCTATTCTGTTCCATTGGTCTTTATGTCTGTTTTGGTGTCAATACCATGCTGTTTTTATTTCTAGAGCTCTGTAGTATAATTTAACATTTGGCACAATGATGCTAACTGCTAAGTTTTTCTCCCTAAGAATTGCTTTGACTATTCTGAGCCTATTATGTTTGCAAATGAATTTCATGGCTGCTTTTCATTTTCTGTTGAGATCATGATTGGTATTTTGACGGGAACTGCATTGAATCTGTGTAGTGCTTTTGGTAGTATGGCCATTTTGACAATATTAGTTCTGCCTATCCAAGAACATGGGAGGTGTTTTTTATCTTCTTAGGTCTTCAATCTCTTTCTTTAGTGTTCTGTTGATTTCATTGTAGAGATTTCTCCTCTTTTGTTAGATTGATTCGCAAGTATTTTATTTTCTTTTTGAGGCTAGTATGAATGGGGAAGTTTTCCTAATTTCTTTCTCAGCTGCTTCATCATTGGTGTAGAGGAATGCAGTTGGTTTGTGGGTGTTAATTTTATATCCTGCTACATTGTTGAATTGATTTATGAGTTCTAGAAGTTTACTATTGGAGTTTTTTGGTTCTTCTAAATATAGAATCAACAAATAGGGATAGTTTGACCTCTTTTTTTTCCTATTCATATCCCTTTAATTTCTTTCCTTTGCCTAATTGCTCTGGCTAGAATTTCAAGGACTGTGTTGAATGGAAGTGGTGAATGAGGGCATCCCTGTCTTGTTCTTGTTTTTAGGAGAAATGCTTTCAGTTTTTCTCAACTTAGAATTATGTTTGCCTTGTGTTTAACATGTATAGCTTTTACAATGTTGAGGCATGTTTCACTTATCTCTAGTTTTCCTAGTGTTTTGAACATGAATGGATACTGTATTTTGTCCACTGCTTTTCTGCATCTATTGAGATAGTCATATGATTTTTGCCTTTAAATCTATTGATGTGGTGAATACATTCATTGATTTCAGTAATGTCAAACCAACCTTGTATCCTTGGGATGAAACTCATTTGATCATGCATGGTGCACTTTCTTTTTTTTGGGGGGGGGGGGCATACCAAGGATACTCGACTACTGAGCCACATTCCCAGTCCTGTTTTGTACTTTATTTATTGACAGGGTCTCACTGAGTTGCTTAGTGCCTTGCCATTGCTGAGGCTGGCTTTGAATTTGTGATTCTTCTTTCTGTCTCAGCCTCCTGAGCTGCTGGGATTACAGGTGTGCACTATATTTTTAATATGTCTTTGTATGTGATTTTCCAGCATTTTATTAAGAATTTTTGCATCTGTGTGTATTAGGGATATTGTTCTGAAGTTTTCTTTCTTTGATGTGTCTTTGTCTGGTTTTGGCAGTGGGGTGATATTGGCTTCATATCATGAGTTTATAATGGTTCCCTTCTTTTCTATTTTATGGAATAATTCTAGGAGGATTTTTTTTTTTAAATGTCTAGTAGAACTCTGCTAAGATTTGATGTGATCCTAGGCTTTTTTGTTGATAGGCTTTTGATAGCATCTTTGATTTCATTGCTTTAAATCAGTTCATTTAAATTTTCTGTGTTCTCCTGATTCAGTTTGGGTAGGTCATGTTTCTTCAGAAATTGTTGCCACAGTCTGGCTGGGCACAAAATCACGAGCCACTCAAGCAGGAACAAACTTTATTTCCAAAACTCCCGCGAACACCATGCAGGCGGCCTTCTCCCGGGACACACCACACCAACTGGAAATCCGTCCTCTGGAAATCCCTCCTACCGCACTTCCCCCAACCAATGGGAGTCCTTGAGAGCTCCAAAGTAGCAGGCTGAGGCTGATAGCAGGGGTCTAATATCCAATTGAATACATATCTTAACATAACCATTATCATCTCAATGGCTTGCTGGCGGCACCTTTCAACCAAAAATGCCATGCGGCATTCCTACTCTGCTATGGCTCTCAGCAAATTGTCAATGTCTTAAGATCTTCTATTTTTATAGTATAAATTTTCAAAATAGTTTCTGATTATCATGTGTATTTTGGTAGTGTCTGTGATTTTCATCACAAATTTTAGTAATTTGAGTTTTTCCCTCTTTCTCTTGGTTAGCTTGGCTAAGCATTTTTCAATTTTATGTATTTTTTTCAAAGAACCAACTTTTTGTTTTGTTGATTTTTTTGAATTGTTATTTTTCTGTTTCGATTTCATATGTGAATTTAATTATTTCCTGTCTTCTACTGCTTTTGGTGTTTCATTTGTTTTTCTACTCTTAGGGCTTTGAGATGAAATATTAGGTTATTTATTTGGTGATTTTTGTATTTTTTTTAATGCATGAGCTTAATGCTATGAACTTTCTCTCTTGGAACCATCTTCCTAGTGTCCCAGAGATTTTATTGTGTTGCTGTTCTCAATTACCGCTAAGTATTTTTTTTAATTTCACCCCTTATTTATTTACTATCTGTTGGTCATTCAATAGTGTATTATGTAGTCTACAAGCATTAGAGTTATCTTCTATTATTTATTTTATTATTTCTAATTTCCTTGCATTATGATCTAACAGAATGCACAGTATTATCTCTGTTTTTTTTTTTTTTTTTTAATATATGCTAAGAGTTTCTTTTTGGCCTAAGATAGCATCTATTTTAGAGGATATATATGCTGCTGAGAAGAAATTGTATTCAGTCACTGATGGATGAAATATTCTATGTATGTCTGTTAAGTATAAATTATTAATTGTTTTTCTAGTTTCATAGCTTCTTTTTTTTTTCCAGGAAAAAATGCACCAAACACATTCACATTTATTTTCTTTTAGCAAATGACAAAGACCCAGTTTACCAGATTTTTAAACCTAAGCTTAACATTACATATTTAAACAATTGTCAAAACTTTACTAAGTTGCCAGCATTCATGCACAACTAGAAAACATCCTTAAATTTATATTAAACCAGAAATGTATTACCATTAATGCATTAATATCTTTCATTACTAAATACTGAAAAAAACCAAAACCAAATTACTTCTACAGGAGCCTCATCCTGGCAATGTTAGCTCACAGCAGGCTGACACTACTTGGCTCACTTGTCAAACACAATGGGAAGCAGATCCATGTTGGTGTTAGAATATAATCTTGTCCTAGCACTACTCAAAGTCAAGGCTCACCTTGGATTACGTTTAATAAAAAAGCAAAGTGCATACAGAGATTACAACAATTTTAAAGACAAAAAAAAAAAAAAAATGGTCCTATTGTGTGGTCCCAACAATAAACTCAAAAGTCTATGACAAATAGGGGCTCCGATGAGCTGTTTATAAATACTTTAGATTAGGTACAATTATACTGAAAGTCGAGTTCGTCTGAAATCTTCAAAAAAAAATGTTCCTGTTAATCCTCAAATAGTGCTTGTTATAGTTTAACATTTCTGTTAAATGCGTGCGTTGAATTACTTGTTATCCAAGCGTAGCAGCTGCTCCTTACCATTTATTGTTAAGGACTTTAACTGGCGGTCTTCTTCAACTTCTACTCTTTCTTGACCATTCTCGAGGATTCTTTTTGTAGTGATTTTTCTCCCATTTACTATTTTGGTAGAAGTTGATATTGATTTGAAGTTACCCACCAAATGATGTAGAAGAGAATGAAGTAAGGCCACCGTGACCTAGTGACCCAAATGAAGTAAATCCTGTATCAAATGCAGAAAATCCACCTCCAAATGTTGGAAATCCACTGAAAGCGGAGAAAAACGAGCCTGCACCTCGGTTTCTGCTTCCTCGGGGACCTCTTCGGTTCCCAAAAAAGTCTTCAAATGGATCTTCAAAGAAGTCGAAGGAAAATGGGTCCCTTCCACCAAAAAAGTCCCTGAAGACATCATCTGTGTTCTGGAATGTGAAGCCAAAGTCAAATGGACTGTCAAAATGACTTCCACCTCCACCTCCACCATTTAAGCCTTCTTTGCCATACTTGTCATAGATGTCGCGTTTTTTAGCATCTGATAACACCTCATATGCCTCAGCTATTTGTTTGAATTTTCTCTCTGCTTCTTCTTTATTCTCAGGATTTTTATCTGGATGCCACTTTAGTTCAAGTTTCTGGTATGCCTTTTTTATATCCTCGGGTGAGGCATGTATCTGCACGCCTAGAATTTAATAGTAATCCACCGTATTTTAACAGATTGTTGGAACAGGACGCAGCGGATGGGATGGGGGCCGGTGGATGGGTGCTCACGTGAGTGCGGCATGGCTGCGCTGGTGGCGACTGCAGCGGCTCCTAGCGCTTTCCTTTCTCTTCATAGCTTCTTTATTTAGTTTTTGTTTAGAAGATTCATCCAGCAATGAGAGAGGTGTGTTAAAGTCACCCAGTATTATTGTGTTGTGGTCTATTTTATTTTTGATATTTAGGAGAGTTTGCTTGATGTTCATAGATGCTCCATTTTGGGGGGCATAAATATTTACAATTCTTATATCTTGTTGATGTACAGTTTTCTTAAGCAATATGAAATGACCTTCTTTGTACCTTCTGAATAACTTTGGCTTGTCCACTTGATCTGCTATGAGGATAGAAACTCCTGCTTATTTATGAGATGGTATATTTTTCCTTCTTCTTTTAACTTCAGTGTCTGGATGTCTTTTTCTATGAGATGAGTCTCTTGGAGATAGCATATTGTTGGGTGTTGTTTTTTAATCCAATCTGCCAGTTGTGTCAGATTGATGAATTTTGGCCATTTACATTCAGTGTTATTGAAAAAATATTTTTATTCCTTGTCAGTTTATTTCTGGTTTTTCCTAGTGTAGTTCCTTCCTTTGCTGGTTTTTACATTTTAGGTGGGGTCCAAGGGAATGTGATGTCTGTTCCCTGTTCAGGTGGGGCTGCTGGAGCTGAGAGGAAATCCTATAGGCAGAGCTGCTGTTGGTGGTGTTAGGCTTAGGTAGGCTCCTGGTTCTTTGTTGAATGTTGATTGGTCTGAAGATTTTAAATCAGTGCACCTCTAAGGCTCAGCAGTTGCTGGTCCATGAGACTACATCCCAGGGATCTTTCCTGGGTTCCACTCATGTGGGGGAAGAGCTAATCCTTATTCCCCTCTGTCACTTGCAACCCTGCATTTCCCTTTTCTCTTGGGTTCATTCTCCAAACTCTGCCTTTGCCCTTTCTAATTCCCATCTGGGTGCTTCTGTCCCAGTTGGTCCTGCAAGCCACCAGAGTCATGGGGGAAGGGGGAGCCCTGTGGGTTTCCTCATCCTGTTTTTCCCATATGTAAATCCCTCTCCACATTTGATTTTTTTCTGGTGACATAGGCGCTCTCTATGTCATGTGGTGTGGGATTTCCAGGCCTGTATTTTCAGCTCAACTTGAGTTTCCCTGGAATTGCTCCCCTTACCCACCCAGCTACTGGCCCCAGGCTATAGCTGCAAAATGCCTCCTTCCTCTGTTCTTTGTGGGTAGCTGGGAGAGATGCAGCTTCTTTCCTGCATTAGGATATCTTGCAGCATGCCTTTCAGGTTACTCCATCAGTGTCTTTGATCTCTGATTTCTTCATACTCAGACATGCCATAGACCTTCTAAAAATGCATGTTCCCTTAATTCTCTTATTCCTCATATACATATTCACTACTCTTATACCATCATCTTTTTAAGATTACAACTTATCATTAACATTTTCTCATTGGTGACATTAATAAACACAGTATACATATGGCATAGTACTATGATGTAAAATTACACCATATTTTTTATTCAGTTTCACTGCTGTTTGATATTTACTTTAGTTCCAGCATTGGCTATTTTTCACATTGTTAAAATGAAAATTATTAACTCATGTAATTATTTCACTTGGATTAATCACATGAGAATGCACCAAAGGTTATATACATTTAATAGCGTTTGATACCAAATTGCCCCTAAAAAAACAACTACCCATCAACATTCATATTCTACTGACAGTATTATCTGTGCCCCTTCCCTGGTCTAGATGTTACTACTCTTTTTTTTTTTTTTAAAAAAAACTGGCATTCCTTTATTATACATGAAGTTGAACATTTAATCATCACTCTGTTTGTCTTTTTAATGTGCCCATTTAAAAAACTTAAGATATTAACCATTTTATTGTTTTGGATAAAAATAAATATTTCTAATCATACATCCTGATACTTTACCTAAAGTTTAAATATATTATGTGAAAGTCTTCCTTATAGGTTTGTGGTATTTGTGTGTTTCAGAAATTTTCATTTTTATGAACTACAGTCTGTATTTCACTTATTTGCTGATATTTTTGCCATTGTTTTTATATGAAGGTAGATTTTCTTTATTCCAGGACTGTATTGATATTTGCTATATTTTCTTCTTGAATTTTAAATGTTTCATTTTTATAGTAATTCTGTAATCTAATTATAATCTGTTTTACCCAATGTTTGATATTTTCAAGAAATATTTTATTGGACATTTAAATAATTCTCAAATATTCAAATTAGAATTCCAAATATTTGACAACTGATACTAACAACATCTATGAAATTAGTATTACTATCATGTTTTTGAATAGTTGCTGAAAATAAGGAATAAAAAAAAATCTATTCTGGTTTTCAGTAGTAGAACTTTGAAAGATTCTGGAAATAATTCTGAATTAATTTCTTGGCTAAGGTAGTCCTAAAAACTAAAATAAGATAATTTGCCAGGTTCTTTCTCTTTCATCAGCCACTGACAAGATTTTAAGAGTTTCAGAATCTGTTCCACCATAAAAACAAGGCCGAATGATTTTGTTGAAAAAATTAAGTATAGAAAAGAGACCTATCATTTCCATTATAACAGGAAACCTCACTCAATTCAAAGTTCATAATAATGCCAGTCTTAGTGGTTCTTAGTACTGGCAGAAGCTGGGAAACCCAACATAACCGCTGTCAATATATCTCCCAGTTACCTACAACCCACTTAGACAACCTATTCTGTCAGTTCCTAGGAAAACATTCTTGACACATACCTAGCATCCACTGAGGTTTCTTTTGTACTTCTACCTTTCAGTAATATCTACCAAAAGTAAATATCTTATAACCCAGAAGCAGAGCATAGATAAAATCTTCTTTGGTTATAACAGACATTTTGCTTTATTCTTCCATACCTTTTATTCTCAGAGACAATAAGCTGAGTATACATTGTGTCAAGATCTATACTCACATCTATCTGAAATTGCTGTACAATTCTGTGGAGAAAATCTAAATCCACATTTCTTTAATCTGAATGAAGAGACTTCAGGGTATTTTAGGTTTTGATACCATTGGTATATATTCTTAACACATCAGTAATGCCAAGTCTGACCATACATACTAGACCTCTATTTCCTATAGTAAACAGTTTAATGTGGAAACAATCTGAAAAAGTTATAAGGTTTTCATTAAATTTTGTTAAAAGGTCCAACTCTTCATATTTTATCTACTTAAGCAGAGCCTCTTGTTCTTTCTGTAAAAACAGTCTAATTTGCTCACATTCAGAATTTGTTTATTCTCTTTTATACTCTACCTTCTTTCTCAGCTAGAGGGATTTGCTGCCTTGTTTATGAACTACAGTCTGTATTTCACTTTTCAACTAATTCCACATTATTCTTCAAGGGCTTGATGCTAGATTCTAGAAGTCTGTGGTGTCAACTTTTTTAATGGGACAAATGTAGTGCCTCTGCTGTTTGGTATACATAAAACCTGTAGGTTCTTCACAGAGAAAAGAGTCAGAAATTATGTGTTACTTATACACAGCATTTTCTTCCTGCCTCTTCCTCTTGCTCTTTTTGATCTGGAGTAGCTTAGCAAGTCCAATGATAGAGCAGGGGATTCCTCCCAAACTTTCTTTGTGGAAAGCAAAATTAGCAGACAGGCCAGGGAAAGGCATCATTTCCATATACTTCCTAGGATATACTGAGGCAGTAAAAATAGAAGTTGTACCCATAGTTAGTGGTCACTGGTTCTTTCAAGTATTACAGACAGATGGGACAACTGTACACCCTTGGAGGTCTGCCAGGGCTGTCACACATTTCATTGAACTTTAAGTAAAGATAGTGAATAAAGCCTGCCTTCCCAGAACTCAGGTTTCAATGTGAAGTAGCTATCTTTCAAGACCGTGCATATAGACTAGCTCTAGGTTTCACTGACCTGACATGTTGGTGGCTGTCACTGAAGTCTTGTTTAGTTGTCTGCACCTTAGCTCAGAGGATAAAAAGAATTCCAAGCTTATAGCTCTATCACTGATAAGCCCATCTGCACTTAAGTTTAATGACTTTCTTCAAGAAAGAAGCCACTAACCTAATATACCAATCATTTCTTTACAGTGTAGAGATCTAAAGAATGATGGGAAAAACCAGCCCCATAAACAATTACGTGGGAAAACTGCTGACATAACAATGTAAAACCTTCAAGTCCTATTTCAAAATGCTCCATATGTATTCTGTTCACCCCCTTTGATTAAACTTTACACAACCAAGTAACTAAGAATCTTTCTTGATCAAACCTAAGAGAGACTCTTTACATCATTCTTTTCTGTGGAGCAGGTATGCATAATAATATGTCAAAATACACTCTACTGTCATGTATATCTAAAAAGAACAAATGAAAAAAAAAGTTAATTTTTTTTTTAAAAAAGTAGGTAAGATTTAAAATTATCTCTTTGGCTTTGGTCTTCCCTGACTAAATAAATCCCAGCTTAACTTTAGCTGTAGATATTTAGGATAATTGATAATATGTCATTCCCAAAATGCTTAAATGGAATGATTAGATCCTGTATTAGCATACCATAGCTTTTAAAAAGGGTGAGGTAGTTCTGCCAGGTTTGGTTGGTAATATTAATAAAGTATAACTCATTATGAGGTCTTCATGAGACTAAAAAAGGGAAACCATATCTGACATACAAGAAGAATGAAGTAACTGTTAGCTGTGGGGTATTTTGTTCCTTTGGTTTTTTTGGAAGAGTATCTCCCCCATATTAAAAAATAAGAACATAGTTGTCATGTAGTTATAATACTAGATGTATAGTATAATTTTGTTTCGTTATTTTATCTTTATAGGGAAAAAATCTTTATATACTTACTAAGTATATATATGTTTGCTCCTGTGTAGAAGAAAAAGAGTCAGTGCCTTGTTTATGTTTGGCAAGCTGAGAGGAGGAAGCAAAACCACAATTTATTTTCATTGTTATTTATTGTTTGAATGGTTATTAATAAAAATCCTTTAAGTGGTATTTTTTAGTTAAAATTAAATAAAATTTATTTTTAATAAAATGAATAATTTTAACAATCTTTTCAAAAAAAGCAAAAAAAAAAAAAAAAAAAGAAAAAGGAAAAAGGTATATCTTCTGATCTGGAAGGTCTTTAGACATTATAGTTTTATCATTTCACTTCATATATATGGTTACTTGTGCAGCAAAGAGTTATTAATTCTTACTTTAAAGTGCTTTGCTGGTACTGTAAATCAGCTGAGTACTGAGTACTGTATTCTCTCTCTCTCTCTCTCTCTCTCTCTCTGATTGGAATTGAACCCAAGGTCTCAAGTATGCTAAGCCATGTACTGTACCACTGATACTTTAATACTCTGACAAAGTCCCAAATGTGTATGTGGTATTAAGTTTATTGAGACTTTTCCTCCCCTGGATACTGGATGTTTTAGTCAACTTTTTTGCTGCTATGATGAAAGGGCCTGACCAGAAAAATTGTAGAGGAGAAAAAGTTTCTTTGAGGGCTCACAGTTTCAGAGGTCTTAGTTCATAGAAGGCTGACTCCATTCCTCAGGGCTCAAAGTGAGGCAGAACATCATCGCAGAAGGGAGTGGCAGAGGGAAGCAGTTCACATGATGATCAGAAAGAAGACAGAGACTCCACTCTCTAGATACAAAATATATACCCCATAGCCACACCCCCAATGAACTACTTCCTCCAGTGACTCTCCACCTGCCGCCAGTTACCACTCAGTTGATCCCATCAGGGATTAATTCACTAATGAGTTTAAGGTGATCATTATACCTCTGAACTTTCTTGCATTGTCTTACGCATGAACTTTTGGGGGACACTTCTGTTTCAAATCATAACACTGGGGATTGAATCAAAGGGTTCTTTACCACTAAGCTACATCCTCAACCATTTTTATTTTTAATTTGGTATGGATCTCATTCAATTTCTGAGGCTAGCCTTGAATTTGTGGTCCTCCTGTCTCAGCCCTCTGAGTAGTAGGGTCTGTAGGTGTGTATCGCCACACCTGGTTTACTGTGATTTTTAACAATAAAAATTATTGAATAATTTTGATCTTTTGGATATTTTTAGGAAGGAAATATATCAAGTCAGAATCATTTACTGGAATTTTGTTACTATTAATGAAGAGTTAATTCATGTCTGCGGCTATAGCTCAATGGTAGAGCAGATACTTAGCATGTACAAACAAGGCTTTGGGTTCAATCCAAAAAATAAGAAATAAGTAAAATTGACTCATGCTCAATTGTTAACTTTCTAATATATGTTGTTCTTAACAGTGAATGAGTATTGAATAGAGCTATAGAAGAAGCAAATATATGAAATATTATTCAAAAATTGACATATATTAGTTACTTATATTAGGACTCATCTGAGATTGCAATCAATTTTCTTAAGAGTCTTGCTACTTCCCATATACTCATTTGACTTAGCCATATCTTTTAGAATATCATTTTTAAACGTGCTTATTATTGCAATTTCCCAAAATGCAATGTAAATGACATAGATGCCAATTCTTTTTTTTTTTTTTCCTACTTAGTTGTACATGACAACAGAATGCATTTCAATTGTACACAAATGGAGCACAACATTTCAATTCTCTGGTTTTACATCGTGTAGAGATGCACCATTTGTGCAATCATATATGTACCTAGGGTAATAATTTTCATCTAATTCCACCATATTTAGATGCCAATTCTTGTTATCCTTTTTAGAATGAAAAATGTCTTCGCTGATTCCTTTTTTAAAAAAAATATTTTTTAATGGTAGTTGGACACAATACCTTTATTTTATTTATCCATTTTTATGTGGTGCTGAGGATCGAACCCAGGACCTTGCACGTGCAAGGTGAGCACTATACTGCTGAGCTACAACCCCAGACTCTAATTCCTTTTTTATAAAATAATGTTTATTTCCTAAAAGAAACGGATTGCTCATTTAAATGGTTGTATCAAATATGTAAACTTTTTGCTTAGCACTCTATTTATCTTAGCTTATTTAAAAAAACATTTATTTTTAAGTTGCAGGTAGACACAATACCTTTAATTTATTTTTTTAATATGGTGCTGAGGACTAAACCCAGTGTGTCATGCATGTTAGGCAAGTGCTCTACCTCTGAGACACAATCCCAGCCCATATTTTAGCTTATTTTTAATGTTTCACATTTGTGAAATATAATTTACCATACTATGTTCAATGTGTGATTTAGGCATATAGTTTAAATTATTGTTTTATTTCCAAGAACACATTTGAGCTTGCAATAAACAAAAAAAATATAATATTTTAAACTAATTGAAATACTGTGCCATTAAATATTGTTGAATTTTTATTTTCCTCAGAAGTCCACAAGAAATGTTAAATAATTTAGTGTTTATTCATAATTCAAAGTTTCATTTCTTAACATACTATTTTGAAATTTGGGGAATATAAAATTGCTGCCAAGTTATTAATAACTTCAGCTACAGAATGAGGGCTTTGTCTGCTTATTTTAATGGTGTTCTATCCTATATGTTATCATTTTTTATTTCCCAAAGAAAGAAACATAGTCTACAGAATGACATAATAAATAAATATAGGATCATATCTAAAGTCAATATCAAATATTATTTTTGAAGAAAGATACTTAAATGTCTCCAAGGATTGTTCCCAAAGCTCTAATTTGAATTTATTACTTTTGTTCATAAACTCCTTATATTGATTCCATGAGTTCTTATTTTGACAAATACAAGCAAATTGGACCAATTTGTCAGTCTAAATTAACTGTGAAGTTAGTGATAGTGAATGACTTATGGGTTTAAAAACCTCTTGATTTCATCAGTATTCAGTCAGTTGAAGTGTACAACTGGTGAACAGTTATAGGGTAAATTTCTATGAGTGAATCATTTCCATTTGATGATTTCCTGGGGTGAGTAGCTTGCTAGTTTAGTAACCTCACATTTTATAAACCATCATTAGAATGGCATTCAAAAGTATTTTATGATTTGTACAACTAATATTGTAACAAATTTCAATAAAATGAGAACCCAAATTGGTTACATTAAGCTCTGTTGTCGTTGTAAAAGCATTTAGTTATTAAGCCATTACTACAATGTTCTTTGCAACAGATTTCATATATATTTGCAAAATTGATTTATAATTTCTCTTTTCAGGGTGCCTGCTAAAGTATTATACAGTAGTCTGTGTTCTGAGTTAATGCTATTGATTTCTCTTGATGTTGATTATACTTTATTGACTGCATTAATTTTTTTCTTGATCAATAGTTATTCAAGAGTTTATTTAGTGCTCTTTATTGCTGATGATTTTAAGATAACTCTTCATATAAAGAAACCTTTAACTTCTAATATTCATTAGTCGTTCTCCTCTTGTTTATGACTGCAATCATTAGAACATAGATAAAATCTCTTTCTCAAATGAATCTGTATTTTTTGTGGTTATTAATGACAAAGAAAATTTACGTTTTCATAAGCAATCAATAAGTTCAACTATTACTTTCTGAAATTGTAGCATAATCATTAAAAACATCATTCATCTATTTTTTGATTACCTACTATTTGAATTTAAATTTTCCAATTGGGCATAATGTTACTTAACATAGAGTTACCTTAATTCTACTTACCTCTATTAAGAATGAAAGAAGATCTCTCTTCATTGATAATCATCTGTTTTTATCCTATTTATTTTAGAATTGTAAAATATTTGAACTTGAAGAGATCATCCTTTTGAATCCCCTTGCCTTATCATTGAGAAAAGAAGGTTTAAAAAGATGAGGTGACATGCCATACACACACATGCACTCTCTCATGCATGTGTGTGTGTGCACATCCACACATATATTTTTTTCTTTAGCAATGATAATTAAATCTCAGGCTTTGTGCAGCCCAAGTGTGCTCTCTACCATTGAGCTATACCCCAAGCCCTACCAGTATTATTAAATAAAAAGCTTGCATGATACATTCACCTGAAATGTTTAATAGATATCTATTGAAGTAGATGTTAATGAAAACCTAAATAAAATGATCATAATAGTTTAATTTTACATTAAATAGAAATATAGTGCAAATTAGCACAAAACATATTTAAAAAATCAAGTGTACTTTTCTTTTGGTAAAGATGGAATAACCAGTTTTTGCTATTTGCTTTAGTTACAAACTGTTAACTCTAATAATAGGAATAGTATGGCACTAAGGAGAGTTAGCCTCAGTTACATTTAAATTATATAAAGAAGTTATAACAAGGAGCTTACTGATAATATTGTTCAAATAGCAGAGAGATACTTGATAGGTTCTCTTAGAAGGCAAGTGATGTTTCTTTTATAAGACTATCATAATAAGCTTTATCTTTTAAAGTTATTCCTGTAGTTATAAATTATTTTTTAGAACTGAAGTGAATGAATTGTTTTTTTTCACTGCCTTTAGAATTTTGATATTAATGATAATACTTTTAAAGGTAAAATTTTAATTTTAATAAGCATTTGCTGTATATGAGTTGTGAATGTTTCCTTACCTTGTCTATATTAATGTCAGGACAATTCAAATTGCTTTTTTTATCTTTTCTTTTTTAGTTTTTTGTATTTTGTGGGATAACTTTTTTTTTTTCTTTTCTTTTTGGTGATGATGATAGATATTGAAACGGGGAACTTGCATGTACCAGATGAGGGATCTATCACTGAACTATACCTCTAGCCTAAGGGATATTCTTGAAATTCCAATAATTAACTAAGATTGGAAAATATAAAAATACTGGAATAGGGATTGAAGTGAATGATCTGAATTTTATTTAAGCTTCATTATAAACTAAAGGAATTTATCTTTCTAGGGTTGTACCTTTCTAAATTTTTTTTTTTTTTATAATACTTGTGACAGTTGGTAATGGTCTCTCTTCAACTTAAAAAAAATGGTCTTTTTAATAAAAGTAATACATGGATGTAAATCTATTATATTTCTGGTTTTTGGGTAATCCTGTAATGTTTAATTATGAACTCCAAGTATAAAAAGCAAATGGTATGATATATTATGGAAGAGTTCTTTTGTTATAGAAATATTTTCAGAAATAACCACAATTACATGTCCGAGACTATGTAAATTCCTGAACAGCCATCTTAGTTTATTTTTAAGCCTATTGACAATTAATACTCAGAAAAGAGTTTAACATTGTGTCCTGTATAAAATATCTTAATTAACAGAAAAGTAGTGGTTGTTTCCACTCATTTTTCTCTTTCTAGAAAAAGTAAGAATTTTATTCAACTAAGGTTTATGTTTTAATATTTATTATTTTCCATTAGCCCACTTTAGACCTCTCTGTTTGATATATTCCATGTTTATATGCTTAAAGCTTTCTTCATATGATTAAGCAGATCATATCAAATTATTTGGATTATATTGTTTTACTTCAAACATTGGCAACTAAAGTTATCTGTGCTTATTTCTGTGTCTTTTTAAGATTACATATTTATATAAAAATCATATTTATCTTGTAGTATCTTCTATTAGGACTACATTGTATAATGCATGGTCACCTGCATTATGAAGGCATGAATGTTGTTGTCTGATAATGAATGATAGAATACTGTACAGCTTGGCATAAATAAGAGATTTTTAGGTTTTAAGTGATTATCCACCTATTTTGGAATCTTTTTCTTTTCTTTTCTTCTTTCTCTTTTTTTTTTTTTTTTTTTTGACAACAACATTCCAAAATTAGAAATTGTTGATTTGCTAATATTGAACCAGTCTTGTATTCCTGGGGTTACACGCTCTACTTGCTAACAATGCATTATTCTTTTCACATATTAATGAATTTGATTTGCTTATATTTTTGAAAATTTTTACATTTATGCTCATGAGCAGTCTTAATTTGTAATTTTCTAATAATGTCATTGGTTTGTATATGAATGTAATGTAGAGCTCATAGATGAACTGGGAACTAGTCACTCTTCTATTTCCTGGAAGAGATTTTGGAGAATTGGCTCCTTCTTTAAATGTTAGGTAGAATTCACTAGTGAAGTCTTTTGGGCCTGGACTTTTCTTTGTTAGATGGTTTTAAAATGCAAATCAAGTTTCTTTAATAGACACACAGCTTTTAAGGTTATCTCAGTGCTTCCCAACAGGGAGTAATTTTGCACCCCCTCTCATGGCATGTTTGGTAATGTCTGAAGATATTTTTGGTTATCACAACTGGGTTGGAGGGCTTGTCAGGGGTACTGCTAAATAACCCTGTAATTAAGAGACTAGTCTCCTAAAACAAATGAGGCCCAAAATATCAGTGGTGCCAAGACTGAGAAATCCTGGGTGTTTCTTTGAGTGAAGTTTAAAAAATTGTGTTTTTCAAAGACTTTATCCATTTCAGCTGTTTTTGATTTAATTGACAAGTCTATAACCCTATGATTTCCTTCTTATTTTTTTGGTAACTATAAGACTTTTAATTTATAGTTTTTATTTTCTTTTTATGCCTGCTTTTATTTAATATCCTAGGCTTTTAGTATTACTTTTAAGAAGTCTAAGCTTTTAGCCTGGAAATATGAAGGCCTAGGACATTATGGTACATTATTGTAACTTAATGAAAGTGTGCATACACTATACTAAATATATGAAAACATTTTTCCTTAATAACAAATTTACCTTCCCTTAGTTTAACTTTTTTCCTTTATTAACTTTTAAATTTTTTTAACTTTTTGATCTTTTGTAATAGCACTTAGCTTAAAACATTAAATGCATTGTGTAGTTACACATTTTCCTTATCTTTATTCTGTATTCTTTTTTTTTTTCTATTTTTAGTGTCTTCTTCTTTTTTTAATTCAAAACCCTTTTTGTTGTTAACAACCACTAGGACACAAACATGCACATTACCTTAGGCCTACCCAGAGTCAGGATCGTTGATATCACTGTCTTCTATCTCCATATCTTGTCCCACTTGAAGGTCTTCAGTGGCAGTAACACACAGGGATCTGTAATTTCTTGTGATATAGAAATAACTCTTGAAGGATCTTCTGAGGCTTATGTTGAAAAAGTAACACTGTTTTCAGAAATTTGTCCATGTGGTTTGCTCCTTTTTACACTATAGATTTGTTTGGAAGCAGATATTCATCATGATTATTTCTCACTATTAATGAAAATCTTTTGGTGTTTGGGGTTTATGTTTTCAAGCTTTTAAGGGGCTTGTCGACATCTGCAAAAGCTTCAACTAGGCTCTTCGCTATGTATTTTCTTGGGGTTCTGGTTTCTTTTTCTTCTGAAGCTTTCTTTTCTTTTGACTTTTTCTTCAGTTGTTCATTCATTCAGCGATAGGAATTTTTCAGCTTTGTTATAACCTTAGGGGATCTCTGTGGTAGATTTGGTCAGGCATTAACTGAAATGTTATTATATGGTGCAGGACTGCACTAACTATGGATATTTAACTTATTCTGTCTTAGTAGAATATAACATTGTACTTCTCACTGAATTAGAAGCTTCTCCTCCAAAGATCTCTAGATTCTTTAAAAATATAGCTATACAGATGTTTATGCAACATTTCCATCCTATAATTGATTTTATATTGTTAAAATTATGATTTCATTGGGCTAGAGTTTTGGCTCAGCGGTAAAGCGCTCACCTTACACAAGTGAGACCCTGGGTTTGATCCTCAGCACCACATAAAAATAAATGAATAAAACAAATATATTGTGTCCAACTACAACTAAAAAGTAAATATTAAAAAAATCATAATTTCAACAGATTGACATCCTCTAGAATTTGACTCTGTGTACTAATTAACTATCTACAGTATGACTCTGAAAAAAGAAATTCAGTGAAAAAAAATCACTGTATATTCATATTCCCATGCTCATGTGTTTGTGTTTTATCATGTCATTCTATTTTATATTGCTTCTCTTGGGCACAGCAGGACCTCCAAGACTGTTTATTGACTATGAATGAAAGTCCAAATTCTTTGACACTTAAAATTTCTTTTTTTTTAAGAGAGAGAGGAGAGAGAGAGAGAGAGAGAGAGAAAGAGAGAGAGAGAGGGATTTTTTAATATTTATTTTTCAGTTTTCGGTGGACACAACATCTTTATTTTATTTTTATATGGTGCTGAGGATCGAACCCAGCGCCCCGCGCATGCCAGGCAAGCGTGTTACCACTTGAGCCACATCCCCAGCCCACTTAAAATTTCTATACTGTTTATAATGTATTATTTTTAATGTTATTTCCTACTTAAATATTTTTTCTCAATCAAGCTTATCTTTTTGTAACCTTGAACAAACGTTGCCCTCTATATATCTTTGCTGTCTTTTGCTTGTTTATTAGGTTTCTTCTTCCATTCTCTAAAATAACTATTTACTTCCTACAGAGTACACTCTTGATGACTTTGACTTTTTTTTTTTCAGTGATTGAAACTGCCAAGATAATAAGACCAAGCATGACAAAATTGAGTTGAGTTCACAGATAACCAAGGCTTTTTAAAGACTTTTTTTTTAATAAGGAAAACATATTGGTTGTGAAAAAGAAGAAAATGAAAGACCACAAAACAAAAGCAAAGACTAATAATATGATTAAGAATAAAATTTTTATTATCAAGATGATTGGCTAATTGATTTTAGTAAAAATATTGATTCTGGTATTACTGTCTTTGAGTAATTACTTCCTTTGAGTTAGTTGTTCACTTTGAAAGTTGCATAAAGTCTTCCTGGTCTGTTAAATGTGGACATATTTCAGACACTTTGTTTATAGTAATATGGTCAGAGTACCAATATAGCTAAATTGGCCCCATTTGTTAATTCATTGTCCCTATATGGAGTTAAACTTAATCCAAAGTGCAAGGAGTAGTGTGATTAAATATTAAAGGGAAATAATAAAACCTTTAGAAGTAAAGACCATCTGGTAAGCTGTTTTGATTTTTCACTTTGGGCTTGAATGAAAGTTAATTCAAAGATGTTGTCTTAATTTCAAGAAGTATACCACAGGCACATTAATTATTAAATTTTCTTATTCTGATATACCACTAATGTTTTTCATTGAAATTTAAATATATCTCTTATCCTTTAGTATAATTTATATATTTTGAAAGATTTTTAAAATATTAAATGTGATTTAAAAACAAAATTTGCAGTTTATATCAAAGCACCTCAAAATATTTGACCTGATAAGAACAGACTTTAAAAATGCTAACATACATATCCAACCTGTTAAACATTGTATTCTTATTCTCTATTATTTAACTACTCAAAAAAAAAAAAAAAGAAAGGATTACCATAACCCATGTCAGTATGTTTTGGATGTATGTATTAGAAAACGAGTACAAGTTAGAAGGACTTAAAATTTCCAAACCTCTCCAAAAGTCGATATTAACTCAATGAAAACAAGAAGGTCTAATTAATACAATTATGAATAAACCAAGGGTTGGCCCCCACTCCCAGAAGTACTGGGAATTAAATTAAATTTGCCTCACACATGCTAGGCAAATGCCCTACCACTGAGCTATATTCCCATCCCTTTTTATTTTTTATTTTGAGACGTGGTCTTGCTAAGTTTCACAGGCTGGCCACAAACATATAATCTTCCTGCCTCAGCTTTCCCAGTAGCTTGAATTCCAGGCCTGCCCCACTGTGTCCAGCCTCTAAGGTAATTTTTTTTTTTTTGCATAAATTAACCCATATGGTAAAGATATTGCTGTCTTAAATGGTTCAGCTTCTACAGGTTTTTCAGTTTCTTCAGTATTCTGATGACAGACTTGTCTGTGATGGAGAAAGTAGTGTTGTAGGTTCAGACACCCCCACCTTCTGTTTTTGTGGAGGAACCACAGTGCCAGATCCCCACAGGCCACCTCTTCATACTAGTTTTGCCACAGAAGGAGCAAGTGTAGTTAGCATCCTGGCTAGTTTCAATTTTTTTCTCCATTTTCTCAAGCAGCACAGCATACCAAGTCCATATTCAAAGAGTATCTGAACCTTCTTGGTGCATTGAGCTATGTTGCCACAACCAAGGTGTGGAGCCTAGAGAGCTAAATTATATTTAATTTCTCATGCTATGAATGCTATAGAATTGAGAGTTTCCGTTGAGAGGTCATCTGCCAACTGAAGGTTTCTGTTAGTGTCTCTTCCTGTTTCAGAAACCATGAATGTTTTTATTGTATGCTGAGTTAACTTTTGTATTTGGTAAAAAATTTTGAAATTTAGGTCTTTTGTGAATAATTATTTCCTTAGTTAATATTTATTTTACAAATAGTGTTATTCATTTATATTTTCAAATTTCCTGTATATATTTTCAAATTTCCTTCATTTGTATTGTCTTATTTGAATATCCCAATAACCTGGTGGACTAGAGTGGTATACTTATATCCATATGCACATGAATAAATTGAGCTTCAGAGAAGTCAGATAATTTGCCTAAAAGCTTATGGTGATTAAATTATAGATGCTGGATCAGAAAGTTGGTATTCTGATAATCAGACCCTACTCTTTTGTACCCTACTGTCTTGTTTATATCTTGTTTTTTTAATTCATGTAAGATTTGTAAGTCACAAAAGAAGTTTGCTCTTAAAAGTATATTTATTTACTTGTTTGTTTGTTACTGGGAATTAAACCCTTTACACTTAGCTACATCCCCAGTCCTTTGTATTTTTTGTGACAGGGTCTCCTAAGTTGCTAAGCCTGGCCTTGAACTTGTGATCCTCTTGCTTTAGCCTCCTGAGTTGCTACTGCACCTGTTAAAAATTGATATTATTGAATCTGCATCTTTTCATTGTGTTGAATAACTTTAAAGCACTTTCTTGGTTAATTTTCCCTTACTATGATTAAAATTTCTTTTTAAATTTTACTTTCTAACATCTACTCCACACAAGGATTTTCTGGTGGTAGAATATACCCTATTCTGAATCTGAAACTTACATGAACTTGAATCACATGTGTAAACAAGTTTACCAAGATGGAAGTTCCTGTTTATCTGCTCTTATATGCATGCTTGTACATGAGTGTGCATGCATATACTCCTGAATGGGATACTAGATCTTATTTGCTTTGATTTGTTTAATATTAATGTTATATGGAATTCAAGTATGTTCAATATTAATCTTATATGGAATTCAAGTAATAGAAAATATCATCACCACTTTAATGCTTATGGTAAGAATTTAATCACTAAAATCATGGTGAAATTACTATCATAAAAAGATTTGTGCCAAAAAAGATGTTTTGAAAAGAGTACTTGCTAAACACATAAATTTAAAACATTCATTATTGCATTGTTTTCAAATTAATTTTCAAAATACTATGTGTTAGGTTGGTGGCAGCGACTTGGTGGCGACTTAGTGGTAACTTAGAGCAAAGCAGCCCGCGCCTAAAAAGAACATCAATCAGATGCCAGGGGAAACGCCTGTCAATCAGCCAGATCTCCTGACTAACGCCTGTCAATCAACAGGACCCCCCTGGCCAATCCTGGAGTTCAGCCAACTCCCCTGACCAACTTCAAGGGGGCAAGGGACCCTAGAAACACCTTTTCCTGTCCCAAGCCCTTCCCTTCCTGCTGTAAGCCCCATAAAAGTCCAGTCCGGTTGAGCTTCCACGCGGTTTCTCCTCAGACCCTTCTCCTGTCCCCTCTGTGGGTCTGATCGAGTTCCGCCCGGGAGTGATATCTCAATAAAGCCTGTTCAGTGGCCCTTTTAAATCTGCCTCCTTTGGCCATTGCCTGCCCCAACTGATCTGACACTATGCATAATCTACACAAGTAATTCTTAAAAGAAACCATTTAGCATTCTCATTATTTTATATGTTCATGAGAGTTTATCCAGAATGTATTATATGAATTTCTTTCTAATGTAGATAAAAAAAATATATATTTAAAAAAATCCTGATAGGTTGAAATTTTCCTGGCTAGAGAACTCTTTGAAATTGGGCTTATTGAGATCACCTATGCCATATTATTTTAAGCTATTTGCATTAATTCAACTCTTCTACCTGCAAGCTTATTAAATGGCAGTTTCACTGTACATGGCTTGTATTTATGATTAAAATTCAACCCATGTTACAAATAAGAATGAAAACTATTCATCAAAAAGAGGGAATGTTCCAATATTTTAATTTATTACAAAAGATGAGAAAAAAATTTTTGTTATGATAAGTGGAAGGTTTTTTTGTGTGTGTATGTGTGAATAGCATATTGCTAAAGCCATAAGATGAAATTTTTGTAGAATTCATTCAGAATGAGTCATCATAGTAACACTAATACTCTTGAAAATTGGAAAAGAGATAAACTTATTGCAGTGCATTGATTGTTTTGTTTGTGGTATAACTTTTATGTTCTTTTGAGAGTTTTTTTCTTTTACATAAGCCCATGTAATAGGTACAAATAAAACAAAGTAAATGCTTAGCAGACAGATACTCAACAGAGCTTGACAAAAATAAATCAAGGGTTTTGGTTCAAAAAAAATGTTTGTTCAAAGTGTTAGCTTATTATTAAGTTGGTTTTCTGTGTTCATAGTTATATGTTACCACTTATTTCTCATCTACAAATGCATCAGTATAACACATTTACTTATCAACATATTAATCAAACTGAATCAAAGCCTGAGATAAGTCAGTGATAGTCTTGAGGGATTAATTCATCACACAATAGTGGAAGAATAGCTTGCAATTACAAATAGTTAGCAGTTACATTTCAGTGACATTATAATGCATATGACTTTAGTGATAGTTTTTACACACACGGGTATGCGTTTTGTTTCATCAGAATTTCTAAATAACCTTGTCAGACAAACTTATTTCTCAAAAATTACATTCAAAGGGACTCCTGTATTGCCTTTGAAAAATGTGTGCCAACTGGATTCTATTTGGGGCCATAGTATTCTGAAAGGCTATATCATATAATTGGTATATATAATGAAAGTCATTTATTTTTTACATGTATCAAATTTTTTAATTATAGTGAGTTTAAAAATATAATTAGATCTTAATGTTTTCTAAGCATGTTGAAAATTAACGTGTTTTTTTTTTTTTTCCTCTTTTGGAGATCCAACCCAAAGCATCCTACATTCTATGCAAATCTTCTGTGGAGTCACATTCCCATGCCTTAAATTACTTCATTGGTGAATAATGATAATTAGAATAGTGGGTTTCATTGTATCTTCTCTAATCCTAACCCCTTCCTCTACTGGTCTGTCTTATCTTTCATGCTATCCATAACACCCCCCCACCCCCCCACCCCCCCACCACCCCGCGCCTTTTTCTTCTTTCTTTTTGGCAATATTGGGGATAGAACCAGGGGCACTTTGTTGGAGATACATCTCCAGCTGGGTTTTATTTTGTTATTGTTTGGTTTTGGTTTTTGAGACAGGGTTTCACTAAATTGCAGAGGTTGGCCTGGAACTTGCAATCCTCCTGCTTCAGCCTCTCACTGGAATTACAGGAATACACCAACAAGCCGAGCTTGAAATCCCTTTTTTTTTTTCCTGTTTTATTTTTTTTTCTCTTTAACTTAGATATGTGAGAGTAAACATTCTGACCTTTGATTTTCTGGGTCTGGATTGTTTCATTTGGTAAGATGTTTTCCAGTTCCATCTATTCATTAGCCAACAATACAATGTCATTCTTTATGGCTGAGTAAAACTTCATTGTATGTGCCGCATTTTCTTTATTCATCTGCTGACAGGCAACTAGACAGGTTCCCTAACTTCGCTATTTTGAATTATGCTACTGTAAACATTGGTATTCATTTATTATTGTAGTATGCCATATTTTAGTTTTTTTGTATACATACCAAGGAGCTGGATCATATGGTGGTTCCATTCCTAGATTTCAGCTTTTTTTGTTCTCTTCAAAATCCTACTCAGCAGTGCTTGTCACTTCACTGTTTCAAGTTTACTACACAAATTATTCTGTTCTCACATGAAATTCATAAACCTCTTTGTTTCTCTATTAAAAAGACTGTACCTTTTCATTTTCTCTATTCAGGGGTAAGAAATTGTTTCTTGGCCTTTCTAAGCCTAATTGGGAGGTGGCCAGAGAGGGGAGGTCTGGAAGGAAGCCAAAAGAAATGTTTTTCTTATTTCTGCCTCTATCTTTCATTATATCACCAGCTCCTGTTTTCTGAAGTTAGTGGCTCCAATGTACTTATCTGTGAAATGGGATTATTTTATTTGCCTTTAGACTATTATAAGAATTAAATTAGATCAACTTAATTAAGTGCATAGCATAGGAAGTGCTGGCATCTAATCATTGCATAATAAAAGGTTTCTGTTATCCTCTAACTTATCCAGATGACATGTTTTGTGATTTTTATTTTTCTTATTTCTCTACCTATAACATTAATTGGTCTGTTTCACCCCTATAAAAAAGCAAAATAGACAGTAGTACAGGTTTAGGAAATAGAATTACTTTTGAAATCTGTATATGCCATTCATTAACTATGCTCAGGCAATTTACTTAACCCTGTCTAAACATCCCTTTTATCCTCTGTAAAATAGTGTTAATAACAGTATTTATATAGCTTTTAGAATTATTCAGTTGTGTGTGTGTATTCATGGGTATGTATAAAATGAATAAATGATGCAATTAAAATGATTACCATTTTGCCTGAAATAAAGCTTACTATAAATGTAACATACATTGCTTTTACTATTACTATAATCCTCCATTACTATTGCCAATTCAGATTCTTCTTGCCCCTTATCTGGGTACTATCCAAGAGTAGAAGCCTCCAGCTCTTCCCTGTTTCTCACACCCTCCTATCCATCTAATACTACTGGCAGTTAATGTTTCCTTTTCTTCAAATACCGTCACCTCTTTGTACTTAAAAAAACAAACAAACAAACAACAAAAAAAAAAACTTCAGCATTTGCTTAGAATGCATCAGACCCTGAGTTTGAAGATTCCACCATTGTAGGGGAAAAAAAAAAGAAAAGGAAAATCTCAAAGCCTTTCATTTCTAACCCTAAATCATATAAATTATGTATTATGACCATTTAGGACTGCTATAGTTTGACTTCACACCATCTTCCAGCATTATTTTCTAGTGTATATATCTATTACATGGATTAAACCAGGGATTATATCACAACACATAACTGTATCTGGCGCATACATGGAGATTGTTAATTTCTCCTTTTGCCTTCTCTTCCTTTTTTTCCTTTTCCCTCTTCTTTCAGTAAATCTTGGATTCTGGCCAAATGTTTTTTTTTTTTTTTTTTTTTTCCTCTTCATGACACATTGTTTCCTATGGCTATAACTTTTTTGAGGCTTAATTCCTTTTTACTCATTCAGGAGATATTTACTAATTATATTTCATGTGCAATATATTGTGTTACGTTGTGCTTTTCACTAGATCTAGACAAAATATCTAAGGCATCTTCCACGGGAATATTGTAGAAAAAGAAAAGTATATTAAAAATGGTAAGACAACAGTGAAAACTACATGTGATCAAGGACCATGTTTATTTTGGCCTATTGTATTTCTAGCTCTTAGAACAGTGCTATGGGTAAATTAGGACTCTCATAATTGAGAATAAAATTTGGAAGAGATGTAATGAGACAAAAAGGAAGTGAAAGCATTAAACTTGGCATATTTAACAACTCTGTGTATTTCTTGGCTAGAAAATATGTTATAAAATTTGTGTTTGAGACTAGTAAAAGACCATATTGCAAAGAAGTGCAAGGTTCAGAATAGGAACAATATTTTCCATTATGCCTGGAAGTTTGGACTCTGTCTTGTAAAATTTTTACTCGAGAAAGGGTATTCTATTAGCAATGTAGCAAGAAGAATTACAAGTGAGGTTAGAGCCATGGATTTCAGTTGTAATCTTACTACAATAGCAAAGCACAGAAATGTGGGGTCCTAAATTAAAAGTGGGGGTGGAAAGATTCAAGACATTTATGTGGTCAGATCAACATAATAGTACAACCAATAGAATTTGGAGATTATAGGAGGGTGAGAAGATAGACTGATCTCGAGTTCTGTATAGCCTTTAAGGTCCAGTGGAAGTATACCTCCAATTTATTCCTGTTATGCTGACTGGTATAAACTTTTGTTTTTTCTTCCTGTAAATGTTATTTATGCCTTTCTTATTTTTTAGATTTATTATGCATTTCTAAATACCCTCATCAGAGTAGAAGGCTCATACACAATATCATTACATTACCTCTATCCTTCAATACTCTTTGAGTGCACAATAAATATACAGATTATTAATGCTATATATATTTTAATTCTTGAAAAAAATGCAGAAAGTTAAGTATGTGCTTGACACATTTCAGCACTTCAAAACGAAACTTGTTGCAAACAGGTGAATTTTAATTAAAAAAAATTTAAAGCAGTTTAATCCTGAAATTTCAAAATTAGAAATTACCAGAAAAGAAAATATTCATAGGAAGAAATTACAAAGTGAAATCAGGCCATATTGTTTCCAAATTCAGATGGGAACTTACTATTAAAAATCTTGCACAGATTGGAAATGACTAATCAACATTAGGAAAACAAAATTGGAGGGTTTGCTCTCATACTGCTATGGCTAAACTTTTTCAAGTCCATTTTTTTTTTTTTTGTATCATGGATTGAATTCAGGGATACTTGACCACTGAGCCACATCCCCAGCCCTATTTTGATTTTATTTAGAGACAGGGTCTCGGCTGAGTTGCTTAGGGCCTCGCCATTGCAGAGGCTGGCTTTGAACTCACAGTTCTCCTGTCTCAGCCTCCTGAGCCACTGGGATTACAAGTTGGCGCCACTGCACCCGGCTTCATGTCCAATTTATATATATATATATATATATATATATATATATATATATATATATATATATATAAACATTGGAACTTGCAATCCCTCTCTGGCACATACAATATGTGTGTGTGTGTGTGTGTGTGTGTGTGTGTGTATATATATATATATATATATATATATATATATATATACACACACACATATAAATTTTTTTTGGTTGTACACAATACCTTTATTTATTTTTATGTGGTGCTGAAGATCAAACACTGTGCCTTGCACGTGCTAGGCGAGTGCTCTACCACTGAGCCACAACCCTAGCCCTATGTACAATTTTTTTTTTTTTTGAGAGAGAGAGAGAATTTTTAAATATTTTTTTAATATTTATTTTTTAGTTTTTAGTGGACCCAACATCTTTATTTTATTTTTATGTGGTGCTGAGGATTGAACTCAGCGCCCCGCGCATGCCAGGTGAGCGTGCTACCCCTTGAGTCACATCCCCAGCCCCCTATGTACAATTTTAACAATGTCATTCCACTGTGAAAATTTCAGTGATTAGAACTGTTTGAAAAGTTTTAAATCAAAGGCATGATGATCTTGGGCAAAAAACTTGATGTTTGTCAGTCCCTATCTTCAGATAGGAGCCTGAGCTAAGGATATCAAGTTTGAGAGGTATAAAGATGAGATGGATTATATTCTAGCAAGATGGAGCAGTATGTATCATAAAGGAATTAGACTTGAATTGTTTCTCTGCAATGATTCTTATGTCATCCAGTCTTATTCTCCTTTCTTTCTTCCTCCATCCTTCTATTTCTTTCAGAAAGAAGACAAAGTTTATACTTGGTGATTCCTAGAAGTTGCTTCCTCACACTAGTATAATATGATTTTAATCAAATCACCTAATATTTATGAATCTGAGTTTTCTCTTTTATAAAAATGGGAATGATGCCACATGTCTACCTTCACAGGACTCTTACTAAATAATGTAGGAAGACATTAATACTTGGTAAACCATAAAGCAATTTGCAGTGTTAGACTTTGTTGGATTAATGCAGAGACCAAGTGGCAGAAGAAAGATCACAAGTTTTAGAGCCAGATCCACCTATATTCAATTCCTGCATGTGCCTCCTCCTAGTTTAGTGTAATCTGAATTTTCATATATTTAATATTTAATAACATATACTTTTTGGTTATAGGTAACCTTTATAAATATCTATTAGGTATACAGAAGTGTATTTTATTTCCATTTCTTCTTAAATGAATCATTGAAGCTCAGAGAATTATATTATTTGGCCAGTGTTATATAGGTAGTTAAGTAAATTAACCAGAATAAAATTTTGGTATGATATATGAGTTTGAGTCATGTACATGCCTATAATCCCAGTGGCTTGGGAGGTTGAGGCAGGAGAATCCCAGGTTCAAAGCCAGCCTCAGCAACATTGAGGCCTAAGCAACTCAGAGAGACCCTAGCTCTAAATTAAAAAATAGAAAATAGGTCTGCAGGTGTGGTGCAGTGGTTGAGTGCTCCGGAGTAGAATCCCCAGTAACAACAACAAAATACACACACACACACACATATAAGTTTTGTCAGGTAAGCTAATTACATGTTATCTTGCCATTTAAGTATGTGTCAATGGATCATACCATGAATTTTATATATGTTTTTTGTTAAAGACACATTTGAAATACAGGTATATATGAGTATCACACAAGGATTCCTTTGAAACTTTCAGATGTATTTGTTCATGTGCATTTGTTTTATTTATTTTTAATTTGTTCTTATTAGTTTTGTATGATACTAGAACATATTTTGATATATACATATATGGAGAATAACTCCTCATTCTTCTGGTTGTACATGGTGTATAATTATATTGGTCATGTAATCATATATGCCCATAGAATAGTAATGTCTGATTCATTCTACTATCTTTTCTATTCCCTTTCCCCGACCCTCCCCTTCATTCTCTTTTGTCTAATCCAAAGTACTTCTATTCTTTTCTTCCCCCACTCCCTTATTGTGAGTTAGCCTTCACATATTAGAGAAAATATTCATATCAGAGAGCATATTAACCTTTGGTTTTGGGGGATGGGTTTTTTTCACTTAGCATGATAGCATCAAATTTCATCCATTTACCATCAAATTCCATAATTTCATTCTTTCTTAAGAGTCATATTCCATTGTGTGCACATATCTCTTTTTCTTTATCCATTTATTTGTTGAAGGGCACTTAGGTTGGTTTCATAGCTTAGACGTTGTGAACTGAGCTGCTATAAACATTGATGTAGCCAGATTACCTTAGTATACTTGCCACAGTCTGGCTGGGCACAAATGCCGCAGTCTGGCTGGGCACACAATCACGAGCCACCACACAGCTTGTAGATTCAAACAGCAACTCTTTATTCCCGAACTCACACCAGCTGTCTACAATCACGTTCTGGGGAAATCCACGTTCTCTGCCCAAATCCACGTTCTCTGCCCAAATCCACCTCCACTGGGCTTCTATCTCCAAAATATACTGTCTGAATCCCGTGAGAACTCAAGGGGAACTCAGGCAGCAGGATACGCCCTATTCCCAGGAGGAATAATCTTAAACCTTAAACCTGGAACCTAAACTGGGAACGCCCTAAACACGATTATCTTAAACCCAGAACACCCTAATCCGCCCTGGTCCTTGAGCAAGGTCACCTACATTCAATGTCACTGCAACATGGGGTACGCTGGCAAGGAAATTGTCATACCTACTTACTTGGCTAATGGCTCCCAGCATCTCCCCCCTTCTGATTAATTAAACAACAAGCAATGTGGCTTAAGGACCGTGCCTGGTAGGTTGTCCAATTCAACATATGGTTCTTACCTGTCATCGGAAAACTGACCTTTAGGCGTCAGCCTCCTGTCTTAGGTTGATACCACTGCAATTGAATCATACCCGTCACTGACTACTGGTCCAGCATACAGCCATACTTGTGGATAGGTCTATGCACCAGTAGGGGGGTGAGGTTCTTTGCCTCACCTCTGTTGGCCCCCAAATTTGGCCTTGGTGCCAGTGGGGGAGTGAGGTTAATGTGGCTTAAGGACCGTGCCTGGTAGGTTGTCCAATTCAACATATGGTTCTTACCCGTCATCGGAAAACTGACCTTTAGGCGTCAGCCTCCTGTCTTAGGTTGATACCACAGCAATTGGATCATACCCGTCACTGACTACCGGTCCAGCATAAGCCATTGGCCCCCAAATTTTAGACCATCACTAGCAGAAGGGAGGAGGATACAGAAATGCCACGACACCAAGCCAATTGACGGCTCCTTGGGAAAAATTGCATCACTGGTGACACCATCAGCAAAGATATGCCAGCATTACCACAATTCGCTGCACCAAACGATAGTTACATAGTCCAGGCAAGTTCTGCAAGCAGTTCAAAGCAGAGGAATCTATCAATATGTCCATTTCCTCCCAAAATCCGTTTCCTCCCAAAGTAAGTTGACTCCTTGATTGAGCATTACTTGTTGAGTTATATTCATTGATGCATCAGTTTATACAGCTTACTGTGATAGCTATCATAGAAGCTGTCTTCACCGGCACTGGGATGGAGATGGGAATTCTGGCAATGATGCTAAAAAGACATTATCCTGAAGAGAATTATTAAATATAATGAAAAGGAAAGGTGAAAGTAAACAAACAGATCTGTTAACCTACTTTAAAAACAATCCTTAACAGCTGTTTACCTAATTTAAATTAGTAAACAAACAGATCTGTTAACCTCCTTTAAAAACAATCTTTAACAGCTGTTTACCTAATTTAAATTAAACCATTTAAATCACGTGAATAAAAATTATAATAATTCGGATCCATTTTTTCATGAGCGCTCCTCATATAAGAAATATGGACATACGCACATACAGACATACAACACAAAACACAAGAGTGTACACAAACGTACAACACATAAGAAAATAGTAAAGGCCTTGTAGCTTTACCTGGGTGAAATCTCCATTGCAATGTTTAAAAACTCCACAGTCAAAAAATAAAACTGATCAGAAAAACATTAACCTAGGTTTGTATGAGCTCAAAAAATAAAAATAGAACCTTATGATGTGGAAAAATGCAATAATAAAATAGCTATTGAAAAAAGCATCCTGGTTAATCACTGTTACAGATGTAAGAATGGCCAAGCTGGAGTTCTGGATATCAGCTGTTATGGATTTGAGTCAAATCATCTTCTTTTCGATCTGTAGAAATTGTTTTAGTTAATCTCTCTGGAATCCAAATCGGCTGCTGTTCTCCCTGTGGAAAAACACAAACAGAGCCCCGACTCCAGACAATCACTGGGTCAGGACCTTTCCATTGTCCTGTTAGAATATCTTTCCAAAGTACTTTAGGCTTATGTACATTTTTTGGATACATATGCCTTTCCGCAGCACTAAGTCCTGATGAATCCAAATTTAAAAAGTTTAGAGTAAAAAGCGTTATTTTAAGTTTATCTTTGGGGGATATATACCCCCTTCCAATTCCCTCTTTTTGCTTTAATAAATACGTTTTAATAGTTTGATGAGCTCTTTCAACTATGCCTTGTCCCTGTGGATTGTATGGGATTCCTGTTATATGAGTAATACCAAATGATGAGCAAAATTGTTTAAAAGAGGTAGAGGTATAGCCAGGACCATTATCGGTTTTTAACTGTTTAGGAACGCCCACAGTGGCAAAATTTTGTAAGCAATGAGCTATAACATCTTTAGTTTTTTCTCCGGCATGAAGGGAGCCCATCAAAAATCCGGAAGAAGTATCAACTATAACGTGTAAATATTTTAATTTTCCAAATTTTGGCAAGTGTGTGACGTCCATCTGCCAAATATGGTTAGGTATCAGTCCTCTAGGACTGACCCCAAGATTAACTTGTGGTAAAAATGTCACACAATTTTGACATTGTTTTATTATGTCTGGCTTGTTCCTTAGTTATTTTAAAACGCTTTTGTAAAGTATTAGCATTAACATGAAACCTTTTATGAAAATTTGTAGCTTCTTCAAATGTAGAGAAAATATGTATGTCATGTGTAGTTTTATCTGCTAAATCATTGCCTAAACTAAGGGCTCCAGGCAATCCTGTATGTGCCCTAATATGTCCTATAAAGAATGGATCTTTTCTGTCCCAGATTAGACTTTGTATAGTGGAAAACAAAGAGAAAACAGTAGAAGAAGGGGAAAATCCTACCAGCATCTTCAAGAGATACTATAGCATTAACTACATACTGACTATCAGAAAATAAATTAAATACAGAATCTTTAAACATCACAAAAGCTTGTAAAACTGCATTAAGCTCTACCTTTTGAGCTGATTGTTTGGGTACTAAAAATGTAAAAGTTTGATCAGGGGTAACTACTGCTGCTGTACCATTATTTGACCCATCAGTGAATATATTTGGAGCATTCATGATAGGTGTTTTTCTTGTCATTTTAGGAAAAACTACAGGATGTTTAGGCCAAAAAGACAACAAAGGATTAGATGGTAAATGATTATCAAATGTAACATTAGATTTACACATGATTATTGCCCAAGTATTTAACTCATTAGCTAACTCATCAATTTGATCCATAGTATATGGAGTAATGATTTTATTGGGAGAAATTCCAAACATTCCCTTTGCTGTTTTTATTCCTTTGAGTATTAATTGTCCTACAGCCTCAGGATACCTAGTAAGAATAGTGTTAGGAGAATAAGATAAATGTATCCATAATAATGGACCTTCTTGCCAAAATACTCCTGTAGGAATATTTTTTGTTGGTAGTACAATAAATAATAAAGGCAAACTTATATCAATTTTATCCAAATGCATATTTTCCATATATGTTTCAATAATTTTTAATGTCTTTCTTGCTTTAGGAGTTAACATGCGGGGTGAATTTGGATCTGATGGACCTTTTAGAATATCAAATAAAGGTCCCAACTCTCCTGTTGGTATACCTAGATAAGGCCTTATCCAATTTATGTCTCCCAATAACTTTTGAAAGTCGTTAAGTGATTTGAGTTGATCTACTCGTATTTGAATTTTTGGTGGACGGACCATGGTTGAGGATAATAGAACTCCTAAATAATTAATTGGAAAATTTAATTGTACTTTATCTATTGCTATCTCTAGATTATAATTTTTTAATAAGTTTGTAAGTGTGGCATAACATTCCAGCAATATGTTTTTATCTTTATGTGCCAATAATACATCATCCATATAGTGAAATATTTGTAGTTCAGGATTTTGATTTCTAAGTGGCTGGATTGCTTTGTTAACATATATTTGACACATAATTGGACTGTTAGCCATCCCTTGAGGGAGTACTTTCCATTCATATCTCTGATCAGGACCTTCATGATTTAATGCAGGGATAGTAAATGCAAAACGTGGACTATCCTCGGGATGAATTGGAATTGAAAAAAAACAATCTTTAATATCTATAGCTAAAACATGCCAGGTTTTTGGCAAAGCAGACAATTGAGGAATCCCTGATTGAGCAGGTCCCATAATAACCATCTCATTATTAATGGCTCTTAAATCTTGCAATAATCTCCATTTACCAGATTTCTTTTTGATGACAAAAATGGGAGTATTATGGGGAGATATGGAAGGTTGTATATGTCCTTCCGCTAATTGTTGTTTGACCAGAACATGGGCTACTTGTGTCTTTTCTTTAGTCAGGGGCCACTGAGGAACCCACACTGGTCTTTCTGATTTCCAAGTAATTTTGATTGTCTCAGTGGCCCTTTCTGAAAATCCAACCCATGTCTGTCTGTTCCTTGATCTATTTGTACTGGTGCTGCTATACCTTGCCCTTGTTTTCCTAATCTTTTTTCTTTCCTAAAGCCTTGTCTAGCCCTAGTAGTGGGCGCATTAGGATTGATGTTATTTGTTAACGTCAAACCTAATTGATCTAGGACATCTCGTCCCCATAAATTTATAGGAAGATGATCCAATACATATGGCTGTATAGTTCCTTCACATCCTTCAGGATCCTTCCAATCTAATATCATAGAACTTCTATGGGGATTAGTCGCCACTCCTAGGCCTCGAAGCGTTTGAGTGGCTTGTTGTAATGGCCAATGTTTTGGCCATTCTTGACGAGATATGATGCTAAGGTCAGCTCCTGTGTCCAGTAGCCCATTAAACTCATGACCTTGAATATTTAGTTTTAGCATTGGTTGAGAATCTAAATTTAAAGACAACATAGCCCAATCTACACCTGTGGAGCCTAATCCCCTGGAACCTCTTTCTACACTATGACTAGGAAATTTATTATGTAGGCTGGGTATTATTAACAACTGTGCTATTCTATCTCCAGGTGAAATTACTGATATATACCTCTTGGAGAACTAGCTATAATTTTTATTTCACCTACATAATCGGGATCAATTACCCCAGGACTTATCATAAGTCCTTTTAATGTAGATGAACTACGTCCCAATAATAAGCCTACTGTTCCTTGGGGAAGAGGTCCTTTTACTCCTGTGGGAATGATTTGAACTCCCATCTCTGGAGTTAATACTGCTCTGGCAGAGGCGCAGATGTCCAACCCTGCGCTCCCTCGGGTTTGTCTGATGAGGGATTTAATGGACAATGTGTCCTGGGCACTACCCTGATGGTGTTGCTGGGATCCTCCACTGCCCCGTATATTTGTGGTTGTGGGCCCCGGAGCATTGGGCCCCCCTGTCCGTTTTTTGGCAATGGGGCCTGATGCCTTTCTCCACGATATCTTGGATAAATACCTGGTCTTTGTCCGTTTTTTGATAAGGGAGTCCCTTCTATGGTGGTTTGAGAACGGCATTCATTAGCCCAATGTCTCCCTCTACGGCATCGTGGGCAAATACCCGGTATTCTATTCCTTTGATACCTACTTTTGTTAAACCCTCCTCCTATGGGGCAATTCCTTTTAAAATGTCCTGTTTGTTCACAATCATAGCATGTTTTTGGCCTGGCATCTAAAGCCTGTTGTACTGCAGCTGCCAAGACTTGCCCTTGTTCATTAATATCTCTACATAATTTAATATATGTGTTTAAATCTTCATGTCTCCATGGTCTAATAACCTCTCTGCAGCAACGATTTGCTTGGTCATAAGCCAGTTGTTTTATTAATGGCATTGCTTGTTCTGTATCCCCAAAAATTTTGGCAGCCGTTTGAATTAGCCTATCTACAAAGTCAGCATAAGGTTCATTAGCTCTCTGTATTACCTTAGATAGCTGACCTTGTAAATCTCCATGTCCTTGTAAAGTCTTCCATGCCCTAACTGCGTCTGCAGCAATTTGTGCATATATAGCAGGATCATATTCAATTTGTTGCCGTTGACCCTCATAAGGTCCTTTTCCTAACAACATATCTAGATTTCTTTGAGGGTAACCGGCTGCTGCATTTCGCCTAGCTGTCTCCGCGCAAAATTCCTCATTGGCAACCTTCCATAACAAATATTGTCCTCCATTTAGTACAGATTTACACATGCTAGCCCAATCTGCTGGCGTCATGTCCAAGTTAGTAATGGACTCAACCATGCTTACCGTGAAGGGAGCTTGGGGACCATAGGTTGTTACAGCCTCCTTTAACTGCTTCACTGTTTTAAAATCTAATGCACGGTGAATTCGCTGCCCTTCTGCCTGTTCAAGTACAGGGCATGCTAATCTTTGAGGTCCTGTCTCAGGATCCCATTTATCAACTACGGGGTTTGAGGGCCACTCAGCTGTCTCCATCGGTGGGGCTGTTGGTTGAATAATGCCCTCTTGTGATAAAACGGAGTTAGTAACAGCCTCCTGTTGTGGCCTTTTTCCTAACAACCCCTTTTCCTTTAAATTTTCTTCCTCTGTCTGACTAGCTCGAGAGACCTTCTCTTTTGCTTGATCTAAAATGTCTTTCTCCATGGTCTGAACCTCTAACAATTTACTTAACATCTTTTCGGTTTGTTTTTTACTAATTTCTAATCTACTATAAAGATAAAGCAACCCAATAAGATAACACAAAACAAAGCCGAAACTGAATGAAACAAAAACGGAATAAAAAATCATTGTATCAATTTTCTCTTCCTCAGGGCCGACAAACTTCAAACATTTAGTCAACCATTTTTTCCAGTTTGCCTGAGAAATTTCTAGGGATAGGCAGCTTGAAACAAAAACAAGATAAATCAAAACAATAACACATTGTTTTTTGAATTGGTCACCCATTCTTTCGCTCTTCCTCAGGGGCAAGCAATTTCACTTACCTCCAAGCTTTAGACGTTCCCCGTACTAGCCGCCAAATGCCACAGTCTGGCTGGGCACAAATGCCGCAGTCTGGCTGGGCACACAATCACGAGCCACCACACAGCTTGTAGATTCAAACAGCAACTCTTTATTCCCGAACTCACACCAGCTGTCTACAATCACGTTCTGGGGAAATCCACGTTCTCTGCCCAAATCCACGTTCTCTGCCCAAATCCACCTCCACTGGGCTTCTATCTCCAAAAT
The DNA here is from genome assembly GCF_047511675.1 of Marmota flaviventris. Taxonomy (NCBI): domain Eukaryota; kingdom Metazoa; phylum Chordata; class Mammalia; order Rodentia; family Sciuridae; genus Marmota; species Marmota flaviventris. The sequence goes on along the minus strand of NC_092506.1, from coordinate 36,413,811 downwards.
ATACTGTCTGAATCCTGTGAGAACTCAAGGGGAACTCAGGCAGCAGGATACGCCCTATTCCCAGGAGGAATAATCTTAAACCTTAAACCTGGAACCTAAACTGGGAACGCCCTAAACACGATTATCTTAAACCCAGAACACCCTAATCCGCCCTGGTCCTTGAGCAAGGTCACCTACATTCAATGTCACTGCAACATGGGGTACGCTGGCAAGGAAATTGTCATACCTACTTACTTGGCTAATGGCTCCCAACATATGCTGATTTTAAATCCTTTGGATATATACTGAGGAGTGGGATAACTGGGCAAATAGTGGTTCCTTTCCAAGTGTTCTGAGGAATCTCCTTACTTCTTTCCAAAATGTCTGCACCAGTTTGTAGTCCCATCAGCAATTTATGAGTGTACCTTTTCCTCCACATCCTCACCAACACTTATTGTTGCTTATTTTCTTGATTACTGCCAATTTTCCAGGATTAAGATGAAATCTCATTTTTGATTTGCATTTCTCTAACTGCTATAGATGTTAAACATTTTTTTATATATTTGTAGACTGATCATATTTCTCCTTCTGTGAAGTGCCTCTTCAGTTCCTTTGCCTTTTCATTGATTGGGCTGTTTGTTTTTTAGGTGTTAAGTTTTTTGAGTTCTTTATATATCCTGGAGATTAATGCTGTGGTTTTTTTTTTGTTGTTGTTGGTTTTTTTTTTTTTTTTTTTTTTTTTTGCATTTGGCAAAAATTTCCATTCTATAGGCTCTCTTCACAATCTTGATTGTTTTATTTGCCCTGAAGAAGCTTTTTGGTTTGATTTCATCCAATTTGTTGATTCTTGATTTTATTTTTTACACTTTAGGAGTCTAAGGAAGTAGTTTCCTAAATTCACATGATATAGATTGGGGCCTACTTGTTTTCTATTAGGTTCAGGGTCACTGATCTAGAGCCAAAGTCCTCGATCCACTTTGAATTAAGTTTTGTGCAGGGCGAGAAGGGTTTAATTTCATTTTGCTGCATAGGGATTTCCAGTTTTCCCAGTACCATTTGTTGTAAATGTTATCTTTTTTCCAATGTATGTTTTTGGTGCCTTTGTCTAGTATTAGATAACTGTATTTATGTGGGTGTGTCTCTGTGTCTTCTATTCTGTACCATTGGTCTACATGTCTGTTTTGGTGCCAATACCTTGCTGTTTTTATTACTATAGCTTGGTAGAATAATTTGAGGTATGGTATTGTGATAACTCCTGGTTTACTTTTCTTGCTAAGGATTGCTTTTGCTATTCTGAGTCTCTTATTTTTCCAAATGAATTTCATGACTGCTTTCTATATTTCCATGAAGAAGGTCATTGGAATTTTAATTGGAATTGCATTAATTGTAAAGCACTTTTGGTAGTATGACCATGTTTTTTTGGGGGGGCGGGGCAGTACCAGGGATTGAACTCAGTGGCATTCTGCCTCTGAGCCACATCCCCAGCCCTATTTTGTATTTTATTTAGAGACAGGGTCTCACTGGGTTGCTTAGTGCCTCACTTTTGCTGAGACTGGCTTTGAACTTGGGATCCTTCTGCCTCAGATTCCTGAGCCTCTGGGATTATAGGCTTGCACCACCATGCCCAGCTAGGATGGCCATTTTGACAATGTTAATTCTCCCTATCCAAAAACATGTGAGCTCTTTTCATCTTCTAAGATATTCTTCAGTTTCTTTCTTTAGTGTTCTATAGTTTTCATTGTAGAAGGCTTTCATCTCTTTTGTTACACTGATTCTCAAAAATTTTAATTTTTTTGAGGCTATTGTGAATGTGGTAGTTTTCTTAATTTTCTTTTTAGTTGATTCATCACTGATATATGGGAATGTAATTGTGTATTAATTTTATATCCTATTATTTGCTGAAATCGTTTATGAGTTCTAGAAGTTTTCTGGTGGAGTTTTTTTTAGTCGTCTAAATAAGGGATCATATTGATGGCAAATAGGGATAGTTTAAGTTCTTTTCTGTTTGTATCCCTTTAATTTCTTTTCTTCTAGTTGCTCTGGCTAGAGTTTCAAGAATAATGTTGAACAAAAGTGTGAAAGAGGGCATCCTTGTCTTGTTCCAGTGTTTAGTGGTAATGCTTTCAGTTTTTATCTATTTAGAATGCTGTTGGCTTCCATTTAGTGTATATAGCTTTTACAATGTTGAGCCATGTTCCTACTATCCCTAGTTTTTCTAGTGTTTTGAACATGAAGTGGTGCTATATTTTTTCAATGCCTTTTCTTCTTCTATTGAGATAATCATATGATGTCTGCCTGTAAGTCTATTGATGTGATGAATTAATTTTATTGATTTCCATATGTTGAACCAACCTTGTTTCCATATGATAAACTCCACCTGTTTGTGGTTCACTATCTTTTTAATATATTTTCTATGCAATATTCCAGAATTTTGTTGAGAATTTTTACATCTGTGTTCATCAGGGATATTGGTCTGAAGTTTTCTTTCCTTTTTGTGTCTTTAGTTTTGATTTGAGGGTAATATTAGCTTCATAGAATGAGTCTGGAAGGGGTCCCTGCATTTGTTAAGGAAAAAAAAGACCGAAAAATTGACCACCTTCCTATTTAATTATCAATTTGTATAGGTTAAAAAGAAAGTGGTCTTCTGTCATATTAATGACACAGGAGAAGGGTAAAACTAATTGAATTCCTTTTCAATTATAGTATTGGTGTTGGGGCAGGGTGCCCATGTGACCTAAATGGCACTATTATATTTGATAAGCAATGCATATCAGAATTTTAAAAATGAAAGTTGATGTCTTCAATCACCTATTTATCCAGGACACAGGGTGGGGTTTATTTTTAGTTTTGTTTAGTACTACTTTGTTTCTGTATTACACTTGACTGGTAATAATAGATATTTCCCCCTTTGGAAACTTACTTGATTGTCAATACTCCTTCAAGGGCATAATCATGATATATTTAAAAAATTCATATAAGTTACAATTATAATCTCTGATATTTTACAGAATATTTTTTAATGAGGTAAATTTTTCTTTTTATATATTGGTTGGGCTTTTCTTGGATTGGAATAAGGCAATCATGCAAATTGTTTTATTTTATATACTCCTGATTTAAATCTAAGGTTATATCAAGATTTGGTGCCATAAAAAGAAACAAATTCTGTTGAAGGGCATCTAGGTTGGTTTCACAGCTATTGTGAATTTTGCTGCTGTAAACATTGATGTGGCTGTGTCCCTGTAGTTTGCTGTTTTTAAGTCCTTTGGGTATAGACCGAGGAGAGGGTAGCTGGGTCAAATGGTGATTCCATTCTCAGTTTTCCAGTGATTCTCCATACTGCTTTCCATATTGGCTACACCAATTTTCAGTTCCACCAGCAATGTATGAGTGTATCTTTTCCCCACATCTTCGCCAACACTTAATGTTGTTTGTATTCATAATAGCTGCCATTATGACTGGAGTTAGATGAAATCTTACAGTAGTTTTGATTTGCATTTCTCTAATTGCTAGCGATGATGAACATTTTTTCATATATTTTTTGATTGATTGTATATCATGGATAAAAAATGTGGTAAATGTACACAATGGAATACTACTCAGCAATAAAAGAGAATAAAATCATGGTACTTGCAGGTAAATGGATGGAGTTAGAGAAGATAATGCTAAGTGAAGTTAAGCCAATCCCCAAAAGCAAATGCCGAATATTTTCTCTGATATAAGGAGGCTGATTTATAGTGGGGTAGGGAGGGGGAGCATGGGGGGAATAGACAAACTCTAGATAGGGCGGGGGCGGGGAGAGGAAGGGAGGGGAATGGGATTAGAAATGATGGTGGAATGTGATGAACATTATTATCCAAAGTACATGTATGAAGACATGAATTGGTGTGAATATACTTTGTATACAACTAGAGATATGAAAAATTGTGCTCTACATGTATAATAAGAATTTCAATGTATTCTGCTATCATACATAAATAAAAAAACTAAAGGAAAGATATGACAATAAAAAAAGAAATTCTTTGTTTTAATTATGCTGAACTCACAAATTTTAAAACTGAGGTAAATAGGTTATATGTTTTTTACCTACTCATAGATTCCTGAAGTACGTATACAAACTGGAAAAAGTGTGTTTGATCTTGAGATTTATGCATGTACTCTCATAAATGTAAAGTTACTGTTTAAATTGTGAAGACTAGGATTGTGACTCATTGGTAGAGTGCTCTCCTTCCATGTATGAGGCACTGGGTTCGATCCTCAGCACCACATAAATGTAAAATAAAGATATTGTGTCCACCTAAAACTACTGTAAGTAGCCATGGCTTTTATGCTGATAGTGATAAAGTATAAGATTAAGTTTTAGTAAAAAATCTTAAAGTATTAAAAAGTAATGCTTGTACATTTTTCTCACATTTATGTCTCTTGCATATTATATTTCCATTCTCTTCTCAATTTTGATTCTAATATTATTGTTTCAATAGCAGGCTACTTGATCAGAGGACTGCATTCAGAGTGGTAAATAGGTGTCCCCAAATCAAAACGTCATTGTGCCCTGTCTCTGAACATGCTCTATAAACTAAGGTATAATATTAAAAGAACAGAAATATTCAAATCCAATATAGGAATTTCTCTTTTTTCATTATACATGTGAAATTCAGTGTGTGTTTATGTGAGTCTGTGTGTTTAAATATTTTATGTCTGGCTGATAGACATAGGTTATTTATCTTTGTTTTTTAATATTACTAAAGTAAGTATTTTTATGTTCAGGATATACGTGAAGTTTATTGAAAGGGCCCCTTCAACTAAGGCCATAACTTTGAAGGGATGTGCGGATAGTATCTTGACTTCCAAATCAGTCAGAGTTGACTACCTTATACACACACACACACACACACACACACACACACACACGTGTTTCTTATCATTAAGATCTGGTTTCTTGCTCAACTGAGATCTATTTTCTTCAAAGTATGGCCAAATAAAATAGCTTAGAAATAAATTCAAATTCAGTTAACTGTATTATGTATCTTGAATGAGCCAAACATTTTAAAATATGCTCTCATATATACTATATTCTCTCACCCTGGCAAAAGTATTATTGGAAAATTCTTTACTCTCCACTATGTCTTGGTTTAGATGAGTTATTATATGTTATCTTCCCATTTAAGTAGGTGGAAATGATCTTCTTTCCTTCTTCATCCTCTTTTTCTTTTTAAACATTGGGAAAAATCTGAAGACACTGGAATTTTGACTTCACATCATGTTTTTCAAAGAAATTTATTTAGTGTCAAACAGAATTTGCCTCATGTGTTTTTACTTAAAAAACTTTGAGCTTTTTCTAGGTTATATTTGATTTATCTTTTAATTATTTATTGTTAGTTACATTCATTCTCATTTATTCTTTTGGTTGTTTATTTTTCCTCTCTTCTTGGATATCTTTAATTTTCATATGAAGCACTTAGAGAAAATAAGATAAAATAAACCACACTAATTTTAAGGTATTTCCAATGACAAGAAATTATTGGATTTTCCAGCTGAGTGCTGGAAAGCATTAAAAAAAAATTATAGCTAAACTGTGGAACCAACCCAGATGCCCTTCAGTTGATGAATGGATAAAGAAAATGTGGTATATATACACAACAGAATACTATTCAGCATTAAAAAAGAATAAAATCATGTCATTTGCAGGTAAATGGATGGAGTTTGAGAATATAATGATAAATGAAGTTAGCCAATCCCCCCAAACAAAATGCCAAATGTGTTCTGAGATATAAGGTGCTAATTCATAATGGGGTGGATGGGATACCATAGGAGGATTAGATGAACTCTAGATAGAGCAAGGGGTTGGGGAGGAAGGGGGTATGGCAGTATGAAAGGCAGTGGAATGAGATGGACATCATTACCCTAAGTACATGTATGAAGAGACAAATGGTGTGACTCTAATTTGTGTACAGAGATATGAAAAATTGTGCTCTGTATGTATAATATGAATTATAATGCATTCTGCTATCATATATAGAATAAATAATAATAATAAAAAATACTCAAGAGTTAGCTCAGACAGACAGACACATACAGACTCAGAAAACCACTTCCCTGGTAGAGATGCGAGGGGTGTATTTTCATAGTCACTGCACTCATTCGGTTGTCAAATGATTGTCTTTAGTATAAAACCTACAGGCACTTTGAGAACTATTTGTATGATTTGGATTATTGTTATAATATAAGTAACAACAAAGAATAGGGGGAGGAGAATGTGAGAGAGAAAGAAAGAACCAGCACTGATACTCTGATCAGTTTTTTAGACTGATCACTCATAATTGAGCCAGATGGCATATATAAAAAATTCAACTCTAGGGATGGGTAGGGGAGGTAATGTATAATGAATTCTTCAAAAATCATGTTGTGTGCATATATAAACATACCACAGGGAACTTCACCTTTATATGTAGGTAGAAAGAACCAATCAAATATAAACAAATAATGAGAAAAAGGAAGTCTAGCAAAGTTGAGGAAGGAATATGAGAGAGGTAAGGGAGGATTTGAAGGAAAAGGAGGAGGGATGAGTGGGGATCATGAACTGAATGCAAACTCCATGCATGTATGAGTTTGTTGGGGTGAACTCAACTATTTTGTATAACTATAAAGCTCTAATTTAAAAATGCATGCTATAAAGTGAATGTGGATTTGATAGCCATTATTTCCAAATCCACTATGCACCACGATATTTTTGTCCTAGCATATCGGTGTATGTACATTTGTTACTCATTCAGTATATTGGGGAATATTGTCAAAGATGGTAGATAACAGGAGAAATTACAGAAAAAAAATTCACAAAATTTGAAAACAAATGTTAGAATTTGACTGTAGGCAAAAAATTTTTTTTCCCATTTGCTCTTGTCTCTGCAAATTATTATTATGGGCTTCTAGAAATTAAGATAGATGATTTTCATTTCTCTAATTGCTACAGATGATGAACATTTTTCATATATTTGTTGATTTATTGTATATCCTCTTCTGAGAAGTGTCTGTTCAGGTCCTTGGCCCATTTGTTGATTGGGTTATTTGGTTTTTTGGTGTTTAGGTTTTTTGAGTTCTTTATATGCCCTAGAGATTAGTGCTCTATATGATGTGTGAGGGGTAAAAATTTGCTCCCAGGATGTAGGCTCTCTATTCACCTCACAGATTGTTTATTTTGCTGAGAAGAAACTTTTTAGTTTGATTCCATTCTATTTATTGATTCTTAGTTTTAATTCTTGCACTATAGGAGTCTAATCCCACATGATGAAGATTAGGGCCTACTTTTTCTTCTATTAGACACAGAGTCTCTGGTTTAATTCCTAGGATATCTTCTCACTCCTGCCAGAATGGCAGCTATTATGAAGACAAACAACAATAAGTGTTGGTGAGGATGTGGGGGGAAAGGTACACTCATACATTGCTGGTGGGACTGCAAATTGGTGCAGCCAATATGGAAAGCAGTATGGAGATTCCTTGGAAATCTGGGAATGGAACCACAATTTGATCCATTTGTCCCTCTCCTTAGTCTATACCCCAAAGTCTTAAAAACAGTATATTACAGGGACACAGCCACATCAATGTTTATAGCAGCAGAGTTCACCACAATAGCTAAATTGTGGAACCAACAGATACCCTTCAGTGGATGAATGGATAAAAAAATGTGGCATATATACAAAATGGAATTTTACTCAGCAATAAAAGAGAATAAAATCATGGCATTTGCAGGTAAAGGGGTGGCGTTGGAGAAGATAATGCTAAGTGAAGTTAGCCAATCCCCCCAAAACAAATGGCAAATGTTTTCTCTGATATAAGGAGGCTGACACATAGTGAGGTAGGGAGGGGTAGCATGGGAGGAATAGATGAATTCTAGATAGGGCAGAGGGGTAGGAGCGAGAGAATGGGGGCAGGGGATTAGCAAGGATGGTGGAATGTGATGGACATCATTATCCAAAGTTCATGTATGAAGACATGAATTGGTGTCAACATACTTTATATACAACCAGAGATATGAAAAATTGTGCTGTATATGTATAAAAAGAATTATAATGTATTCTGCTGTCATTTATTTAAAAAAAGAATAAATAAATAATACAATTTGTTTTACACCAAAAAAGAAAAGCAATTAACATAGATAACCAGAATTACTTATATTTATTTTAAGTGGTAATTTTTTTTTTTCTTTCTTGGCTAGGTTTTTCTAGATATGACATTTGGTTCAGGAGGCCACACAAGAGCCATTCTTCAGAAGGAATCAGATATTATTCTGTATGCCTTAGACAGAGACCCAACAGCTTATGCCATAGCTGAACAGCTTTCAGAATTATATCCGTAAGTAGTACTCTTGCATATTTATTTAATTATGGTATTGAGTTTTCCATAGCTTGGTTAAGCATGTTGGAATTTGTACTATCTTTTATGATATTATATTTTACTCCACTAATAATTCCTCATTTTCCCCCCAGAAGTGTTAATATAATAATATTTTTAGTGCCACTTAAAGGAATATCACCTTATCATTTTCTGAACCTTAAGAATAGATATAGGATATACAAAGAACTCAAAAACTTAACAGCAAAAAACAAATAACCCATTCCACAAATGGGCAAAGGAATTAAAAAGACAGATCTCAAAAGAAGAAATACAAGTAGACCACAAATATATGAAACAGTGTTCAATACCTGTAGCAATTAGAGAAATGCAAATTAAAACTACATTGATATTTCATCTCACTCCAGTCAAAATGGCAATTATCAAAAATACAAGTAACAATAAATATTTGTTAGGATGTGGGGGAAAAGGTAGACTCAAACATTGCTGGTGGTATTATGAATTGGTGCAAGCAGTCTGGAAAGCAGTATGGAAATTCCTGAAAAAACTTGGAATAGAACCACCTTTTGTTTCAGCTATTCTACTTCTCAGTATATATCTAAAGATTTTAAAACAGCATACTACAGTGATCTGGCCATGTCAATGTTTACAGCAAGACATTTGATAATAGCCAATCTATGTAACAAACCTAACTGCCCTTCAACAAACAAATGGGTAAAGAAAATGTGGTATGTATACACAATGCAGTATTATTCAGGTGTAAACAAGAATGACTTTGTTACTTTTGTCAGTAATGATGGATGGAACTGGAGACTTATAATGCTAAGTGAAATAAGCCAGCCTTGAAAAGTCAGAGGACTAATGTTTTCTTTGATATACAGAAGCTCATTCAAAATAAGGGGGTGGAGGATAAAAAAGAATGGAAAAAAGATCAGTGGATTAGACAAAGAGGAATGGAAGGAAGGAGGGGTAGGTTGAATATAGAAATAAAGTGAATGAATCTGACTTAACTTTTGTATGTAGATATATGAATATACTAGAGTGAATTTCACAATCATCTACATCCACAAGATATATACATATATATACATATATATATGGTATGTATATGTAAATAGCAGAAAGGGTACAAGGGTAGAGAAAGTGGAAGTATTGGGTCTCAATTAGAACAAATTATATTCCATGCTTTTATAATTATCTCAAAATGAATCTTACTGTTATATATAACTAAAAAGAAACAATAAAAAAAAAATACTGCTGAGCATGGTGGGGCATGCCTGTAAACCCAGTGGCTCAGCAGGCTAAGGCAGCAGGATCCCAAGTTTAAAGCCAGTCTCAGCAAGTGATGCCCTAAGCAACTCAGTGAGACCTCTTTCTCTAAAAAAAATACAAAATAGTGCTGGGGATGTGGCTCATAGGTTGGGTGTCCCTGAGTTCAATCCCTGATACCCCTCCATTAAATAAATAAATAGATAGATAGATAAATAAATAAATAGATTCTGGTTATAAAATGGAAGATATATTATAATCCATCCACAAATAATATTAGGACAAATAACTCTTCATCAAAAAAAGTTTTTGTTTGGCAGGTGTGGTGACATACATCAGGAAATCAAGGCCTGCCTGGGCAACATGTAGAAACCTCTTTAGAAAAAAAACAAAAAATTAAGGATTTTTACATGTTACTTTCCCAAAATTTAAAGAAATCAGCAGAGTATATAAGTCAGTGAAAAAACCTGTAGAACTCATACAGAGCTCATATAAAGCAACATATTTGTTTTCTCTGAATTTTTTCTGAAATTCAAAGCCAAACTTAGAGTGATTTATCCTTTTGTCAATAAAGCTATCAGTATAGAAGTTTCTAAATTCTGAATTATCTTAATGAGTAATCTGTGATGAAAAAGTTTTAATTAGGAATTAAAATCTATATGCTATATTGTATGAAAACTATATGACCATGGAAAAATTTAATCAGAGACCAAAGGTAGAAAGTTGAATTTCACTCTTGTATCCCAGACACTTTGCATATCTAATGAATAAGACTACATGTCCAAATGAAAATATAAATAAAATGCATAGGCTTTTTATTGAAAAAATCACAGGTTTTGTAGTTTGTTTGACATAAGTCCCTGAAAACTATCATTTGACCATAGGCTATTTCTTTTCTCCCCAAAATAATATGAGAATGTTATTTAACAACATGGGACATTTTTTAAAAATTTTAAATATATTTCTCGGTTTTCTGCAGTGTAACTTAGATGTGTTTTCTTCAAGATCTTGTTTTACCTTTCAAGATAACCTTAACTTACAGGTTAGCAGGTGTAATTTTTTTTTTTTTTTTTTGTACCTAACAAAAACCTTCAGGCTGTACACGCCTTTTTAAATTGTGCAGATGTGGAAACTATTCGTGGCACAGATAAAATGCTTTGCTAAAAAGCACACATGTGTGGATATGTAACCGATGTGATTCTGCAATCTGTATTTGGGGTAAAATTGGGGGTTCATAACCAACTTGAATCTATTGTATGAAATATGATATGTCAATAGCTTTATAATGTTTTGAACAACCAATAAAAAAAATAAATTAAAAAAATAATAATAAAATTAAATTAAATTAAAAAAAAATAAAATAAAAAGCACACATGACTTAATGGGGACCAACTTGGAGTACATATTCTGATCCCTAGCCTAATAATCTCACTTTATTAAAATTATACTACCTGAACTTAAATATGAAGACTGTTTTACTTTGCTGAAAATATTATTCCTTTGCCAAACAAAATAAGTTAGGTAAAGGACAACCAATAAAAATGAAAATAAAAACAACAAAAAAAGTAAAGTAGAAAAATTAAGAAAATCATAAGAGATCACTCTGCAAAATTGCAAAATCCACCTTGAGCCTGATAATTTGAACAAAATGTATGATTAGAGTAAGAGAAAAGACCACGATAGACCTTAGATGTTAATCATAATCAGAATTGTTGACTTATAAAACTTACATGAAAAGAATATCCTATCAAATTTAGATTATTATAACTGACTCAATTAGTATAAAACTTGAAAAGGTCATTACTATAAAAGACCTTAGAAAGGTAAATAATGCATCCTGACCAAAGTGACTTACAATTATCTTTTAAAAAAATTAGGAGATAATATTTTTTTTTCCCACTGGTCCTGAAAGTGGATAAATATTGAAGGTTTTTTTCCAGTTCATTTTATTCATCCAGCATAGTTTAATACTAAATTCTGATAGAAAGAGGAATCATAATGGCAATTATCAAGAATACAAGAAACAATGTGTTGGCGAAGATGTAGTGAAAAAGGTACACTCATACATTGCTACTGGGACCTCAGATTGGTGCAACCATTATGGAAAGCGGTATGGAGATTCCTCAGAAAAATTTGAATGGAACCACCATTTGACCCAGTTATTCCACTCCTTGGTTTACACCCAAAGGTCTTAAAATTAGCATACTAGAGTGATGCAACCACATCAATGTTATAGCAGCTCAATTCAAAAAAAGCTAAATTTTGATGTCCTTCAACAGATCAATGGATGAAAATGTAGTACATATACACAATGGAATATTACTCAGCCTTAAAGAAGAACAAAATTGTGGCATTTGTAGGTAAATGGATAGAGCTGGAGAATATTATGCTAAGTGAAATAAGCCAAACCCCCAAAAACAAAAACCAAATGTTTTCTCTGATAATTGGATGCTGATCCATAATGGGGCAGTAGGGTGGGGAAGAATGAAGGAACTTTGTATTGTGCAGATGGAATGAGGGGAAGGGAGGGGTTGTAGGGATGGAATGAATGGTGGAATGAGATGGACATTATTACCCCATATACATGTCTGATAACACTACCAGTGTGTTCAACCAGAAGAAAAAGTTGTGATCCATTTGTGTACAATCTGTCAAAATGCATTCTACTGTCATGTGTAACTAATTAGAACAAATTAAAGAATAAAATTTTAAAAAAGAAAAAAGTTTAACCTCACTGAAGTATATAAATGAAAAAATTGAAAAGGAAATACTAGTATATCTAATTCACACATTATTTAATTAAAAAATAATACCTATAGTACCTATGGCTTAATGAAGTTTATTTCAGGAAGACAGGAATGATTCCATTTCCATGTAAGGTTCTTTCTAATCAATGATAGGTTGATGATCATGATAATAATCACCTAGCTATTTCTATTCAAAATTTCTAAGAACATAAGGAAACTATTTAAATGTAAAATATCATCTTAACTAAGAACAAACAACAATTATTTTTCTAAAACTTAAAATGCTATTAAATACTATTTAATTAAAAATTCAGGTGTAAGTAGATTTAACTTCTTTAGGTATTAGTATTCAATGTTATTGGAATGTCTGACTATTGTAATTAAGAAAATATGAAATGGTAAAAATATCCTCTTTATTTTAAGGATTTGATTGAATAGTTAAATACCCAAAAGTCTTATCAAATTAGGCCAGGCCTGGCACACGCCTGTAATCCCAGTGGCTCAGAAGGCTGAGCCAGGAGGATCACAAGTTTGAGTCCAAGCCTCAGCAACTTTGCAAGACCCTAAGCAACTTGATGAGACCCTGTCAAAATAAAAAACAAAATGGGCTGGGATATGGCTCAGTGTGAAGTGCCCCTCAGTTTAATCCCCAGTACCCCCCCAAAAAAAAAAGGATTCATAAAATTAGTGGGATGATATGATAAACAATATTTACTCCATTCATATGGAAATATCTAGAAAGGGAAATGGGAGAAAAATTCTCCATGTACCTGAAACTACATAAAACATAACTAATAATATATTTAATAATAGAGCGCAGAGTTCCAAATGAAAGGAAAAGTACATAACTTAATGAAGAGCATAAAACAAGATCTCAACAAAAGTTAAGACATATTTGTTTGGATGTAGAATTAATTTTATTTTAAAAAGTCAATTCTCCCAAAATTTATTTACATATGTAATGCACTTCTAGGAAACAATTTATATCATCTTACCTGACGTTTGTTTATTAAGTTTACAGGGGACAAAAGTGACAAGATGTTTCTGAATTTAAAAAAAAAAAGAGAGGAAACTTGCCTTATCAGATGTCAGATCATACTGTAAAATCTGTATAAAGAAATCAATATGTTATTGGCATTAGAATAGGGAAGTAGATTAGTGGAGAAAGAATCCAGAAGTAGAGTCTGCTAAATAAAGAAATTTAGTAGAATACAAAAGATAATTTAATTCATTGAGTGAATAGTGTTATTCAATAAATCGTACTGATATGATGCCTGTCAGACATGCAAAAAAATAAAACTCACCTTTATTTTAAATTAAATTCCCAAATTATTTTCAGATGGAGTTAAAATATATGAAAATTTCCAAATAAAATTCGTATCAGGAAACAGAAGGTCTGGGGATGGTGGTGAGCACTTGTAGTTTTAGTAATTCTGGAGGCTAACGCAGGAGGATTGCAAATTTGATGCTAACCTGGGCATTTTAGCAAGATCCTGTCTCAAAATGAAATTTTAAAAATTGTTGGGGATATAGTTCAGAGGTAGAATCCCCCCTCCTGCCCAGGTTCAATCCCAAATACCCCATATGCAAACACCTTCCACACCCAACTGAGGAGACTGTATACATAATCAATGGTAGGGACTTCCTTAATCAAGATTGGAAATCATAAATCTATAAATAATAGAAATATCTGATTGGAAAAATTCTTTAAAATGGCAAAAATAGTATGGTAGTTTTCAGTCAACTTGGAAAGGAAAAATGAGTAATATAGAAGGATTATCAAAATAGAATGATTTATATCATATAGCATGAATTCTGACAAAATTGATAAGATCACAAAATCTAATATTAAAAATGGACAAAATATTTTTGTCCATAAAAGTATGATTCATAGAAGAGTTGATAAAGTACTCCAACTCAGCAGTTAAGAAGAGAAATAGAATTAAAATAATAATGGTATAATATCCCGGAAAAACATACCATTGCTAATGAAGATATGAGAGAAAAGGATACCTGTTCATTTTTAGTAAATATTTTTAATGTTAAAAGTACATGATATGCTTAGAATCTGTCTTATCTCAATGAAAGAATCAATGTCTAAACAAAACCTCACCACAAACTTTGTGTAAGCATTATTTATATATGTAATTATGCAGAACTTGAAAAAGATAGTGTTACTAGTTCAGGGAGGTCCAGGGAAAGGAAATAAAGCTTTTTTAAAAAAATTCTTATTTGTAATACATGATGGCAGAATGCAATTAATTTTATATTACACATATAGAGCATAATTTTTCAAGACACTGGTTGTACACTAAGTATTTTCGCAACATTCATGTCTTATATGTGTACTTAGGGTAATGATGTCTACCTCATTCCACCATCATTCTTCCCCCTTGACCCCTCTTTTCCCCTTCCTCCCTTTTGCCCTATCTAAAGTTCTTCCATTTCTCTGATGTTCACCCTAAACACCTTATGCGGCTATATCCTCATATCAAAGAAAACTTTTGGGCTTTGGGTTTTTGGAATTGTCTTGCCTCATTTACCATTATATTCTCCAATTTCATCCGTTTACCTGCAAATGCCATGATTTTATTCTCTTCTAATACTGAGTAGTGTTCCATTGTGTATATATACCAAAGTTTCCCTATTCATTTTACCTACTGAAGGGCATTGGGATTGGTTCCATAATTTATCTACTGTGAATTGTGCTGCAATAAAGATTGATATGGCTGTGCCCTGTAGTATGCTGTTTTTAAGTCCTTTGGGTATCCACTGAGGAGAGGGATAGCTGGGTCAAATGGTGGTTTCATTCCCAGTTTTCCAAGAATTCTCCTTACTGCTGCTTTCCAGATTGGCTGCACCAATTTGTAGTCCTATCACCAACGTATCAGTGTGCCTATATATATATCATATATTTGTAGATTGATTGTATATCCTCTTCTGAGAAGTGTCTGTTCAGGTCCTTAGCCCTTTTATTGATTTTTTTTTTTTTTGATGATTAGTTTTTGAATTCTTTATATACCCTGCAGATTAGTGCTCTGTCTGATGTGTAGGGGTAAAGATTTGCTCCCAAGATGTAGGCTCTCTATTCACCTCACAGATTGTTTCTTTTGCTGAGAAGAATCTTTTTAGTTTGAGTCCATCCCAATTATTGATTCTTGATTTTAATTCTTACTTCACAGGAGTCTTATTAAGGAATTTGGGGCCTTATTAAAGAAGTTGGGGCCCATATGATAAAGAGTAGGGCCTACTTTTTCTTCTATTAGATGCAGGGTCTCTGGTTTTATTTGTAAGTCCTTGATCCATTTTGAGTTTAGTTTTGTGCATGGTGAGAGATAGGGGTTTAATTTTCTTTCTTTTTTTTTTTTTTTTTTTGCATATAGATTTCCAGTTTTCCCAGCACCATTTGTTGAAGAGGCTATCTTTTCTCCAATGCATGTTCTTGGCACATTTGTCTAATATAAGATAATTGTTGTTTTGTGGGTCAGTCTCTGTGTCCTGTATTCTGTTCTATTGGTATACCAGTCTGTTTTGGTGCCACTACCATGCTGTTTTTGTTAATTTTGCTCTGTAGTATAGTTTAAGGTCTGGTATAGTGATGCCACCTACTTTACTTTTCTTGCTAAGAATTGCTTTAGCTATTCTGGGTCTCTAATTTTTCCAGCTGAATTTCATGATTGCTTTTTCTATTTTTATGAGGAATGTCACTGGGATTTTGATTGCGATTGCATTAAATCTGATTAGTGCTTTTGGTAGAATGGGTCTTTTGACAATATTAATTTTAATTTTGCCTATCCAAGAGCAGTGTAGATCTTTCCATCTTCTAAGATCTTTAATTTCTTTCTTTAGCATTCGGTAATCTCCTTGTAGAGATATTTCACCTCTTTTGTTTAGTTTATTGCCAAGTATTTTATTTTATTGGGTTTTTTTTTGGGTGGGGGTGGTTTTTCTGGTTTCACTTTCAGCAGATTTGTCACTGATATACAGAAATGCCTTTAATTTATGGGTGTTGATTTTATATCCAGGTACTTCACTGAGTTCATTTATTCGTTTTAGGAGATTTCTGGCGGCATGTTTTGGGTCTTCTAGGTATGGATCAGTACATGTGCAAATAGTGATAATTTGAGTTTTTCTTTCCATGATAATATCCCTTCAATTTCTTTCATCTGTTCGATTGCTCTGGCTAGAGTTTCAAGAACTATGTTATATAGAAGGGGTGATAAAGGGCATCCCTGTCTTGTTCCAGTTTTTAGAGGGAATGCTTTCAATTTTTCTCCATTTAGAATGATGTTGGCCTGGGGCTTAGCATTGATAGCCTTTACAATGTTGAAGTATGTTACTGTTATCCTTAGTTTTTCAATCATTTTTAACATGAAAGGATGCTGTATTTTATTAAATGCTTTCTCAGCATCTATTGAGATGATGATATGATTTTTATTTTTGAGTCTGTTGATGTGAGGAATTACATTTATTGATTTCCCTATGTTGAACCAGCTTTGCATTTCTGGGATGAATCTTCTTGATTGTGATATACTATCTTTTTGATATGTTTTTGTATTCGATTTGCCAGAATTTTATTGAGAATTTTTGCATCTATATTCTTTGGAGCTATTTGATCTGAAGTTTTCTTTCTTTGATGTGTCTTTGCCTGGTTTTGGAGTCAGGGTGATATTGGCCTTATAGAATGTGTTTGGAAGTGTTTCCTCTTTTTCTATTTCATTAAATAGTTTGAGAAGTATTGGTGTTAGTTTTTCTTTAAAGGTCTTATAGAACTTGGCTGTGTATCCATCTGGTCCTTGGCTTTTCTTGGTTGGTAGTATTCTGATGGTGTCCTCTATTGATCTAAATTGTTTATAACATCCTGATTTAGTTGAGGTATGTCATATGCCTCTACAAATTTGTCAATTCCTTCGATATTTTCTATTTTATGGGAGTACAAATTTTCAAAATAATTTTACTTATCTTCTGTGTTTCTGTAGTGTCCGTCATAATATTTCCTTTTTTATCATGGATGTTAGTAATTTGAGTTTCCTCTTTTCTTCTCTTTGTTAGCATGGCTAATGGTTTATCAATTTTATTTTTTTTTCAAAGAACCAACTTTTTTTCTGTCAGTTTTCTCAATTGTTACTTTTAGTTTAGTTTCATTGATTTCAGCTCTGATTTTAATTATTTCCTGTTTTCTACTCTTTTGTGGGTTGATTTGTTCTTCTCTTTCTAGGGTTTTAAGATGTAATGTTAGGTCATTTATTTGCTGACTTTTTCTTCTTTGAAGAAATGAACTTTCCTGTTAGAACTGCCTTCATAGTGTCCCAGAGATTTCCATATGTTGTATCGGTGTTCTCATTTACCTCTAAGAATTTTTTAATCTCCTCCTTGATATCTTTTGGAACTCATTGTTCATTCAACAGCATGGCCATTTTGTGTGGAAATGTAGTAATTTCCTCTTTTCATTTGTTTGTTCTCTTCTTAGTGTAAAACAGGGATTTAGGGATAGGGATATATAGCTCAGTTGATTGAGTGCTTGACTTGAATGCACACAGCCTAGGATTCAATTGCCAGAATCACAAAAATAAATAAGTAAGTAAGTAAATAAATAAATAAATATTCATCCTTTAAAAAAAACCCAGTAGTTTATTCTAAAAATTTCATGTTCTTTACTTTGTCAAACATCAGTCAAAAAACCAAACTAATATTTTCACAGAAAAAATAGCAATTGATGGGAAGGAAGACTGAGTTTTTGGTTAACCCATTTTAACTTTTTCAGAAAAGATAAAGAATTGTTTAAAAACAAATTTTACCTCATTGCCTTTGAAGATTACACAGAAGGAAATACTTGTAAATTGGAGCATATGGTTATTGGTTGACGTTGAACTTAATGGAACATGAATGTTGGAAGACAATTTGTAAAAAACACATTTTTTTTTAATTCTGCCTTGAGTGACAATAATATGTATGTTATATACCATGTTTGAGCAAACAGACATGTTCAAAGATAAAAATAATAATAACTGATTCTATCATTTCACTAAAATTTAAGCAGATTATACCAATCTAATAAGCTGTAATCCTGAACAGTTTAAGAAGATATGTTCACTGGGGTAAATTTATAATATAAAATATAAAGAAAAAGTAAAGACACCCATAATTCCACCACGTTAGATATTCTAATCAGCATTGATGATTTTATATATTTATTTATACTGTAATTGTCAGTATATCATTGTATATATATATATATATATATATATATATATATATATATATATTGCTTTGAACTTTCTTAAAAGTCATTTTTATCATTTATATAAATATATAATTAAGATAGAAATGTTTTTGTTTATATTTTCATTCAGAAATCTCTTATTTCTTTTTATCTTTTCTTGTATTTTATGCTTCCCTATTTTTTTTTACGTAATTGAAATTATAAATGCAGAAACATACTGAGAAGAAAATTAAAATAATTCATAGTATGGCTACCAACGTTAGTAATTTGGTTTATTTCTTTTTGATCACTTTGATTTTACATATTTATTTCAAAATTGGTTCATTTCTTTTTGATCACTTTGATTTTATATATTTATTTCAAATTTGATTCTGTTTATACTTCAGCAGATTCTTATGTCACCAAATTATCTAAAAACACATAATTTTATTGGTTATAGAACATTTCCATCATGTAATTTTAATGTTGTTAAAAATTCTGATGTCGTCATCCATATTCACATTATTGGTATTTTCAATTTTTCTGTGCGATACTAATTTATATATGATATCTATAAACAATAGATATCGTATGAAAGTTGTGTAAGCAAACCTGAGTATTTTTTTAAAGGATAATTATATCAGGATATAGTTGTTCTTCCTGTGTTACCTTGTTTTATATTTTCTTATTTCTGCTTTATTGAAAATTTTTTGACTTTTAAAATTTATGTCATATATGTATGTATATTTGCTTTCACCTTTTTTTAGTGACACCTTTTGTGTTTTAATTTATTATAGAATGACTAGTACTTTTAAAATTTTATTTATTTATTTATTTTAGAGCTTTATGGTTATATATAGTAGTTGGGTTTATCCCGATGAACTCATAAATGCATGGAAATATAGAAAACTTTTAAACTTTTATAGTAAGAATGCAGAATCAAATAAGTTATTCAGTCAAACTCCTGTAAGGTGAAAATTAATACTCCTTCATTTTTTCAATTTTTTTCACCCTACTTCTTGACTTTTAAAATATCATCTTGGGTTTTAGATATTAATATCTACCCTTATGAAAATTATTAGTAACCATTTCCACTTGATTATGGTGAATGATCTAATTAATGTATTGTTGAATTCAGTTTGCTGGCATTTTATTGAAAATCTATGCTTCAATGTTATCAAGGATGTTGGCCTGTAATTCTGTTTTCTGGTAATGTCATTGTTTGGTATCAGGGTAATGCTAGCCTTATAAAAAGAGTTTGAAAGTATTTCCTCCTCTCTGATTTTTATAGAAAATTTTGTTGAAATGTGTTATTAGTTCTTCAGACTCTGCACTGTTGGTCTATTGAAATTTTCTGTTTCTTCTTGACTCAGTCTTGGTAGAATATATGTGTTTTTAGGAATTCATCCATTGCTTCAGGCTATCCAATTTGAGATAATGTAATTGTTTATAATAGCCTTATGATTTGTTTGCATTCCTTTGATGCCAGTTGTAATGTCTGCTTCACTCATTATAGTATTTATGTCTTTTCTCTGTTTTGTTTTGTTTTGTTTTGTTTTTTAGGCTAGCTAAGTCTGTCAATTTTATCTTCTAAAAACCCAACTCTTAATTTCAATTATGTTTTGTATTCTCTTTCTTGTCTCTTTAATACATTTGTGCTTGGATCTTTATTATTCCCTTCCTCTGCTAAGTAGTACTTAGTTTTCTTTTAATTTATTTCCTTGCAGTGTAATGTTGTTTATTTATGATTGTTCTCTAAATGTAGATATTGATTGCTATAAACTTTCCTCTGAAACTTCTTTTGCTACGTCCTATAAGTTTTGGTGTGTGTGTTCTCACAAACAAAAAATTTGACTCAAGATAATTTTTGGTTTCCCTTTAAATTTTTTCACTGACCTATTGAATTTTTAGTAGTATGTTGTTTAATTCTATGTATTAGTGAATGTATTAAAATTTCTCCTAGTATTAGCTTTTAGTTTTTTACTGTTTTGGTCAATAAAGATGCTTAATATGATTTTCAACTTATTAAATTTGCTTAGACTTGTCTTTTGGTCTAACATATGATCTGTTCTTGAAAAATGTTCTGTATATGCTTGAAAGATTCTATATATGCTTGCTATTGAATAGAATATTCTTCATATGTCACATAAGATTTTGTTTTTTAAGATTTTGTTCAAGTCCAATGTTTCTTCATTAGTTTTATATTTAGATAAGTTGTGCAATATTAAAAGTGGTGTATTGAGGGGCTAGGGCAGAGACTCAGTGTTAGAGCGCTTGCCTACCATGTGTGAGGCACTGGGTTCGATCCTCAGCACCACATAAAAATAAATAAATAAAAATAAATATATGTGTCCAACTACAACTTTAAAAAAATGGTGTATTGAAATTCCCCTACTATGGTTGTATTGTAACCTATCTCTCCTCTCATGTCTTTTAATATTTGATTTACCTACTTATGCTTCACATTTGGGTACATATATATTTACAGTTGTTATATTCTTTTGATGAATTCACCCCTCTATCATTATATAATATTCTTCTGCATTTCTTTTTATAGTTTTTGTCTTAACCTGATTTGTCTGAGTTTTCACTTCCCTGCTATATTGTGATTTCCATTTGCATGGAAAATTTGTTTCTATCTCTTCATTTTCAGTCTACTCGTGTCCTTAGGAGTGAAGTACGTGTCTTATAGGTAGTATATATTTGGGTCTTATGTCTTTTTTTTTTTCATTCATTCACTTACTCTCTTTAAATTGGATAATTTAATTCATTTACATTTAAGGAAAATATTTATAGATAAGATTTCTACTGCCATTTTGATAATTGTGTTCTGGTTTTGTGGATAATGTTTTCTTCCTCTCTTATTGTTAAACTTTATAGTTTGATAATTTTCTGTATTGATATGCTTTGTATCATTTTTTATTTTCGTTTGGGAATCTCCTATAGATTTGTACTTTTTTGTTACACTAAAGCTTATATCAAACATCTTCCCTTATAATACTCTAAGCTTAACAACTTAACTTTTACTTTACACAACTACTCTACATTCATAGCCTACTCTCCACATTTTATATTTTGATGTGTGAATTTACATCATTTTGCCATATTCATCCCAACAATCTTATTTTTACCACAGTTAATTTAAGTAATTTTGAATCCTTGTATTAGAGTTAAAATTTCATGCCATGATGGCAAACCTGGCATATTCTAAATATTTCTGTTACTTGCATCATTATGTTTTCCCCTTTTGTAAGTTTTATATTAATTTGCAAATTTGTTTCAGTTTAAAGAACGGAATTTCTTGTAACATAGGCCTAGGTGTGACAATCCTTTCATTTTTCTCTGTCTAGAAAAGTTTTAATTTCTTCCTCATTTCTGAAAGACAGTTTTGCTGAGTAAACTACTCTTGATTGATAATTTTCTTCAACAGTTATATCATCCCACTTTCTCCTGGCCTAAGAGTTTCTGCTGAGAATTTCATTGATCATTGTATTTTGTTTTTATTTATTTATTTATTGGGTATGACATATTTCTTATATTTTGATGCTCTTAGAATTTGTATTTGATTTTGGATAGTTTCATTATTATCTGTGTTGGTGATCTCCTTTTTTGGATAAATTTAATTGTGGGCCTCTATACTTTCTGTACTATATATGGGCTTCTTTTCTCAGACTAAGGAACTGTGTGTGTGTGTGTGTTTGTGTGTGTAACTTCTTGTGCCATTCATGTATTGTCTTCCAAATTACATTTAATTTTTTTAGCTGTACTTTCTTGATGTTTAGTGAATTTCTTAATTGAATTATTTTGAATTCTTTTTATATTATTTCATAGATTTCTCTTTCTTAAGGGTTCATTATTATAGCTTCATTAGTTTCTTTTGGAAGTGTTGTAATTTTCTGTCTCTTTTTGTAATGCTGTATCCTTGTGTTGGTGTTTACACACTTGAAAAGGCAGTCACCTTTTCTGGCTTTCACCAGAGATCTTGGCTGAGATAGATTTGTACTGAAGCTTATATGCAACATCTTCCCTTATAATACTCTAAGCTTGATTCTGGTTAGGCCAGCTGAACATGCTCTGTTATCCATCAAGACCATTCTGCTATCAGGCTGAGCGGTTTTAAGGGTATTACCAGTGTCTGCTCTGGGTAGGCCAGGCTAGTCCACAGGGTATATTACCTGGCCATAAGGTTCAGTTATTTGAATTTAGCATTTATATAAGGTTTCAGGAAGAACTCTGAGTTTAGGTGGAATTGGATCGATGGACCATCTGCTATTCTTGGTAGAAATGCACAGTTTAGATTTGGCCCCTTCCTCAGATGGAATCTAGGTGTCCTCTTTAATACTGTGCACAGTAGTGATTAAACTTCTAGGCATAACAGAACTAGTGCCTGCTTTTTGTTGAAATTTAATGTGATGGTTATTTTCCTCCCTGGAAGAGGTCTGAGAGTAAGCTCTTAGATTATAGAGGGGGGTACTGATTAAGTGTCCAGTTGTTGCAGACCTAGTTTATGCTATTTTTAAACTTTACTGTGCAGGTCTTATCTGGGCGGGCCCTGGTATAGTCTGATACTGGACTTGGAGGCTGGCCATCTGCAGATTTTAACCAGATAGTACTTCTCTCCTCTCCTGGTAATGACCAGCTCAGTTCTGTGAATGAACTCTTGTTAACTGGTATCTCTGATTGAGCACCACAAGTATATTGAAATGTCACCAAAATCTGCACACTTGTTTTTGTAGGGTCTACCTTCTTGCTTATTTTCTACTTGATCCCAGGTGGTATAGCTAGCAGTTTCTCGCTGTGTTCCCTAATTCTCATGAAGTGAGAATGTAGTAGACTTCCTGGGAAACATTCTGGAATGCTCTGGAACCTGAATATCTGCCTTATTGATTCTCTTTTTCCACTGCAGAAACTGTAGGTCCTGGTTGGAATACTGTGTGGCACTATTTCAACTCAGGGGAGAGGGAGGGGCTATATGGTCAAAGCAAGACCAGCTCTCCTTCCCTTTCAATGCAATATTTGGTTCTGTGGGACAACATGGAATTTAGGCTTATTTTCTCATTTCGGAGTTTTTACCATGGTGTTTTTGTTTGCTCTGCCTTTCATCTTTTTTTTAAAGTTTGTTCCATAGTTCCCTCCCACAGGGGGTACCAGGGATTAAACTCAACCACTGAGCCACATCATCAGCCGTATTTTGTATTTTATTTAGAGACAGGATCTCACTGAGTTGCTTAGCACCTCGCTTTTGCTGAGGCTGACTTTGAACTCTCAATCCTCTTACCTTAGCCTCCTGAGCCTCTGAGATTCCAGGTGTGCACCACTGTGCATGATCATTTAATTTGGGAGTTAAGAGTATGATGATATAATCTATTCTAAATCATGTGATTTATTCTAATTTGTATACTCTATTCTCTAGCATTTGAAGTTTAACATTCACCTTCTCTGCCTGTCGAACTGCTATTGTTTTTTAATCAAATTAATACAGAAACAGACAAGTCTAGATTTCATGGCTTCAGATTTGTTGTTTGTGTTCTTTCAACCACACTAAACTATTATACTAGAAGCAATTTAGTAATTTTCTCTTGCAGAGCTAGGTCTCAAACCTAGGCATTTTGACTCTTGAGCCAGCATAAAAAACACATAAAAGAATATACTATCTTGCCAGGCATGGTGGCATATGCCTATAATCCCAGCAACTTGAGAAGCTGAGGCAGGAGAATTGCAAGTTTTGGGCCAGCCTCGGCAACTTAGCAAGACCCCAAGCAATTTAATGAGAACCTTTCTCAAAGTAGAAAATGAAAAGTGTTAGTATGTAGCTCAGTGGTAAGGGGTATATGGATTCAATCCCCAGTACTTAAAAAAAAAAAAGAAAAGAAAAAGAAAAAAAATAGAAATAAAGAATATACTATCTTAAAACTTTATCCACCTAACTTTTAGACTCTCTTATTCTTACTAACCATAGGATGTCAGTTCAGCTATGCACATCAAAGTGGAAGAATTTTCATAAATATACACAATCATAAAAAAAAGACAACTTGGAAAAATTAAATAGACCTTTTTGAACTATTGATGATGGTCTATCACTTTTTCACTATTTTTGATAACAAAGATTACTAAACAGGATGTTTATTTTTCCCTTAATATTATTAAATATATAACTGTTGTCTAGAGGATTTCAGCTTTGCAAGATGCAGTTTTTTTCTTTTGTAGAGATAAAAGTACTTGACTCTTGTTTATCAAACATAATTTCAAAACTTGTGGAATATATATTTATTCCATAAACATGTATCATACTAATTTTTAGCAATCTGCTAGTTCTTGAGAGTTCAGGAGGGATGTAGTCCATGTATTCACAAAGGTTACAATGTAAGCTGAAAATAGATAGGAAATAGATAATTTCACAATTATTTAATTACAGTTATCATCATTCTGTTAATGAGTACAGTATGTTTTAGAGCAATACAAAATCAGAATCTAATCTGGTCTAGAATGTCTAGAAGATTTCTAGAGTGTGTGAAAGATGAATTATTGTTAGCTCAGTAAAGGAGAGATGGATGGTAGGGTGAGATAGAACATTTGTAGTAATAAGAATAGAACAATCAAAGATCTTTAGCAGGGAAGAGAATGGTATTTAAGGAACTTTAAAATGGGCCAGGATAATGAATGATAGAGGAGTGATAATCTAAGGTTAGATCATATAGAACGTTGTTGACAACTTTGTACTTAAGAGTGGTGGGAGAGCACCAATATATTAGTGAGGATGTGGGGAAAAGGGTACTCTCATATGTTGTTGTTGGTATTACAAATTGTTGTAACCACACTGGAAAGCAGTATGGAGATTCCTAAAAAAACTAGGAATGAAACTACCATTTGACCTAGTTATCCCACTCCTTGGTATATATCCAAAGAATTTAATATCAGCATACTACAGTAATGCAGCCACATCAGTGTTTATATCAGAACAATTCAGAATACCTACACTATGAAGCCAACCTAGGTGTTCTTCAACAGAAGAATCGTTAGAAGAAAAAACAGTATATGTACACAATGGAATATTACACAGGCATAAAGAAGAATGAAATTATGGCATTTGCTGGTAAATGGATGGAACTGGAGACTATCATGCTAAGTGAAACAAGTCAGTCCTCAAAAACCAAAGGCCAAATGTTTTCTCTGATACGTAAAAGCTAACCCACAATAAGGGAGAAGGGATTTAAAAAAAAGTTTGATGGAGTTAACAAAGGGGAGGGGTGGGAGATAGGAAAAGGAAAGACAGTGGAATAAATCTGACGTAAGTTTCTTATGTACATATATGAATACCACTGTGAATCTCACCATCATGTACATTCACAAGAAATTAATTTAAAAAAATGACTATGGGTGAATGGCAGAAAGATCAGTAGAGGGAAGGGAGCAGGAGGTGGAGTTAAGGGGAAGGGAAGAAAAGGTACTTGAGTCAGAATTAAAATAAGATATATTCCATGCTTTTATAATTATGTCAAAATGAATTCTACTATCATGTATAACTAATAAGAACCAAGAAGTTTTCTAAAAAGTATTTGAAACAGGGACCTGATATCATACGTGCATTTTAAAGACAGTATTCTGGCTGTAGAGTAAAGTTGGAGGAAATCAAAATTGGAATAGATTCTCACACAGAAAAAGGACTTAGAAGGTTAAGAATTGCCACTTTATGTGGAAGCTTATGATCATTGGGCCTAGATTTTCTTTTCCTGATTATCCTATCAGAAATTCTACTTTGCTTTATCGATCTCTGGCTTCCTATTTTAATAGGATTCTGAAATATTTTAAAAATGCTTTCAAAGTTAGAATTATGTTCTACATCTACAGATTAAATTGAAGTTAATATTATGACATTAAATTTTGTAAGACCATTAAAAAATTCTCACCCATCTGACTTGACCAAAATAAGGAAAGAGACAAAGAGTTCAACCCAACCATATTCCCAATTTCTGTAGAGTATTTATATTCTCTCAGAGGATTTTCAGTACTTTTCAGCCAGAATCTGTTTCACTCCTTGTTCCTACTCTCTTGTGTGTGGTACTATCTTGGACAAATGCATTCATTTACTGGGTTAATGAGCCCAGAACTAGTCATAGTAAACTATTTCCTATGTGTAATTAGCAGTAGGAGTCTTTCACTTCTAATTCAGACTTGTCAGATTTACTCTCTGACCTCTTCTTTTCTTTCTTCATCATATAACTCTGGAGTTGAACTACTTTTTGAATTCCAGCTCTGCCATTTACTCAGTGAATAAGTTACTCCTCTTTTTCTCAGTTTCCTCATCTTTAAAATGGGGATAATAGTACCTATCTACCAGAAATATTGTAAGAATTAGGCTTAGAATAATGTGTAGTATATCCTTTAATAAGTCATGAAATTATTGTCAATCAGCATTTGATGAAATGAAATTAAAATATGAATATCAAAATACATCATGTATAGTTCCTAATGAAACAATTATATATGTACATATACATATGTATGTACACACTATATGTACATATGTATAATTATAAACTGTGATGTTATGTGTTCTATGGGATTGTAGTTATACCATATTTCTGACTATGTGTCTCCATTAAAATTTTTTGAAGACCATTATCCTATGGCTACACTAAATATCTATCCACTGTATAAAAAGTGTTCATTCAAGACAGAAACTGTGTCTAACACATGTCTAAATGTGTTCTAACACATTTGACCTAAACCTAGTCTTGGGTTTTGGCATATATATGGGAGACAGAAGCATTTGTTTATGGTTCAAACCAAGCAGAAACCAGTGTCATCGATGGAAGACTTTCTAGGATCCTGTCAATTTGCTTAGAGGGATTTTAGCCCCTGAGAACATCATCCCTTAACTTATACTTCATTTTACTATGAATGAGACAAAATGTGAAATATAGATACTATGAAAAAAGGATGCATAGTTGGGGAATGTTAAGTTTCACATAAAAATAAAGAGCTAGTGTCTGCACTTCAAGCCTTTATCTAATACATAAAATAATTACAGTTGTTCCTGACTTGGGAAATTAATTGGAGCTTGGAGAAGGCATGATGGATAGTCTCAGAAAGCTACCACATCCCTAGTTTATCATAAAAATTGCTCTTTTCAGCTTTCCAGGCTGACGGTCACGTTTCTGAATTTCTGCCAGATGTGCTGGATAGGCTCCATCTGCCTCTTTGTCTTCCCTCTGCCCTTTGCTACATTGATCTGTAATCCTGGAAGATGACTTTAAGAGTATCAACATGTTTCCTTGTCCTCTGTCTCATGGTTGCATTTGGCAAATATGAAGCACTGGAAGGAAAGCAAAGGGCAGAGGAGACTGAGGTCAGCGCATGTGTTCGCAGTGGCCACATTCTTTGAAGATCACTGTTCATAGGCCTCTCCTGACAGAAGTAGTTCTGGCTTTGGGGCATTTCAGAAATGACTCTTGGCCTCTTACCTTCAGGGTACCTCTTCATCCCTTTTTGACTCTCCTAAGTTCATTCATACCTTTGAAAATTCTTTCTTTTTAAAACTTTCCAGTTACCCTGCTTGAATCTCCCTCTTACCCTTTGTTAGAAACTTCACAGATTCACAAAATCTCCACACCTTTTTGTTTTTTGTTTTTGTTGTTGTTTTTTTCTTTTTTTAATCTCTAACTGGATTCCTTCGCCTTTGAACTCATCTGGATCTAGGTTATTTAAAGTCCCAATAGGTAAAGAAGCAGTTTAGATTTTAGAATTAAGCAGTCCTGTTTGGGAGTCCTAATTGTCTTTTTTCTAGCTGTGTGTGTGTGTGTGTGTGTGTGTGTGTGTGTGTGTGTGTGTGTGTTTGTACTGAGGATTGAACCTAATTGGGCTACATCTCCAGCCTTTTTTATTTTATTTTATTTTACTTTATTTATTTTGAGACAGTATCTCACTAAGTTGCTTAGGACCTCTTAAGTTGCTGAGAGGTTGGCTTCAAATTTACAAACCTTCTGCCTCAACATTCAGAGTTACCGTTATTATAGACATGTAGGACCATGCCTTGCTCTAACTGTCCTATTTTAGATAAGTAACTTAACCTTTTTGAGATTGTATTCTCATCATTAACATGAGGTACTATTAATACTTACCTCATAGTGTGTTATGACAATTATGATTATATAAATTTAGCATAAATTATGTTATAGTTATCATGTTACAATAAATATTATGTGATAATTTTATGATACAATGCATATTCATATTTATAATTGTTCATGTCATTTTACTAACAGTTTGGTAAAGTACATTTATATACACTAGGATAATGTTCAGCCATTACTTCCTGTTCTTACCTGCTTGGTTTGTTAATATGTATAGATAGTCACTCTGAGATTTGGGGTCCGGGGCACTGCATTTAACTCCTCTTACCTTGCAGTGTTCTGGCATCTATTTTTTGTTACAGACTTTCTTTCCCATGGTCAGTATAAATAATGAAGACTGTGCTTATACTCTGGTTTGAATATTGGTGTGCCCCCAAATTTTTATGTTAGAAACTAATAGTATTCAAAGGTAGAACCTTTTACAAAATGATTAAATTATGAGGGCAGCATTCTCACAAATGGGATTAGTGCCCTTATAAAAAAAAAGGTTGAAGGGAGCTGCCTTGCCCTTCTTCCATTTGAGGATACAGCCTTCAGCCCATATTGCCATGTTAAGGTATAGTAAGAGTCTCCCTCTTAAGAAAATATGCCCTCACCAGAAATGGAATCTGCTGGCACCTAATCTTGGACTTTCTAGCCTGCAGAACTGTGAGAGATCAAAAACTGAATCTGTTGGCACCTAATCTTGGATGTCCTAGCCTCCAGAATTGAGAGAGATGAATTTCTGTTGTTACAAGTTTTCCAGTGTATTTTCTTAAAAATAGCTTGATGGTCTGAGACAGCTTACCACAATTCCAAAAACTGCTCTACTAAGCTATATTGTTCTCTTCTTTTTTCTTCTAGAATTACTTTTTATTAATTTTAGTTCCTCCATCAATTCTTAACTTCAGATCAAAATACTATTTTATCAATGTTAGTAATCAATCTGGAATCTACTTTTTCCTCATTAAAGCATATTGAATTTTCCAGGGTTTAATTTTTAGCTCTTTTATTGTGAAGCCTGAAATTTGTAGAAAGCTGATCACTGAGTTATCATTATTACCTGTATACTTAAATTTGTGTTGCTGATTATTTACCTTATTACTGACATATTCTGTCTTTATTTCAGATAAACTCTTGTTTTTGTTTTCCGATAAATAAAAATGTAACCATAGACCTTTATATTAACTCCTGTACAACTGTTACCAAGTAGTGTTACAGATTTATTCTTAGGATATTTGGCTTTAAAGTTTACAGAACTGAAAAAAGTTTGTAAAACTGATTCATGGAAGGTAATTTGCGTATTTGAAATGTAAATGATATTTATATTAACTATGAAAAAATGAATTACCTCTTAACAAACTTGAGATAATCCATTTTTATTGCCTACGTCATTTGAACATATCCATATGGTACAGTATAAGAATAGCAGCTTGTTCAGTACTAGAATAACTATACCTAGAAAGACTTCATTTTGTTTTATCTTGGGTAAATAATATATAATTAAAGACATTTTATTACATGTAAAAATTTTAGTAGAACTCTTTATGTTTTAGCTTCTAAGATATTAAAAGAATGAAAACAATAGTTGTATTTTCTCTAATGTCATAAGCTAATTAAATCAAAATGATATTTTCATAATTACATGTATAATCTTCCTGTTCTCTCCATTCCCATTTTTTGCCTGTTATTTAAAGTAAAAATGAAACCAATAGGGGCTGAATTGGATCATCTGCTTTAGTATTTTATTCTTTTTTCCTGAGTTAATACAGTGTACAGTCTAAGTTTAATGCATAATTCAGTGTTCATTGTGGTGCCTGCTGTGTATGAGGAAATATACTTGGCATGGAGAATATCCAAATGCCCAAGGAAAGGTCTCTGTATCATAATACAGAGCTTATCTAATAAATAGGTAAACCTCTACAAAATCAGACAGGTAAATCTCCGGTCTGGGAAATACTAAACATTTTATAAACTAAAATTATATTTGGAATATATATTCTCATTTTATCTGTTAGCATTGTTACTCATTTAATTCAATGCAAGAAACTATTTAGGGGGCAAATATTAGACTACATGCTGGGATTATAGCTGAATAAAAAAATCTATATAATCCCTTCTTAGTCTATCAGGAAAGAGATATTAAACCAGTATTTATAATAAATAAGTCTTAGGACCCAGAATTATTAAGATATTAAGGAAAAATGTTTTTATGACATGAAAAAAAGTAGCTCTGTTCTTTAAATAAAATAGCATTACAGCAAATAATCATGAAAAGGAAGATCACTTTTTAAATATGACATGTTATATACATGTGTTATACAAATAAAATAATAAAGAGATGTCACTAATCAAGTTAATGTATCACTAATCAGATTAAAACTCAGTAATTTCTACACAGATACACTTTTGTCTGTGGCAAAATGCTTATAGCTTTCCAGTGATGCAGGATAGTTTTCAGAGTGAAGCTAAACTTTTGCTTATCACAGGAGGCTTTTGAGGATCTGGCTGGCCTTTTCTCTAGACTCTTATGAATTCATACTAGTCTCCTTATACCCGTTATGTAATATTAAACTGATTTTACATTAAGCCGTAATGTTTTATCTACCATTTATATATATATATATATATATATATATATATATATATATATATATATATATATATATATCTTTTCATTTGCCTGAACTCTGGACAGTTATTTACTTATGAAAGACTTAAGACTATGCCCCCTAGGAAATCAACCAAATACTCACACTTTGACTCAATGTCCCTCCTCCATTCCCTATCACAACTTATGCAACCTTTATTAAAGCTCTTACATTATCCTGTTGTTTTGCTTCCATCTATTATCTGTTACTCAGAGTATGACTAGGTCTTAGTTGACTTCACCCTTCAAAACTTTGTACAGTCCCTAGCATATAGTAGATATTTGATTACTATTGTAAGGATGCATGTTTGTATGGGTAAATGGGTGAAGATTTTCCATTTTCTATATCAAATGTGAAGAAGGAGTAGAAATTAGATGTTATATACTAAGTTTATCTTTTTTTAAAAAAAAATTTGTTCTAATTAGTTATACATGACAGCAGAATGGCATTTCCATTCATTGTACACTAATGTAGCATAGCTTTTCATTTCTCTGGTAGTATACAATGTGGAGTTGCACCATATGTGCAGTCATACATGTAATGATGTCTGTCTCATTCCACCATCTTTCCTACCCGCATGGAAGTTTATCTTGCTTACTCTTTCTCAATGTAAACAGAAGCCCTCTAAGTCTTCAAACCACTGTTTAAAATAATATTTAAAAGCCAAACCCAGGTTCTAGAAAAAATGAGGGGTTAACTGCAGGTTCAATTTCTCTCTGAATATTTAATTAGAACTATTGTGTGATAAACTCTAGTTAGATATAGTATACATTCCAGTGAGCTCAAAGTCTAGTCTATACTACCAGCATTTACTATTTTATGATAAACTAGTTAATTACTATTGTTTCCACTTAAGATCTTATATCAAAGGAACCTATAAACAAATAAAAATAACAAAAAGATGTTTGGATACTTTATATTATAAAGAAATTTTATTTCAGTCTTCAGGAATGCTAGTCTGATTTCTTTTCACTGAATCTGACATATTCAGAATTAGGATATCAAACTCCTATAGATAAAATTTATCATTTCTTTCAAAGAAAAATAGTCACTATTATATGACATTCAGTTATTATATAATAATTAAAGAGATTATGATTCACAGAATAATTTATGAATTGCCTTTTTAAAATTAACACTTATTTTGTATTTTGGAGCATTTTCTCTCATATAAGCAAGTATGTTAAAAGAAACATTATGTGCAATGTGTAGGCTTCCTGTAGGATTTTCTGCACTAATACTTTGTAATGATATTGGCTAATTGCTAGATTTCAGACACCTTTCTAACCTGCTCCTCTGGTCCCTTGTCCTCCTCCTCCTTTTTTTGTGGGTGTGAAAGGGTTTATTTGTAAGAAATATTGCTACTGACAGAATTTTGTCTTTTTCTCCTGGAATCTCAACAGCAATTCCCATGTTATAGGCATCCCCAGAAATCTCCTCAAAGAATTTCCACCCACATACTGAATATCTAACAGGGCTTGACCCATTTTTTTCCCTTATTAATGTAGCAGCATATGCATCGTGGGGGAAAACAGAAAAAGAGCTAGTTTAAGCTTGGTATTTAAAAAATCTATCTACCTGTGTGTAAGGAATTGAAGCAGAAATCAAAATTAGTCTTTATTTCTTATGATACCCTTAATTATTACAAGCTGAATTATTATTAAATTCATACATTAAGAAATCACTTCTGATTAAATGAATATGGTTTTGAGTAACCCAAAATATATATTTATATTCTCAAATGCAATTAATGTAAATGCCAAAAGTAGAGCACATTATACGTCAAAATTTCTCCTTTGTAACTGATTTTTAAGCTAGTATTTATTGGTTAAATTGCATGTATACTAATAATTTATTGAAGACTAAACCTTTCAATGGTAATACTGATAGAATTCTTTAGGGATAATCAAATTATCATAACAGATAATGGAAAATTATTTTAATTTTCTTCTTGTAAATGACTATGTTCCAGTGTTAAATTTCTTTATCCATATAAACCATAATATTTTTTCCTTCACTGTATATAATATCCAAATACTATATATATGTATGTATATACATATATATATATATATATATAGAGAGAGAGAGAGAGAGAGAGAGAGACATGTATGCATATACACATTGTATATATGTATATATTTCATCGCATTTTGACAATTCATTTTTATAAGTAATTACTATTTACCCCAAATGAGAATATAAGTACCATTAGAATAAAAATGGTTTTTCTTTCACTGATATGTCATGATGATTTATAATATCAGTGTTTGCATAAATTATATATGTTTATATATGTGCGTATATCCACATATATACATATAAATACATATATACATACATATATTCATATCCAGAGCCTAAGCACAAACACTACCATTGATCTACACCCCTGATGACTCTCAGATTTTTATCTGCTGCCTTATACATCTAACTGCTTAGGTAACATTTACACTTAGCTGGCTAATAGAAATCTCAGATATAATATGTCCAAACAAAGCTCTTGATTATCTCCTTAAAACCTGTGTTGCCCTTGTTTTATTTAGTCAGCAGCTTTGCTGCTGTGACTGAAAGACCTGACAAGAAATATTTTATAGGAGGAAAAGTTTATTTGGGGACTCACAGTTTCAGAGGTCTCAGTCCATAGACAGATGACTCTATTCCTTAGGTTTGAGTTCAGACAGACCTTCAGGACAGAAGGGCTTGGTGCAGAAGAAAGCAGCTCAGGACATCACAGGAGGGAGGAAAGAGTGTGAGCTTGCCCATGCTCAACAAGAAAATATATACTCCAAAGACACGCCCTCATGGACTCACCTCCTCTATGTTACCACCTAGTTAATCCCTATCAGGGGATTAATTCACTGATTATGTTAAGACTCTCATAACCTAGTCATTTCACCTCATAACTTTCTTGCATTGTCTCACACATGAGCTTTTGAGGGACACTTCATATCTAAACCACAACAGCCCTGAACTCAGCCAATCTCTTAAGGGTGATTATAGTTTTCTATTTGCTCAAAGTAAAATAAATAGAAATTGAAATTGAAGGATACTGTTTCATATGTGAGTACAGTTCTATGTGGTTGCTCTGTTCATGCTAATCAAAATATAAATAAAATCTGATCCTTGTATACTACCTTAACAATATTAACCTGGTCTAGACCACCATCATCTATTACCTAGGGTCTTTGCCTCTCAACTTGTCTCATTACTTTTGCCATTAAAATATCTATATAAGTCTGTTCTAAGAACTGGAATAAGTTATCCTTTTTAAAAACAAATTAGATATGTCAAGTCTTCTGCTTAATGCACTCTGCTTTTTTACTCCATATTAGCCTCAGTAGCCTCCTGGCCTAGGGTCTAGCCTTTGAATATTCTGACTGTGCTTCTATCTCTAAGCTGTTTCCTCTTCACAGAGGCTCTGTGGCCCATTCCTTTATTTCCTGTTTAAATGGCCTTTTCCCAGACTTTTTTACATTAGTAGCAAAATTTCATCTCAGCCTGTTTTATAAGTTCTTACCCTTTGCTTACATATTTTTTCTCTATGGCATTATCACATTTTGACATTCTTAGTAATTAGTGTAGTTAATAATTACAACTTTACTTTGTTTACCCCAATAAGAATGTATGTACCATTAGAGTAGGAATGTTTTTTCTTTTGTAGATAGAGGTCAAATTCTGTTATAAGAATAGCAGACTGGTACTATCTGGCAGTATCAATACACTTTTATTAAAGGAGTAAAGGAATCAATCAATACAAACAAGTAAAATAACAAAAGAGATGCCTATGATTTATTGCATTATCAATAATACAATTACTAAGACTGTTTTTAATGTATTCTTGCTGTTGTTCAGGGAGCCCTTAAACTCCTAGACCCAAGGAATCCTCTTTCTCAGCCTCTCGAGTACCTGCAACCAAAGACACATACCCAGATACAAATATTCTTTAAATAAAGTTGACCTGAAATACTTGACTCTTCATAGACTTCAGTTCATTTTTATTACAGCTAAGTAAATTCATGCATTTACATATTAATTAATTTATTCAACAAGTACAGGTTAAATATTGTGTGAAGATCTCCTAGAAGTTGTTCATAAACATTTGCTAAGTGAAAATAATACTTCATTGAGGTAATGTGAAATTATATACTATATTCTGCAAAAATTTACAGTAATTAAGAATTTTAATATAGATTTTAAATACATATTAAACTGTGAAGCAATAGTAATAATAATAATACCTTTAATTCTGATCAAAATGCAACAATTTCATTTGTTCATTACAATCCTATTCCAGTTTTTGAGATTAAGAAAGAGATCCATTCTCATACAGCAAATCACTTGTTCTCTGGCATTAAAACCTAAAGTTTATGTGCAAGAGTTTAGTGTTTGTTTTAGTATAGTACACTCTCTCTTTAAACAATTCTTCTGTGTTGAAATATTGACATATATTTTAACTTCTGAGTTTTTCAGCATTTAACTTGACTCAGTCCTCCTTAACTGATTTTTTATTTTTTAAATCAGAAGTTAAAAGATTTTAAGAAGATTGGAAATCTAGATGAGAAAGCAAAGGAAAAAAGATATAGCCAAGTTTGGGGAATAAATGGTGAACCCTGATAATTGACTTATGTTCCAAACTTTCAAAACATAAAAGAAAACCAAATGAAATTATTTATCAAGATTTGATTGATTGATAGAAAATTAAAGATGTATTTTTAAAGAGCTAATCATATTTTTCAAAATAAATGAAATACTCTGGAAACATTTTTTGAAATACCACTTATTCTAGAAAAAATGTATTCAGTATATATCTGTTGAATGCCTCCAATGTACCTAGCACTTTTCTTCATGCTTGTGATAATCAGTGAACAAATCAGACAAAAATCTGCCTCTCTGAGAATTAACCTCAATAGAGTTGAACCCATAGTAAACACAGTAAGTAAATTTTCAATATGTAAGAAAGTAATATCTGCTATGGAAAACAGAATAGAGCAAAGGTAACTGGGAATGTGTGAAAAGGATAAGTAAACAGAACTGGTTTTAGTTTTCAATATAGGATAGACAGGGTCTCATTAAAAATGGAACATTTCAGTAAAGACTTGGAAGAGATTAAAAGTTAGCATGGGATGGATCTCGAGATAGCATTAAGGCTGAGGAAAAGCCAGGGTAGCATGAAGGCACAAAATCTGGTGTGTTTACACATATCTGGTGTGTTCAAGGAAGTCAGAGACATCCATGTGGAGAGTACAAAATGAGTAAGTAAGGGTGTTAGAGCATGAAATTATGTCAGAAAGTTAATGAATGGGAAGGGAATGGTCATGCTAAGATGACAATTTGTGCAGAATTTTGTAGGCCATTGAAAGAATTTTGGTTTTCATTCTAAATGAAATGGGAAGTCACTGCAGAGTTTTGAGTAGAGGATTGACTGACATTGCCTGACATGTTTTAAAGCATTAACTCTGGCTGCTATGTTGAGAATACTCTCAAGGGGCTAAGAGCAGAAGCAGAGAAGCTAGAAATAGCGGCCATTAAAATAATATCAGTAAAACACTCTGTTTAAGATTGTAATCTCAACTAGAAATTTGACAATGTCAGAAGCAGGTATTTGATTAAAAAACTATGAATATGTTTGTATATTATTAGCATACCCTATTTATCAATTATTTTTAACCATTCATGTAAATTTCTTATATTACTGTACTTCAGCTTCTTGATTTCATATTTCATACCATTTCTGCTCTGGACCATGAACTCCTCAAAGACTGAAATGATGTCTTATTCTTCTCTGATTTTCAGAATTTGTTTCTTGAACTAAATTAGAAGAGCCTAAATAAATACACTGTTGTTATAGACATATCATTGAAAAGAGAAAGTAAGCCACAGAACAAATTTGAAATAATAAACTGTATCAGTCATAATTTAGACTATCATTTCTAGAATATGAAAATGCTCATTTCTCTCAAAGTCAGAAAAAGGTTTTATCAGATTATAAAGTCTTATGGTAGTTTCCTTTATTCTGAGTTTGTCCATTATTGTTTTCTACTTTCATCAGTGTCTTTGTTTCTGTAGACAAAACTCCAGTTTTATTCACATGGACTTCAATATCTATTTTAAGTGATAACATAAATATTAACATTTTGAAGAATTAGGAAAAGGACCTTAGAGCTAATTTGCCTAGTGATTTTTCAAAGGGTTTTTCATCAACCTTGAAGGAGTTTTTTTGAGACTGCTATAGGGGAGAAAGGTATGTTAAATTATTGGAGAAATAAATTCCATAAATTTAGCCCAACCTTTTACAAGAGCTGGTTAATAACAGAGACCAGATTTTTTACATGTCATTTTATAGACCTTATATTGCTTTAATAATTTTGATGTCATAAGTGTTTGTAAGAGCTGAATTTTTAATACTAATTAATTTAAATACTTGTTTAGTTATTGAAAAACTTTAAATATTTTGGAAAATCTTGAACACATGCATCTATCTGTTTTTTCAAATATAAATTTTATGCAATATAAGTACAGTTTAACTATTTTTTATAAATCCAAGTAACAATTTTATTCTAATCTACACGATTTTATATACATTTTAGTGATTTTGAGAGTGTTACTTTTAAGCAGATTTTAAATCAATCCAAAAAAAATATATGTTAAAAATAAAATATACACAGTAAAACAACAGACATGCATATGTTCAGAATCATGCCTATAGAGGTGGTCTGGAGGTACCTTGCCTACTTAAGAACTTATTGGCAAATATCAGTTCAATTCCCCATAATTCACCAGAATCAGAGAGTGCTAAACATACATCCAAAATAAACTCTCTTTTAAAGCTATATCAGTACAAAATTTGAATTAATAAGTTTAATCATCAACAATTCCATTGAGCAAGTCCATTGCTAGAAAATAGGTAGTATTGACACCCGACCTAAAGGCAAGGTTATTTTGTTTCTTACAACACCAACAGAGAGGTTAACCAACAAAGTAACTAATAAATTAACCTTAATACAAGACACTGAGGGAAAAACAAAAAACAAACAAACAAACAAAATATATGTACTACTCCATTGATCCAGGATATATAACTCATGGACTACAGACACAAGTTTCTACCTGTCAAACAATTCTTTAAATATTTTTCTAGTTAAAAAAAAAGTATATTGGGAGATGCAGAGGAAAGGCAGAAATGTGAATTTATAATCTGATTCCTCAATTTAAAATGAATGTGAAACTGATACTATAAGCTAAGTGACAATGACTTAACCATTGGGCACCAAACAGGCAATACCACTCTTCACTGGGATTCATAATGCTGTTGAGGAGTTTTCAGCAGGATGGCCAACCCAACAATGCTAGCGTAACACACACAGAATATTCACCCACTATTGAAAGAGTGGCAAAGGCATAGAGAGAAAAGTTGGATCTTTTGAAAAAGTTAATGATATCAAAATAATTTTCCATTACTCATAAGTCAAACTGTGTCAAATATATGGCCTAAAGCAGCACTAAATTCAGAGTCAGAGGTTGGCAGAAAAGTTTGGAAAACTGCAGTTTTTAAAAATTGGCAATTTTTCCACACTTCATAAAGCTATCAGAAGAGGTATAATGGGTTGTTCATTTGTGGAATGTTTACTGCTTGCTGCAAAAATTCACAATATTAATGACAAACCACAGAGTTGCATGTCAATGAAGTATTTTTTAAAAATTTACAAAACACTGAAGTTTATATTTAAAAAATAACCATGTTACACCAAGATGAAATATGGTAAAAGTGAACGTTCTATTCATGGTTCTTTAAACAATGAATGGGAAAGTGACAGAAACAATTTTTTTTCTTAAAAAGGAAGTTTTGTTATTGTACTGACTTTTATACCCTGATCTAATTTAGAAAAATCAAGTAGTAAAATCTGTAAGATTAAAATACAAAATTCTGGTTTGTAAATATTAATTGGCCAAAGTCTATCCAGAGGCCTTCATGATATAGAATGGAATGAATAATGAATTCATTGCCTTATTTGTTTGCTGTGAGGGGTGGAACTTGCAGAACACAGCTTTTATACTTCCACAGTAAGTATATTCAAAAGATAACGAAAGTAAGTGCAGTGCTCATTTCCCACCCCTGTGCAATTTTCAGCCCTTACCCCACTTCCAAGTGTCACAGTTGAAATAATACTGTTTGGAGACCTAGTCCAGACTGGTCCTAAATGTCGAATAAAGTCCTTAGGACTTTGGTATAGGTATTAACAAATGGCGTAGTAGTGTAGCTGCTGTGGCCACAAACAGGTGCCAAATGGCATGGGCAATGGGAATGATGCCATCACTCTTGAAGAACACAACTCCCAAGCAATAAATTAAGCCCCCCACAGGAAAATTCGTGAAGACTGTCGGTGGTATTCATTGATGTCTCCACCAAGGTAGGAGAAAATCCCATTGTGAGATAGAAGAAGAGCTCAACTACTTTATACTTTTAAAGGTAGAGAAATACATAAATAGTTCCTCCAGCTGCCATGAGCCAGATAAACCAACGTATATGAGATGCCAGGGGTCCAAGTTCACGGAGATTTCACCATGGAGCATAAGATGCTAAAGAAGAAATAAATAACCATTCTATCACACATATGAAAACAATGCTCCCCTGTCCTTAAGTGACTCTTTTTCCATGATACATTGTGAAATACTGTTGAAAGATGAAGAGGGCATAAAGGCCCATTCCATAAATCCGTTCCGTTATCTTTTCTCAGCAGTCACCAGTCAATGGTGGAGGGCACTGGCCACAAGAGACAGAACAATGAGGAATACATGTCTGTCACAGCAGCGTGTTCATAGCAAGTTGGTTTGTAGTGGCCATTGGCTTGGGCCCAATGGTTCATGAAACTCTGGAATCGATTCTTGAATGCATTAATCCTCCGCTCCTCCTCCTGGGCCAGGATCTCAGTCTCTAAGCACCTGCGGCCAGGCTCGTGGCCTTCATATAGGCTTGGGCTTCTTCGGAGACTTCCTTTGTGCCAGCAGAGCCACTGGGCCCAAGGGGGCCACTCAAGGGGTCAGGATACGGCCAGTGCCAGACTGGGTGACTGGGGGCAAGAGGGAGGCCGCTTAAATGGCCCCAGCGCCTCCAGCCTCCTGCCTCCCCAGATCAAGTATTTCTGATTAAATGTTCATGTTTGACTTGAGATGTTCTATAAACGTAAAATACATGATTTAAAATATTAATATAAAAATGCACAGCAAATGTCAATAATTTTTAAATTGATTAAGGCATACCTTATAGATATATTCTGACATGTAATTCTGTACATTCTTCTAATTTCTCATTAGGAAAAATTATTGAAAATTTTATAGCTGAATTTTAAATTCTACATATTTTAAATTGAGGTGTATAGTGCCAAAAATATACAATTTATAATAGGTTTAATTTTGTTTAGTGATTTTCTTAATTCTTTTTTTATAAATGACAGTAGAATTTATTTTAACATATTATACATATATGGAATACAACTTTCCTTTCTTCTGTTTGTACATGATGTGGAATTACTTTGGTCGTGTATTCATACATAAATTTAGGAAAGTAATGTCCGATTCATTCTACTAACTTTTTTGTTCCCATTCTCCTTCTCTTCCCTTCATTCCCCTTTGTACTTAGAAGTACAATACTATAATTTCTAATCTAAAGTACTTCTGTTTTTCCCTACCTCCCCACTTATTGTGAGGTTTTCTTCTTAAGACAGTAATTTCATTCAAAAAAAGGAATCTTTTGGAAAAACTGAGCTTATTTATGCATACTCTTCACTGGTTTATGAAATGAGTTGATGCATAATTTTTATTCTGTACATATCTATCAGTTAACTTCTTTTATAATTTGACTCACAAATCAAGCTTTATATAGGTCTAAAACCTAAGAACACTTACAATTGATTGGTAATTTGAACAGTTTCCTGGGGAAAAAAGAAAATATCATGCTACAAATCCGGAACTAAAAATCATTCTCTTCTTATTGGGTTGCTTACGCCTTTGTCCTGTAATCAACTTTTAGAGGTACAGCAGGTGGCTTAAAGGTAAAATAAGTTAACAGTTAATAAGACTTCACAAGGCTTTTTGCGTCACTTTTTATTTTCAAACCATTTACTATGAAGTCACACAAACATTTAGAATCAACCAGCAAAATAAAAGAAAGCTGTTGAACAGCTTATTTTAACAATTGCTTCTTAAAATAAAAGAGGGTAACTATAATATTGATTTAAATTTGTGAAATTTGTGTCAATCTTGATAATTTATGTTTAGTTGAAGACAGTAATGTATTTGAAAAATAATATTATTGGATTATTGTGCAAATCTCACTGGTTTAAAAACCTTTGGTAATTTCTTGAAATTACCAAATTTCACAGTCCTTTATGGTCCCTGTCTACCACTCCATTCTTATGTCTTATCCCTCTTTTACTGTTCACTATACACTTTGCCACCTTCTTCACCTTAATTATGACTACTCAAAGCAAGCTTTCCTTGGCTTTCCAAGTTTAGGTCACTTATATTGTGTTACCTTAGCATCCATTTCTTGTCTCTACCATAATACTGATTATATTATAGAGCTGTTTGTCTCTTCCATTATATCTTAACATTTTGAGGGCAGTTGTTTTTTTTTTTTCTTTTTCAGTCTCCATCATTTCAAACAGTGTTTGGTGTACAAAAGCATCTTAAGAGATGTGTGACAATGAATAAATTTGGTAATAAGGCATTTCACTGTAGAACAAATCAAGGGCACTTGGGTTTAAATTCAAAGCATGATACTTTTGCCCAGAGAATTTAACTTTATAACTCATTTTCTATTTTCCCTTTATTCTATTATAAAAGTAATATGAAACAATGGAAAACATTTTGAAATTAAAGCATTATAAAAACTCACATCAGTTAATATGAGTTATAGGTTTGTGCTACTCTTTCCTACAGTGGTTATTTATTTGTTTTTATTTGTTTTGTTGTTCGTTAGTCTTTGTCTCTGTGTAACTATGTAAGTTGTGTCTTCTTCCAGACTTAAATTCTAAAATTTTTACCAAAACATGAAGCTCAAACATAATGAAGTTACCCTTGAAAATTCCTTAAGCAAGTACTGCATTGGCTGGTACATTGTTTCTCACTAAGTGCCGGGTAGATGTTTTTATCAAATACAAATTTCTACTTTTTTATCTGAAGATCTGGTGAAGTAGTGGGCTTAACTTTAGGAGCCTCATAGTCTAAAAACACATATTTCTCAGTCCTTTATGTTCCCTGTGATACCATATGAGAGAAGAGCACAGTCTCAATACCTTTCGTGGTTTATTCTGGATCTGTAGACTCAACAAATAGAATGACAGATAAAATCATCTATAGACTGTCATTTTTTCTCTCTTGGTCTCTTCTTGTCTCTCACTTGAGTATATTTTAATGTATTCATGTAAGTCAAATGTACATATTATACACATATTTTATTCTATTCTTTTACTTCTGAGATCTAAAAGTAATGAATAGACTGTAGAATATTTCAGATACACTGAAATGTATTAAAAAGGATGATATTCATCTCTAACCTCATTGTGAGATCTCTGTTATTTGAGGAACTCTCTTAATTAGAAGAACGTCAGAGATATGCCTGTTAGTGTGTTCTTTTCCTTTGAGTATACATATATAGATTATTTTATGAATAAAAATTTTGAAATATTGAGTAATTTTATGTATCCTTTATATTACATTATATTATAAGCACTTCAAAATAACTTTAGATGCCCTTCATAACCATGATCTTAATGGTTGTATATGAGTCTATTATAAAATTCAGATTGATTTCGATCTTGCATTTGTAAAAGAATTCATATTGAGCATCCTATATCAAAATATTCTAAAGTATGGCTGATTATGTTTCCTTTGAGGGAAAATATAAATATTAAAGTCAATGATTTTTAT
This sequence comes from Marmota flaviventris, assembly GCF_047511675.1. NCBI lineage: Eukaryota > Metazoa > Chordata > Mammalia > Rodentia > Sciuridae > Marmota > Marmota flaviventris. Next base: position 36,370,574 of record NC_092506.1, on the reverse strand, counting down.
ATAATTACATATATATTTACCTGCATATCTATTTGTAGATTGGACTATAAGAAGTTTCTACCATTTAATATACTTACAGAAAATGAAAATGACCATCAGATATCATCGTTACTGTGCTGAGAGTTATTATTTAGAAGCAAAAGCTAACTTTTGAAGTAGCTTTTTTTGAGGTATACTTTACATACAGTACTACACATAAAGTGTATAATTTAATGAATTTTGAGCTTTCTTTACATGTAAGAAATATTACCTCAATCAAGATAGGGAATATAGCCACATTCCAAAAAGATTTCTAGTGCACTTTTGAAATTCTTCCTGTATCCCAGCCATATCCCTAGCATACTCACGTGCTTTCTTGTCACATGAACAACAATTTGTATATCCTAGAATTTTTATAAATGGAACCATACAATAAGTAATTTGTATGCAGGAGGTGCAAGGGGATGTTATGGGGTTTTTCATCATAAATATTATTATGTGTTTTGAGAAACTAAAAAATTGTTTCCCAACATGTTTGTGAGTTCCACTTTCTCTGAATCACTGTCAACGATTGATATGGCCACTCCTTTTAATATTTGCTACTCTAAAAGGCATCTTCTGTGGTTTTTACTTTGTATTTTCCTATTGATAAGTGATGTTAAGCATCATTTTCTGTACTGACTTGTTATTGTGTAGCTTCTTTGGCAAAGTGTCTTAATTTTTTTTAATGAAACTTTGTTTTCTTATATAAAGTTTTGAAAGTCTGATATTCTGGATATGACTTTTATCCAAATATGATTTTTAAATACTTTTTTCCAGTTAAGTCTTATCTTTTCATTCTTCGTGTCATATAAAGAACAGAAATTCTTGACAGGAGGCCCAGGTCTATCCAGCCACCTGCAGACACCCACCAGAGCTCTGATTCTGGCACTGGATTACCTCTTCAGACCAGCAGATGCCCCCAGAGCTTAGCCCTGGCTCAGATCCACCCACACCAACTTGTGTGGGAACCAGCAGACACCCACCAGAGCTCCAGCACAGGACCTCCTCTTCCGACTACCATGGAAGATCAGGATTGGCCCAGATCCACCCACACGACATGCGGGACCCAGGCCCAGGGTAGGTCTGAGTTGCCAACCCTCCTGCCTGGGAGCCCAAGCCTAACCCACTTCCATCTTGAGATACTGCAGACATCCCATAGTCTTCCCCACTAGTAGGCCCTACCTTTTTGACAACAGAGAGGTCCTCGAAGCAGCTGCATCTCAGAGTAGGCATCCCCAAAACAGTATAAGGCCCACCCTTGCAGCCCCATCTCTGTAAGACAATTCATCCATCTTGGGGCACCTCCACTATTATCTCAAGTTACCTCGGCTATTCCCTTCGCTGTCTTTAGTTGCAGTAGCATAAATTGAGGGACATGAATAGTGTCTAGAATCCCAACGTCAAGGTGAGGTACAGACAGTCTGCATAGGTACTACAAGAATATAGGGTACAAACTATAATGTCTCAGATCCACACTGCAAGAAAGGAAGACATGTAGATAACATGAAAAAACAAGGGAGAAAAGTTCCCAAAACAAACCAGGATACTACAGTAACAGAAGCCTTGGACAGAGAAGTTGATGAAATGTCAGAGAAGGAGTTCAGAAAGTTCATAATTAAACGATCTGTGAATTAAACAATGACCTAAATTAGCAAATACAGGCAAAAATTGATCACTTTAACAATGAGATAAGAGAGCAAATCCAGGTAGTAAAAGATTACTTCAAGAAAGAGAGACTTGGAAAAAAAAATGTCAGAAATCCTTGAAATGAAGGAAACAATTAACCAAATAAAAAACTCAATAGAAAGTATAACCAACAGACTGTGTCACTTGAAATAAAGAACATCAGATAATGAAGACAAAGTATACAATTCAGGAAAATAAAGTTGGCCACACAGTGAAGATTGTAAGAAACCGTGAACAGTACATCCAAGAATTATGAGACAGCATCAAAAGACCAAATTTAAGAGTTATTGGGATAGTGGAAGGCACAAAGTATCAAACAAAGGAATGCACCATCTCTTCAATGAGATGATATCAGAAAATTTCCAAAGCATGAGAATGAATTGGGAAACCAAATACAAGAGGCTTACAGGACACCAAAGGTACAAAATTATAACATATCTACACCAAGGTACATTATAATGAAAATGCCTAGCATACAGAATAAGGATAGAATCTTAAAAGCTGCAAGAAAGAGGAATTCGATCAAGTATAGGGGGAGTATCATGTATCAGAATATTTTTCAATTTGACCCTCAAAGCCAGGAAGTCATGGAACAACATATACCAAGCTCTGAAAGAGAATGGATGCCAGCCAAGAATCTTATATCCAGCAAAATTAAGTTTTACATTTGATGATGAAATAAAAACCTTCCATGATAAACAAAAGTTAAAAGAATTTACAACTAGAAAGCCTGCACTACAGAACATCCTCAGCAAAATATTCCAAAAAGAGAAAATGAAAATCAAAGATAAAAATCAGCAGAGGGAGGTATTACAGTAAAGGAAAAACCAATCAGAGGAGAAAGCAAGTCACGTTAAATACTGAAAATAAACAAAAATGACTAGGAATGCAAATCATGTCTCAATAACCCTGAATGTTAATGGCCTAAACTCACCAATCAAAAGACATAAACTAGCAAATTAGATAAACAAAACAAAACAAAACAAAACCAAAAAAAAAAAAAAAACAACCCAACAATATGCTGCCTCCAAGACACTCATCTCATAGGAAAAGACATGCATGGACTGAAGGTGAAAGGTTGGGAAAAAATCATACCACTCACATGCACTGAGGAAGCAAGCAGGGGTTTTCATCCTCATATCAAGCAAAGTAGACTTCAAGCTAAAGTTAAATGAAAGGGATAAAGAAAGAAACTATATACTGCTCAAGGGAACCATACACCAACAAGACATGACATTTCTAAATATATATAACCCAAACAATGGAGCATCTACAATGGAGTTCATCAGTCAAACTCTTCTCAAGTTCAAAAGTGAAATAGACCACAGCACAATAATTTTGGGTGACACTAACATAACTCTTTCACTACTGGATAAATCTTCTAAACAAAAGCTGAACAAAGAAACTATAGAATTCAATAAAACAATCAATAACTTAGACTTAACTGACATATATAGGATATTTCATTCTTCAATGAGTAAATAAGCTTTTTTCTCAGCAGCACATGGATCAGCATCAAAAGATCTAAAATAGAGCATATATTATGCCACAAGGCAACTCTTACCAAATATAAAAAAGTAGAAATACTACACTGCGTTCTAACAGGTCATAATGGAATGAAATTAGAAATCAATGATAAAATAAAAAATAAAAGCTACTTCAACACCTGGAAACTAAATAATATGCTACTGAATGAACAATGGATTGCAGAAGACACCAAAGAGGAGATTTAAAAAAATTTAAAGGTAAATGAGAACACAGATACAACATATCGAAATCTCTGGGACACTATGAAAGCAGTTCTAAGGAAAGTTAATTGCATGGAGTTCTTTCCTTAAAAGAAGAAAAGTTCAACAAATAAATGACTTAACATCACATCTCAAAGATCTAGAAAAAGAAAAATAAATCTACACCAAAAGCAGTAGAAGGCAAGAAATAATTAAAATCAGAGCTGAAATCAATGAAATTGAAACAAAAGAAACAATTGAAAAAATGACAAAACAAAAAGTTGGTTCTTTTGACAGACCCTTAGCCATGCTAACAAAGAGAAGGAGAGAGAAAACTCAAATTATTATCATACCTGATGAAAAAAGACATATCACAACAGAAACTACAGAAATACAGAAGATAATTAGAAATTATTTTGAAAACTTGTACTCCAATAAAATAAAAAATATCAAAGGCATCAACAAATTTCTAGAGTCATATAATTTGCCCAAATTGAATCAGGATGATATACAGAATACAGATCAATTTCAAGTGATGAAATAGCAGGCTCCATCAAAAATCTACCAACCTTGGGCTGGGATTGTGGCTCAGCGGTAGAGCGCTCGCTTAGCAAGGGCAGGACCCAGGTTCGATTCTCAGCACCACATTAAAAAAAGGCATTATGTTGTGTCCATCTACAAAAAAAAAAAGATTCTCTTTCTCTCTCTCTCTCTCTCTCTCTCTCTCTCTCTCTCTCTCTCTCTCTCTCCCCCCTTTTAAAAATAAAAAAAAGTCTACCAACTAAGAAATGCCCAGGACCTGATGGATATACAGCCAAGTTCTACAAGAACTTTAAAGAATAACTAATACCAGTACTCTTCAATTTATTTTAGGAAACAGAAAAAGGAATCACTTCCAAACTCATTCTATGAGGCCAATGTCACCCTGATTCCAAACCAAGGCAAAGACAAATCAAAAAAAGTAAACTTCAGACCAATATTTCTAATGAACATAGATACAAAAGTTCTCAATAAAATTCTGGCAAATTGAATACAGAAACATATCAAAAAGATAGTAGACCATGATCAAGTGGGGTTCATTCCAGGGATGCAAAGTTGGTTCAACATACAGAAATCAATAAATGTAATTTATCACACCAGTAGACTTAAATATAAGAACCATATGATCTTCTCAATAGATGCAGAAAAAGCCTTTGACAAAATACAGCACCCCTTCATGTTCAAAACATAGAAAAACTAGGGATAACAGAAACATATCTCAACAATCTAAAAGCTAATTATGCTAAGCCATAGGCCAACATGATTCTAAATGGAGAAGAATTTAAAGCATTCCCTCTAAAAACTGGAAAAACACAGGGATGCCCTCTTTCACCACTTCTATTTAACAGTTCTTGAAACACTGGCCAGTGTAATTAGATAGACAAAAGAGATTAAAGGGATACAGATAGGTAAAGAAGAACCAATTAACATTATTTGCCAAAGATATGATTCTATACCTAGAAGACCCAAAAAATTCCACCAGAAAACCTCTAGAACTAATAAATGAATTCAGCAAAGTAGCAGGATACAAAATCAACACCCATAAATCAAAGGCATTTCTACACATCAATGACAAATCCTCTGAAAGAGAAACTAGGACAACCACCCCATTTACAACAGCCTCAAAAAAAAAAAAAAAAAATCCTTGGGAATCAATTTAACAAAAGAGATAAAAGACCTCTACAGCGAAAACTACAGAATGCTAAAGAAAGAAAGAAGACCTTATAAGATGGAAAGATCTCCCTTGTTCTTGGATAGGCAGGATTAATATTGTCAAAATGACCATGCTACCAAAAGCACTATACAGATTAATGCTTTCCCAATCAACATCCCAATGACATTCCTCATAGAAGTAATCATGAAATTCATCTGGAAAAATAAGAGACCAGAATAGCCAAAGCAGTCCTTAGTAAGAAGAGTGTAGCTGGTGGCATCACTATACCAAGCTTTAAAATATACTACAGAGCAATAGTAATAAAAACAGCATGGTATTGGCACCAAAACAGACTGGTAGACCAATGGTTCAGAATAGAGGACACAGAGAATAACCCACATAACTACACTTATATTAGACAAAGGCACCAAAAACATACATTGGAGAAAAGATAGCCTCTTTAATAAATGGTGCTGGGAAAACTGGAAACCCATATACAACAAAATGAAATTAAACCCCTATCTCTCACAGTGCATGAACCTCCACTCAAAGTGTATCAAGAATCTAGGAATTAAATCAGAGATACTGTGTCTATTAGAAGAAAAAGTGGGCCCAAATCTTCATCATGTCGAATTAGGCCCCAACTTCCTTAATAAGACTCTTATAGCACAAGAATTAATATCAAGAATCAATAAATGGGATATATTCAAACTAAATAGCTTCTCAGCAAAAGAAACAATTGGTAAGGTCAGATAGAACACAAATCCGTAGAATATATAAAGAACTCAAAAATTTTAACCCCCAAAAAACAAATAACCAAATCAATAAATGGGCCAAGGACCTGAAGAGGCTTTTCAAAAGAGGATCAAGAAACATGAAGAAATGTTCAACATCTCTAGTGATTAGAAAAGTACAAATCAAAACTACTCTAAGATTTGACCTCACTGCTGTCAGAATGGCAGCTATTAAGAATACCAACAACAATAAGTGTTGGCGAGGATGTGGGGAAAAAGGCACACTCATACATTTTTGTTGGTACTGCAAATTGGTGCGGCCAATCTGGAAAATGGTATGGAGAATCCTTTGAAACTGGGAATGGAACCACCATTTAATTCAGCCATCCCTCTCCTCAGTCTATACCCAAAGGACTTAAAAACAACATACTACAGGGACACAGCCATATCAATGTTTATTGTAGCACAAATCACAACAGCTAAACTGTGGAACCAACTTAGATGCCCTTTAGTAGATGAATGTATAAAGAAAATGTGGTATATATACACAATGGAATATTACTCAGCAATAAAAGATAATAAGGTCATGGCATTTGCAGGTAAATGGATGGAGCTGGAGAATATAATGCTGAATAAAATTAGTCAATCCCCAAACACCAAATGATGAATGATTTCTCTGATTTAAGGATGCTGGTCAAAAATACGCTGTGTGTAGTGTGTGGGGGGGATTAAATGAACTCCAGATAGGGGGAAGGGGAGTGGGGTACTGAGGAGAAGGGAGGGGGCATAGGGTAGGAAAGACAGTGGAATGCAATGGTCATCATTACCCTAAGTACATGTTTGAAGACATGATGGATGTGACTCTACTTTTTGTAGAACCAGTGATATGAAAAATTGTGCTCTATTTGTGTAATATGAATTAGAATGCATTCTGTTGTTATATATAACAAATTAAAAATAAAAATGAAAAATAATAGAAATTCTTAATCTTGGTGAAGTACAATTTATCATTTTTTTTCTTTTTGGCTTCATAGTTTTCTCATTGTAACTAAGATATCTTTCTTGACATAAATACTTTCTTTACAAATTCTATGCTTTCAAAACTTCACATTATGTGTGTATAATATAGTTTGATTTAATTTTTGTATATGATATACAAGGTAGGGATTGAGGTTCAGTATATACATTCATGACACCCAATTGTTCTAACACCTTTGGTTTAAAAGCCCATTTTTTTCTCTAAAACTTTCTTTGAAATTTTATAGAAAATCAATGAATGTGTGAATCTGATTTTGGACTCTAGTTTAATTTATTAATCTATCTGCCCCTCTTTATTGATTACCATATTGTCTTGAATACTGGGGCTTTATAGCATATCTTAAAATCAGGTATAGTTTCTTCAATATTGTCTTTTTCAGAGTTCTTTTGCCTATTCCAATTTATTTGCATTCCCACATGAATTTTAGAATGAACTGAACAATTTCTACTTAAAAAGTCTACTGGAATGTTTATTAGGATTATGTTTATAGACCAATTTGGAGACAATTACATTTTGATAATATTGAGACTTATCTTCCATAAACAGTACATTTGTCTATGAATTTAGATTCTTTTTAATTTGGCTCAACAGTGTGTTACAGTTTTCAGTGCTTTGGTCTTACAAATCTTTAGTTGAATTTATCCTAAAGTATTGCATATTTTTGATGTTTATGTAAATGATATTTACTAAAAGTACAACTTTTGTTTTTTGCTAATAGTATTTAAAAATATAATTTTTTGTGCATTGACCTTATAGTCTACCTGCTTGCTAAATTCATTCCATACTTAAAATTACACTTTTTATAGTTCTTATCAGTTTTTCTACATGAACAATTATATAAACAGTTTTGTTTCTTTACAATCTGGATGACTTTTTGCCTTTTTCTTGCTTTATTGTGGGGTAGAAGTTTAAATATAATGCTGACTAGCAGTGTGAGTATGAACATATTTGCCTTTGTACCTATCTTTCAGGGAAATCTTTAGTCTTTCAACAGAATGAAGTTGGCTGTAGGTTTTTCATTAGAACTCTGTATCAGTTTGAAAAAGAGTTGTCTTTTATTCCCAGTTCAAAAGAATTTTTATCAGAAATAGATTTTGGATTTTATAAATGAAATTTCTGCATTTTAATATATGATTATTTTCTTTTAAAGCCTCTTGATAGAATCAACTACATTGGTTGAATTTCTGGTTGTACATTAGCCTTATAGTCTTGATTAATTAACCCCACTTGGCAGTGATATATTTTCTTTTTATATATTGTTGAATTTTGCTTAGTAAAAGTTTGTTGACAGATTTGCCTTTATCTTTATGAAGGATTCTAATCTGTTGCTTTATTTGGTTTAACATCATTGTATGGTTTTGTTATTAGAGTAACAGTAAATTGAGAATTATACTCTCCTTTAATGTTTTTTAAAATAATTTATGTTAATTTGGATACATGTCTTTTCTCTGGTAGAATTCATTTGTGAAACTGCTGGGCCTGGATTTTCTTTGTGTGAGGAATTTTTGTTTTTTCTATTCCCAGTACCACATAAACTACAAATCAGTGTGTTTAGTATATACATAACTTTTTAGGTTGTCTATATAGTTTTTTTTTTTTTCTGTATGTGTATGGATATGTGTGGTAGTAGAGTAATTAGAAAGGTATTCTATCACTGAGCTACATCCCCAGTCTCCTTTTGTTTTAATTTTGTGACAGGATGTCGCTAAGTTACTGAGGTTAACCTCAAATTTGTAATCCTCCTGCCTCAGTTCTGAGTAGTTTTGATTTCAGGCATATGCCACTGTGCCCAGACTATCATTTTCTTATTGGATGATCTCTGGTAGTTTTTATCTCTCAAGGAACTTGGCCATTTCATCTATATTGTCAAATTTATTTGTATAAATATGTTCATAGTAGTGTTTTAAATTATACTTTTAATGTCTGTAGAACCTGTAGTGATGTCACTTCTCTCATTCTGAATATTGCTTATTTGTGTCTTTTCAAGTTGTTTGATTAATCTGGTAGAGGCTACCAATTTTTTGATCTTTCACAAAATATGTTTTTGTTCCACTAATCTTTCTTAATTGTTTTTCTGTTTTCTGTTTTAGTTATCCCTGTTTATATCTTTATTTTCATTTTCGTACTTAATTTGGATTTACCTTACTTATCTTTCTAGTTTCTTAAAATAGAAGTTGATACCACTGATTTGAGTGATTGAAGACTTTTTTCTTTTCTTTCTGTTTTTTTTTTCCTTTTTCACAGTACTAGAGATTGAACTCAGCATAATTTGCCATTGTGCTACATTCCCAGCTTTTTGTTTTTTGGTTTTGTTTTGGTTTTTTATTTTAATTTTTGAGACAGGGTCTGGCTAAGTTGCTCAGGCTGCCATCGAACTTGAAATTCTCCTGCCTCACCCTCTCAAGTCTCTGGGATTACCAATATATGACATGGTGCCCAGTGGGACTTTTTTCAATATATTCATTTAATCTATAAATTTTCCTTTAAGAATTGCTTCAGCTATAGACCTCAAAGTTTGTTATGTTTTCTTACTGTTTTGTATAGGTTAAAATATTTTGTATTTTCCCTTTCAATTTGTCTTTGACCCAGGAATTATTCAGAGGATTGTTTAGTTTCCACACAATTGGGAATGTTGTAGAGATTATTTTCTTTCATTTCTTAATTAATATGTTGCAAAAAAAAATTTTATATGACTTGAATTCATTCATATGTATTAATTATATTATACCTCAGTACTCGAAATGAAGTTTTATTTTGTTCCTATTTGAGGAAGTGTTATAAATATTAATTAGATCAATTTGATTGATGGTGTTATTCAAGCAATCTACACTCTTACTGATTTTCTCTCTCCTTTTCCTATCAATTATGGAGAGACAAGTGAGTAAATCTCTCATTCTAGATTTCTTTCTTTCTTTTTATAATTCTATATGTTTTTTGCTTTGTGTATTTTGAAGCTTTGCTTCAAATTTTTGTTAAACAAAAATTTATAATTGGGGTTGGGCCTGTGGCTCAATGGTAGAGCGCTTACCTAGCTGGGTTCGATTCCCAGCACCACATAAACTAAATAAACCGAATAAAGGTATTGTGTCCATCTACAACTAAATATATCTTTTTAAATAATAATTGTTATGTCCTCTTATTAAATTGGCTCAATAATCTGTTATAACCCTTTTCTTGAAAATACTACAAAAGCTTGTTCCAGTCCCTCTTACTTTCTTTTTGTGAATATTTCTAATATATATTTTCTCCATTATTTTAGTTTTGGCCTATTTATAATTGATGTCAATTTCCTGACAAGTAACACATAATCAGATATCCTATTTTTATAAATTTGATATGTGCTATAGTTTAGTTAGGTTATTTACACAACTTACACTTAAATGAGGATATTGCTGTCTTTGGCTTTAAATCTTCCATCTTGCTATTTGTTTTCTGTTATTCTTATGTCTGCTTTCTTCTGTTATTTTTTTTACCATCTTCTTTTGAATTAAATTTTTTGGGATTCTGTTTTTCTCCTTATTGACTTATTACTTATAAATCTTTATTTTTTTTATTACTTTAGGTTTTTAGTATACACCTTTAATTTATACTCAAGTAATATAACTTATTTATAACTTAAATGTTACACCATTACACTTCTCTCCTTTCCTGGCCTTTGTGCTATTGTTGCCACATATATTATAATATAATTTGATAATAATTAACCCCAGCATACATTGTTAATATTTTTGCATAAATAGTCTATCTTTCAAAGGGATTTTTAAAATGAGAGAGAAATGTTGTCTAAGTTTACCCACACACTTAACATATCTGGTGCTATTTATTCTTTTGTACAGATGCAGATTTCCATCTGGTGTGATTTTTCTTCTGCCTAACACACTTCCTTTAACATTTTCTCCTTTTCACTTCATTTGGTGAATTTTTTTTTCAATTTTTGTGTATTCTACATTATTTATTTATTTATGATGTTTTAAATGACATTTTCACCAAATTTTAAGTTGACAGTTTTTTTTTTCCTGTAGTATTTCCGTCATGTTTCTCCACTATCTTTTATATTACATTACTTTTGACAAGAAGGATTTTACTTTTATATTTGATCTTCTATACATAATTCATCTTTTTTTTCTGTATTCCTTTAGGATTTTTTCTTTATCACTGTTTTAAGCAATGTAATTATAATCAGCCTTGATGTAGTTTTTTGTATCTCCTTTGTTAAAATCTATGTGAATTTATAGTTTTCAACCATTATTTCATGACATGTTTTTTTCTGGCTTCCTTTTCTTCAAGTTCTCTAATGCTGCCTATATTAGAGTACTTGACATTGTCTTACTACTCACCAATATTTTGCTTACTTTTAGTTTTTTTCCAGTACGTGTATTATATTTTGGATATTTTTTATTGCTATGTCACATTCACCTAATTCAGTTGTCTCATCTGTGGTTAATTTCATCCAGTGTATATTTCATCTCAAGCATTGTAATTATCATTTTTAGGAATTTGACTCTTTTTATTTAATTGCCTTCAATTTTTGATTAAACAGTATTTCCTCTGCTTTCTTATACACATGGTATAAAACTATGTCGTCTCTTTTCATATGTTTGTATCAACTAATTCTATCCTCCAGGTACTTGCTAGGCCTTTTTCTATTGGTTGATCTTTCTCCTTATTTTCCTGGTTTGGAATATTTAGTTGAATGCCAGACATGATTTTTGCCTTGTTGTGTTTATGTTTTCTATATTTTTCTGTTCTTATATAACTTTTGAATTTTTTATGGAACATATTTAAGTTGTTGGAAATAATTTAATATTTTTGAAGCTTGTTTGAAGCATTTTTAGGTAGGAGCAGAGCAACCTCAAGTCCAGAGCCGATTTCTGATTTTCCATCTGATAGAATTATAAGATTATTCATTGTGGCTCTTGGAAAAGTGAACTGTTCCTAACCATGTGTAGTGATATCTGGTGCTTGTTCTTTCTGATCCTTCTGAGTTTTTTTTTTTTCCTTCACCAACATTAGTTTCTTTACCTCATAAACACCTTAGGGGGCTCCTAAGGAGCTCTGTGGAACATTTCCTTTGCAATTTCTGTACTAGCAAATATTCTGCCCTGTGAACAATGAGGCTTCCTTAGCTTCTCCAGACTTCCACTTCTATTCTTACCTGAGAGAGACCACTAAACTCTACCTGAATTTCTAATACTTGCACTTCTCCCTAGAAACTTAGGGCAGTTTTATGAATTGCTTTCTGAATTTCCCCCTATGGTGATGTATTCCTCTTGTGCTTGTCATTGTGTATCTGAAATCCTTTGATTTAGTACAGACGGTAGTTCTGTCCTCTGTTTCTCCACTTTGCTTGAAGTGGAATTAATGCTTTCCTTTATTTTTAACCTAATGCAATATCCTTGTAAGCAAAAATTTAAATTTTATGCACAATTTGAACAACCTATTCTAAATGGTGGTTTTGGAGGTGGGGTTTGGGAGGAGAGGAATGGCATTGATCTTTGTATTAGTATTTTGAGGGGAAGCAACAATCGTGGCAGAAAATCAGTGTTTACTTTGCTACTTTGTCCTCCACAAAATGAAAATTACTTTTTTAAAAAATATTTTTTAAATTGTAGATGGACACAATATCTTTATTTATTTTTTTATATGGTGCTGAGGATTGAACCCATTGCCTCGCGCATGTGAGGCAAGCTCACAACCTCTGAGCTATAACCCTAGCCTGTGAAAGTTACTTTTTAATGGTTTACTTTAATTCCTCTTCACAAAAATCATATGGTTGGTATTTTTATTTTTACCACTTTTATTATTACTAGAGGAAAAAAATTTCACTGAGAATAAGTAACAAGGTTAAGTAACTCATCTTTCCAGCATGTTTCTCTCCTTTTCCTCAAAAGCACCTCAATGACTCTAAACCAATTTTGAATATATATACATATGTATATAATAGTTTAATAATCTCTTTTTTAGACTTGTCCTTCTATCTCTACCTCTTTTCTGTTTTTTCTCTCTTCCTTTTATGATTTATATTCTGTGATATGCACAACCATTCCATGAAACCACCTCCTACCAAAAATGGAGCCATCCTTTTCAGAAAATATTATAATATTTATCATTTGACAAGATAAATGAGACAATGTAAAGTAATAGTCAATAATTCATTGTGATCTCAAGTTAAAATGCTTCCCCTACAGAGTATTATGAGGAAACTTTAGGTAATTTATTTGATCTTTCCAAACTTCAGGTTTTACATCTGAAAATGAAGATAACAAGTGGCATACTCTTCATAAGCATTTTCTGAGATTTGATAGAGATAATACCTATGAAATACTTTGCCAACAGTTTTGCACATGGTACACACTCAATTGTAATTAAAATAATGATGATGATTTTTCCTACATCTGCCTCATAAAACTGAAATATCTCTGGTTACTTGACCTAGTACTTTATTATTTATGTAAATATATCACTTTCTAAATAAGGCTTATTTTCTTCAACAAGCAAGTTTATGCTTCTTAATATATTTCCTTTTTCTTTCTAATATTTAAGGGATCTAGTAGTGTTTATTAATGATGAAATTGTCTCTTTACATCCTAAATAGGTAATGTTCATCATTATGCACATTATGTATAGTTTAGTTTTCATAGTGTATTACATCGATAATGTTGTGTGGTGTTATGCTAAATTTGACACTACACTAAGGAGACATTTTACAAATTCCCTTTCTGCTTTTAAAAAATATTTTCCTACATTATTTGCTTCATTCATTTCTTTCTCAGAAAAGTTGTGGCAGAGGAGGCTAAATATGAAACTTCCTGTACTATATGCACGGCTGATTCAGCAAAGTTATTGATTCAAAGGCCAAAGCAACCTTCTCTTAGTTGGAATTTATTTGTCCAGAAAATCACTTTCAATTCTGTTTTTCAGTTGCCAGAAAAAGCATCTTCTCTCCTGATGTCAGTGACCTTTGACTTGTCAGTAGCATTCAAGACATTGTTATTTCTGCATCACTAATAAAATATATCAGGTCAACAACCTTGTCAATTTCAGCTCTTCACTTTCCTATCACACTTGCATTATATGTGGTTAGGTATATAAGAGAAAAATTTCAGGAATTTCTTGGGGAAAGGATATTTCTTGAATCAACACTATTTTTCTTTTGTCCTTTAAACAAAATTTTCCCTCAATCAACTCATGAAATATATCTTGTTCTGTGACTTTCTAACTTCCCATTTGTTCTAACTGGTACACATGCCTGATATTCTAACTAGAAGAATCTTTGAAACAAATTTGAAGAGATGACAGAGTTTTTCCCTTTCCTTTTTTTCCATGTTCCCACCTACCAAATCTACTAGCAAGAAATGAATAATAATTCTCCCCTTTTGTCCTAATATCCTTTTGCTAAATTAAAAACTTCCAATTTTGACCAAAATTTTGTTTCACTCTTCATGAATAACCATCTCAGCAGTAAATGTCTTTAACTCCAAAATTATTAACCTTTCTATCAAGAAATTGTTATAGCCCAACTTTTGTTGTGGCTGGTTAATCAATTTTCTCATATATTTACTACAGGATTCTGAGATTCCCATGCCATTCAGAAGTCATAAAACACACACACACACACACTTCATTACAATATCTCACAAATCCCTGAATTCTTCAATACACTAGGCATCCAGTGCTCCAGAAATCAACATTAGAAAATTTATCAGTAACCAGTCTCACCACCTAGATTTCATTCAATACCCTATTCTTTTAGTTCCTTGACTTCCAAAAGTCTAATGAGTGTTTCTTCTATTTCATCTCAGCCATTCACATGATCATACCCTAGGTTTCTAAAATTCTAATATCAAACTTTTTGGGTTTTGACCACTACTTTTGTCCTTCTGTATTTCCTATTCAAATACTCTTATTGTGTACTGGAGGACACCCCCTTGAGGACCTCCAGCCTCTAGTCAGTGTTCAATGACCAATTTGCTTTTCTTTCTTTTTTTACTACCCATCACCCTTTGCATGTCTTTACTTATTATCTCTTACCCAGATATAGTCTATGGCAAGATACTGTTTAATTATGCTTATCTTTCATTCCTTTCCTTCCTCTAAATATTGCCTGGAAAACCTTTCAACTTTCACTAAATCCAACTAATTCCTTACTATATATCTCCAGCTAAACATTACTTGAGAAAGTAATGTAGGTGTATAGGCTAAGCTAATTTCAAATTTATTTTCATAAATTTATTTAATCAACTGATATTAATTGGGCAATAGATATGTGTGAGGTAAAAATCTGAGATCTGGTGTTATAAAGTGAACAAAAAAATACAAAATCTTTGGCCTCATAGAGCATATATAATCAAGTTAGAGACACAGACAATGAATAAAATGTGAAATATATAGTCAAAAAGAGCTGAAAAGAATTTGAAGTAAGGAAAGGGAATAGGACATGCTGGAGTTGGGGATAGATTGAAAATTTAACCAATAAAGGAGACATCACTAATTTCAAAGAACCATTTATCACTGGCAGTAAAATTCTTACGTTCATTCTCCTAGACATCTATTTCATACTTCATTTTTCTCAAATCACTCTCCTTATCCCCTAATGACTTTATCACCTACCTAGTTAATAGATAAGAAGATGAAATAAAATATAATCTGTCTTATGTTTCTACTATCAGCTTCTTCAGCTTCCTCATATCTATACCCATCCATTGTGTCTTTCCTTCTACCCTCTCTCTTTTTGTCCCCCCATGCTCACCCCCATACTGGGATTAACCCAGGGCCTTGGCACCTACTAGAAGTAGCTCTCTAGTTAATAAAGTAAACCTCTCCACCTAGGTACTCTGAATCTCAGTCTCTTTTTCCTTCTAGAGGAATTTGCTCCTGAAATTTCCCATTTTTTTGAATATCAGTCTTTCTGACTCTATGTTGTCTTCTCTATCAGTAAATAAACATCCTTAATATCGCAACTTTAAAAATCCTCTTGGACCCTACATTCCTTAACTACTTTGCTTCATTTTCTTTCCTTTTCAAAACAACATTCCTGGCCCAGCACAATGGCCCACTCCTATAATCCCAGCATCTTGAGAGACAGGAAGGAGGATATCAGGTTTGAGGTTAGCCCCAGCAACTTAGCAAGACTATCTCCTAAAATAAAAAAGTAAAAAGGACTGGAGATGTACCTGAGTGGTAAAACGCCCCTGAATTCGACCTTTAGTAACAAAAACAAAAGCAAAACTCCTGGATACAACTGTCCATACTTAAATCCCTTCAGTTCTTCACCTCCCATCCACTCCTTTTCCTCACCACTATATTGAAATAACCACTTTTTCTGTATTGATACGATATTTTCTCTAGGCTTTGTAACCTCAGAGTGGCCGGTGTTCCTCATTAACTCGCTTCTTGGTCTCTTCCTTCTTTAATGGACTTCTAATTTTGGAGTGTCTCTGTCCTTTGTCCTTGGCCTTTTCTCTATCTACTCTTTCAGAATTAGATGCCATGGTTTTTGAGGCCATCTCTTTACTTGTGGGTCTATATTTATATTGCAGTCCTCACCTATCCCCTAAATTCAACCCAAGTTTTACATTTAATTAGCTACTTGAAATGTCTATTTAACATGCTTAAAAACCAAAATATGTTTTCTTCCTCACCAAGTCATTGTTTATTTCATATCTCAATAATAGGCACCTAGTTGCTTGTATATACACAAAAAGTCATCCTTGACTCCTATCCCTTCCTAACTTTTTTGATTACCAAATATATGCCTATTTCATTATTCCTACTGCTATAAATTTAGTAAGATTGGGCTGAGCATGTGGCTCAAGCGGTAGCGCGCTCACCTGGCATGCGTGCGGCCCGGGTTCGATCCTCAGCACCACATACAAACAAAGATGCTGTGTCCGCTGAAAGCTAAAAAATAAATATTTAAAAATTCTCTCTCTCTCTCTCTCCTCTCTCTTTAAAAAAAAAATTAGTAAGACTATCATTGTCTCTAGTTTGGTTTGTAAAACCCTTTTAGTTTTGCTCTCTGCTTCAATAGGACTTTGCCCATCAAATCAACCTCATCTTTCTCCAACTTTCTCCTAGTTCCTAGTGTTGCAGCCATATTGTCATTTCTATACTGAGGACATTATCAATTTCAGTTTCATATTAAATACTTACCTTTTGCTATTACTTTTTCTTAGAGCATTTTTCCCTGTTACATGGCTGCCTCTTTCCGATTAAACATTTTCCCTGTTACATGGCTGCCTCTTTCCGATTAAACATCTTTCCGGGCTCAAACATTTAAGCTTTTAGCTGAGGGTTGTATCATCATACTATAGCTACAGCTGTCCCTTTCCTCACTCTGCCACCATCATTGCCCTACTTTGTTTTATGTTCTTAATAACCCTTACTATTATCTGGAATTATTCTATTTATGTTTGTGTTTAAACACTTTTTACCTTTCCCTATATACAGACTAGAATTATAAACCCATAAATGCATAGACTCTTTTTATTTATCTATTCTCTGTGTTGCTTGGGATATGATAGGTGGTCAATTGAAATTGATTCCCAGAGTAAACTAAAGACAAAAAACAACAACCTCCAAACCCCATCAGTGGAGCAGATCATGAGTGTGAAGAGGAAACCAAAGCATTATACTCATAGAAAAGTTTTTCTAAGGAAAACCAACAAGATTTTGTTAAAATAGGAAAGAATATAGTGACCCTGGGTCATTTGAAGTCCATAAACAAAATGGAATATTTCATACAGTTCCATGATAGGAATATGATGTCATCAAAAGTTCAATTCCTGATAGTGTTATTTTCATGACAGAAAATTAGACTATAGTAAATCCCAATTAACATACACCTGTATTTTCTATTGCTTAAAAAATAAGTAGATATCAACCAAAGCCAAACAAAACTATACCAAAAGTTTCCTGTTATTTTTAAAATACTTAAAATAACCATTTTACTATTTAAAATACTTAAAAGAGTGTTTCATGCAGAGTATCTGTATTTTTTCTGGAATGCCAATCTTTTTTAACTCATCATGAAAGAGATATATATATTCCATATTTTCATCCCTAAGATAACTACTCAACTTTTGAAAGGAAAATATTGCCTATAATTCAATTCTTGGTTCTTCTGATAGGTCTTCTAGAGGTAGGTGTAAAAGATGTTTAATATAATTGGATGTATTTCTTCCCTAATTTGAATCAATGAACCAGTTTAAAAATTCTGACATCTCCCACTAGAAATTTTCTAATTTTTGAATTTTAGGCATTCTATATTGACAGAGTAAAGTCTTTGAGAAACACAAAATTTTAAACTTCACTCAAAGAAATACACAGGATTTCTCAGTCTTGGCACCACTAACATTTTGATCCACATTTGTTTTAGGAGACTAGCCTGTGAATTGCAATACCCCTAACAAGCTCTCCACCCCATTGTGATAACCAATAATGTCTTCAGACATTACCAAACATGCCTGGAGAAGGCGTACAAAATTACTCCCTCTTGGGAAGTACTGAGATAACCAAATCTGTGTTTCTATTAAAGAAATTGGATGCACACTGGTAATCCCAGAGATGTGGCTGACTGAGGCAGGAGGATTGCAAATTTAAGGTTGGATTTGGCAACTTAGTGAGACCTTCTTTAAAAATAAAATGTTGTGGAGGGGACTGGTGATGTAGCTCACTGGTAGAGTGCCCATGGATACAATATTCAATCCTCACTACTGAAAAAAAAAAAAAAACATCAAAATTGTGTCCTACCTTGATTAAAAGTCTGGATCTTATCACAAATTATTTTATCTATTTTTCCTGTAATCCCCAGTGAAGTCAATGTAATTCTGATCTTTGGGAATAAAAATACAGTAGGCCCAACTTATTCATGAGGGTTATATTTCAAGTCACCACAACAAATGCCTGAAACTATGGATAGTATCAAACAGTATTCTATGTTATTTTCTATAAATACATATCTAGTTTAATTTATAAAATTTAACTTAGAAATTAAGCACAATAAGGGATTAACTTGTAATAAAATAGAACAGTTACAGTAATATACTGAATAAAGGTTATGTGAATGTGGTCTGTCTCTTTCAGATTGCCTTATTATACTATATTTACCCTTATGACAATATGAGATGTGTGAATTACATAGGCATTATGCCTTTAATATACATTTTTTTCACTTTCTTTATTAAGTGGAGAATTTCACCTTTTTAATTTAAAGATTCTCATTGGTATATCTGAATCACCAATATTGCAACTTGTTTCTTTTGGACAATTTTTAAGTAAAATAAGGGTTACTTGAACAATAAGCGCTGTGATACCATGACAATTGATATGATAACCAAAATGGTACTAAGTAGCTAAGGGGTGTGTAAAGCATGCATATGCTTGATAAAGGGATGTTTCCCATAGTGGGTTGGGAGAAGCACAAGATTTTATTATGCTGTTCAGAATGGTACACAATTTAATATTTATAAATTGTTCATTTCTGGAATTTTTCCATGTAATAGTTTCAGACAGTAGTTGACCATGGTTAACTGAAACTGTGGAAAGTGAAACCACAAATCAAGGGTAGCAGGCTGAATACTATATCTACATACCAAGAGGAGTATATGGAAATAAATACCAGATCAGTATACCAAATTTCTCAGATTCTAAATTTTTCATAGCTTTAATTAAACTGTGAAAGAATATTAAGTTTATGAGCCCATTAGAAACAAGTTATCTAATCCTGTCTTATTCAGGTCATATAAGGGGAGTACCAGGACACCTATCAGAGAATGTGACCTATGAGAATGGATGAATGGATAATTATATGTATTTTTATATTATCTTTATAGATAACTTATATTTATGTATACATATACAAATATGGATAGGTATGGAGATATATTATTTATGTGTGGGTATACCTTAGAACATGTACCAATTATGACTCTTCCTAAAGATATTCACAAACCTCATGTTAGACATTTAGATAGCTACCTTTTATATCCCTGAGAAAGAGTACAATCTTACTTCTCTTATATACTGAAAATACTGACATTGAGATATGATTAATAATAATAGCTGCAGTTGGGCTGGGGTTGTGGCTCAGTGGTAGAGTGCCTGCCTCACACATGTGAGGCACTGGAGTTTGATCTTCAGCACCACATAAAAAATAGATAGATAGATAGATAGATAGATAGATAGATAGATAGATAGATAGAGAGAGAGAGGAACACAACAAACAAACAAATAAAATGAAGGCATTGTGTTCCTGTACAACTAAATTTTTTTTAAATTTTAAATCTGCAAATAAAAAAATATTAACTGCTGGTACTAAAAGCATATGTGTCAGCTTTTTTTCACCATGACCATTATACCTGAGTAAAAAACTTAGAGGAGGAAATATCTAATTTGGCTCACAGTTACATAGCCCATGGTCCAGTTGATCCAAGGAAGAAACATCATAGTGAAAAATGTGGCAGAGGAAAACTGCTCAGCTTCTGGCAATTCAGAAGCAGAGAGAGTTGGGGGTGCTGGGAGCGGAAGGGACCATGGAGAAATCCTTCCAGGGCATGCACCCAGTTTCTTCCAACTTAGTCCCATCTCCCAGTTGTCCATTCACCTCATCAGTTTTCAGAACCCTCACGATCCAATCATTGTCTAAAAGCCTTATCTCCGAACCTTGCTGTATCAGGGACCATAGTTTCAAAATCATGAGCCTTTTGGGGGACATTCCAGATCCAAACCATAACAGCATTCCATGCATTGGCCAATATTCTTAGCACTTTACAGGTGTTGTTTAATCTTCATAGTCAATGTACCATAAAGGTTACTATTTACTAGTTCTATTTTTATAGCAGAAGAAACTAAAACAAAGACATTCAATAACTTGCTTAAGCCACAGAGATCAATGATGGCAGAACCAGAATCTAAACTAAGGCAGTCTGACTCTAA
The DNA here is from genome assembly GCF_047511675.1 of Marmota flaviventris. Classification (NCBI taxonomy): domain Eukaryota; kingdom Metazoa; phylum Chordata; class Mammalia; order Rodentia; family Sciuridae; genus Marmota; species Marmota flaviventris. Next base: position 36,349,739 of record NC_092506.1, on the reverse strand, counting down.
AGTCTGTATTCTTGTACTGCATATTAGAAGACCACTTAACAAAGGCAGACCACAAGACAGCAAATTTAATACAAATCACCTGTCCAACAGATTTCAAGCATTATATATAAGTCCTAACTCCCCATCATATTATAGGGATAAGCCCATGGATAAAAGTTTCCTGTCTTTGAGTAGCTTACAGTCTATCAAGGGAAGATCAACATGTGAACAGATGCTGCAGTGATTAACTATATATACCCACACATCTCTGTTTGTATACATATACATATTTACTTCACTGTGATATAGTAAAAGTGGGCATTAATTCTGCTATGGAGAAAATGTATTGTATTTGACTTAAGACATGGCATTCCCAGAAATCAAAATAATTGAGATAAGAAACCAAAAATTGGTCTTCCTACTTCTGTGGTAATCAAAGTTTCTAGATCCTACTTGCCATATTCTTTAATAGGGCAACAGGATAAATAACCTCTTGTTATGAAAATACTGAGTTATAAGATATATTATCTTTATCAGCCATAACAGTATTATTCCCAGTATCTGTATAGCAGCCCAAACCTTCTCATCCAGATAAGCATTGTGATTTTATTTAGTTTCTGGGCTCTATACTTGCTATCATTGTGAAAAGAGAGTTACCAAAATTTCAGTGTTCCTGATCTCCCTCCCATTCATGAAGATTCAAAATTATCCACAAAGAGGAAAATGATGTTCAATTTCTTAAATATCTTTATATTTGAATTTTATTTGTTTAGTTTTTTGCAGTGCTGGGGATTAAACCTAGGACTTCACACATGCGAAGTGAGAGTTTTCCATTGAGCTTTACTTCTAGCCCTAATATAATTTTTAAAATTTATTTATTTGTTCATTTTAGTTATATATGACAGTAGAATCAATTTTGATATAATTATACAAGAATCTGATTCTAATTAAGATTTCATTCTTATGGGTGTACATGATGGTGAGATTCACTGTGATGTTTTCCTAGCCCTAATATTTTAAATGTTCTTGATTACTTCAATTCTTATATTCAGTTTTCCTTTTTTACTAGGTTATTTTAATTCCTTCTGCTTTTAATTTGTTAAGACATGACTTCCAAAAGCTTTCCCTCACTGACCTGTTGAATGATCACATAATCACATATATAATGCATATATATATTTATATATATGATCTATATTAAAACTATATTGCCTTTGTCTTCAAAATATAAGTACATAGATTGCACCACCTCCACTGGTACCACTGTAATCCTAAGTACCATCTCTTTTTTTTTTTTTTTTTTAATTTTTTATTGTGGGTTGTTCAAAACATTACAAATTTCTTGACATATCATATTCCACACTTTGATTCAAGTGGGTTATGAACTCCCACCTTCACCCCATACACAGATTGCAGAATCACATCAGTTACACATCCATTGATTTACAAATTGCCATACTAGTGTCTGTTGTGCTCCACTGCCTTTCCCATCCTCCACCCTCCCCCCTCCCCACCTCTCCCCTCCCCTCCCCTCCTCTCTCTCTACCTCCTCCACTGTATAACCCTGAGGGTCTCCTTCCATTACCATGCAATTTCCCTTCTTTCTCCCTTTCCCTCCCACCTCTCATCCCTGTTAAATGTTAATCTTCTTCTCCTGTTCTTCGTCCCTACACTGTTCTTAGTTACTCTCCTTATATCAAAGAAGACATTTGGCATTTGTTTTTTAGGGATTGGCTAGCTTCACTTAGCATAATCTGCTCTAATGCCATCCATTTCCCTGTAAATTCTATGATTTTGTCATTTTTTAATGCAGAGTAATACTCCATTGTGTATAAATGCCACATTTTTTTTATCCATTCGTCTATTGAAGGGCATCTAGGTTGGTTCCACAGTCTTGCTATTGTGAATTGTGCTGCTATGAACATCGATGTAGCAGTGTCCCTGTAGCATGCTCTTTTTAGGTCTTTAGGGAATAGACCAAGAAGGGGAATAGCTGGGTCAAATGGTGGCTCCATTCCCAGCTTTCCAAGAAATCTCCATACTGCTTTCCAAATTGGCTGCACCAATCTGCAGTCCCACCAGCAATGTACAAGTGTACCCTTTTCCCCACATCCTCGCCAGCACTTGTTGTTGTTTGACTTCCTAATGGCTGACAATCTTACTGGAGTGAGATGGTATCTTAGGGTGGTTTTGATTTGCATTTCTCTGACAGCTAGAGATGTTGAGCATTTTTTCATGTACTTGTTGATTGACTGTATGTCCTCCTCTGAGAAGTGTCTGTTCAGGTCCTTGGCCCATTTGTTGATTGGGTTGTTTGTTTTCTTATTGTCTAATTTTTTGAGTTCTTTGTATACTCTGGATATTAGGGCTCTATCTGAAGTGTGAGGAGTAAAGATTTGTTCCCAGGGTGTAGGCTCCCTATTTACCTCTCTTATTGTTTCTTTTGCTGAGAAAAAACTTTTTAGTTTGAGTAAGTCCCATTTGTTGATTCTAGTTATTAACTTTTGTGCTATGGGTGTCCTATTGAGGAATTTGGAGCCCGACCCCACCGACTGTAGATCGTAGCCAACTTTTTCTTCTATCAGACGGCGCGTCTCTGATTTGATATCAAGCTCCTTGATCCATTTTGAATTCACTTTTGTGCATGGCGAGAGAAAGGGATTCAGTTTCATTTTGTTGCATATGGATTTCCAGTTTTCCCAGCACCATTTGTTGAAGATGCTATCCTTCCTCCATTGCATGCTTTTAGCCCCTTTATCAAATATAAGATAGTTGTAGTTTTGTGGATTGGTTTCTGTGTCCTCTATTCTGTACCATTGGTCCACCCGCCTGTTTTGGTACCAGTACCATGCTGTTTTTGTTACTATTGCTCTGTAGTATAGTTTGAAGTCTGGTATCGCTATACCGCCTGATTCACACTTCCTGCTTAGCATTGTTTTTGCTATTCTGGGTCTTTTATTTTTCCATATGAATTTCATGATTGCTTTCTCTATTTCTACAAGAAATGCCGATGGGATTTTGATTGGCATTGCATTAAACCTATAGAGAACTTTTGGTAATATCGCCATTTTGATGATGTTAGTTCTGCCTATCCATGAACAGGGTATATTTTTCCATCTTCTAAGATCTTCTTCTATTTCTCTCTTTAGGGTTCTGTAGTTTTCATTGTATAAGTCTTTCACCTCTTTTGTTAGGTTGATTCCCAAGTATTTTATTTTTTTTGAAGATATTTTGAATGGAGTGGTTGTCCTCATTTCCAATTCAGAGGATTTGTCGCTGATATACAGGAATGCCTTTGATTTATGTGTGTTGATTTTATATCCTGCCACTTTGCTGAATTCATTTATTAGCTCTAATAGTTTCTTTGTAGAGCCTTTTGGGTCTGCTAGGTATAGAATCATATCATCTGCAAATAGTGATAATTTAAGTTCTTCTTTTCCTATTTTTATGCCTTTAATTTCTTTCGTCTGTCTAATTGCTCTGGCCAGTGTTTCGAGAACTATGTTGAACAGAAGTGGAGAGAGAGGGCATCCCTGTCTAGTTCCAGATTTTAGAGGGAATGCCTTCAGTTTTTCTCCATTCAGAATGATGCTAGCCTGAGGCTTAGCATAGATTGCTTTTACAATATTGAGGTATGTTCCTGTTATCCCTAGTTTTTCTAGAGTTTTGAACATAAAGGGATGCTGTACTTTGTCAAATGCTTTTTCCGCGTCTATCGAGATGATCATATGGTTCTTATTTTTAAGTCTATTGATGTGGTGAATAACATTTATTGATTTCCGTATATTGAACCAGCCTTGCATCCCAGGGATGAATCCTACTTGATCATGGTGTACAATTTTTTTGATATGTTTTTGTATCCGATTCGCCAGAATTTTATTGAGGATTTTTGCATCTAGGTTCATTAGAGATATTGGTCTGTAGTTTTCTTTCTTTGAAGTGTCTTTGTCTGGTTTAGGTATCAGGGTGATGTTGGCCTCATAGAATGAATTTGGAAGTTCTCCCTCCTTTTCTATTTCCTGAAGTAGCTTGAAAAGTATTGGTATTAGTTCTTCTTTAAAGGTTTTGTAAAATTCTGCTGTATACCCATCTGGACCTGGGCTTTTCTTAGTTGGTAGTCTTTTTATGGTTTCTTCTATTTCCTCAATTGATATTGGTCTGTTTAGGTTTTCTATATCCTCCTGACTCAATCTGGGCAGATCATATGACTTAAGAAATTTATCTATGCCTTCACTATCTTCTAATTTATTGGAGTATAAGGATTCAAAATAGTTTTTGATTATCTTCTGTATTTCTGAAGTGTCTGTTGTGATATTGCCTTTTTCATCCCGTATGCTAGTAATTTGAGTTCTCTCTCTTCTTCTCTTCGCTAGCATCGCTAAGGGTCTGTCGATTTTGTTTATTTTTTCAAAGAACCAACTTTTAGTTTTGTCAATTTTTTCAATTGTTTCTTTTGTTTCGATTTCATTAATTTCAGCTCTGATTTTAATTATTTCTTGCCTTCTACTTCTTTTGCTGTTGTTTTGCTCTTCATTTTCCAGGATTTTGAGATGAAGTATGAGATCATTTATTTGTTGGTTTTTTCTTTTTTTAAGGAATGAACTCCAAGCAATGAATTTTCCTCTTAGAACTGCTTTCAATGTGTCCCATAGATTCCGATATGTTGTGTCTGTGTTTTCATTTATCTCTAAGAATTTTTTGATTTCCTTCTTGATGTCTTCTATAACCCATTGATCGTTCAGTAACCTATTGTTCATTCTCCAAGTGATGTATGCTTTTTCCTTCCTTCTTTTATCGTTGATTTTCAGTTTCATTCCATTATGATCAGATAAGATGCATGGTATTATCTCTACTCCTTTATATTGTCTAAGAGTTGCCCTGTGACATAATATATGATCTATTTTTGAGAAGGATCCATGTGCTGCTGAGAAAAAAGTGTAACTGCTTGATGTTGGGTGGTATATTCTATATATGTCAATTAGGTCTAGGTTATTAATAGTGTTATTGAGTTCTATAGTTTCCTTATTCACCTTTTGTTTGGAAGATCTGTCCAGTGGCGAGAGAGGTGTGTTGAAGTCTCCCATGATTATGGTATGGTGGTCTATTAGACTCTTGAACTTGAGAAGAGTTTGTTTGACGAATATAGCTGCACCATTGTTTGGGGCATAAATATTTATGATTGTTATGTCTTGTTGGTGTATGGTTCCCTTAAGCAGTATGTAGTGTCCCTCTTTATCTCTTTTGATTAACTTTGGCTTGAAATCTATTTTATTTGATATGAGTATGGACACTCCTGCTTGTTTCCGAAGTCCATATGAGTGATATGATTTTTCCCAACCTTTCACCTTCAGCCTATGTATGTCCTTTCCTATCAAATGCGTCTCCTGTAGGCAGCATATTGTTGGGTCTTGTTTTGTGATCCATTCTACTAGCCTGTGTCTCTTAATTGGTGAGTTTAAGCCATTAACATTTAGGGTTATTATTGAGATATGGGTTGTTCTTCCAGCCATATTTGTTTATTTCTGTTACTAAACATGGTTTGTTTTCCTCTTTGATTATCCCCCCCCCCTTTACTGTCCTACCTCCCACTGTTGGTTTTCATTGTTATTTTCCATTTCCTCTTCCTGTAATGCTTTGGCGAGGATGTTTTGAAGAGATGGTTTTCTAGCTGCGAATTCTTTAAACTTTTGTTTATCGTGGAAGGTTTTAATTTCATCCTCCATCCTGAAGCTTAATTTCGCTGGATACACAATTCTTGGTTGGAACCCATTTTCTTTCAGTGTTTGAAATATGTTATTCCAGGATCTTCTAGCTTTCAGAGTCTGTGTTGACAGATCAGCTGTTATCCTGATTGGCTTACCCCTAAATGTAATCTGCTTCCTTTCTCTTGTAGCTTTTAAAATTCTCTCCTTATTCTGTATGTTGGGCATCTTCATTATAATGTGTCTAGGTGTGGATCTCTTATGATTTTGCACATTCGGCGTCCTGTAGGCTTCTAGGATTTGGGATTCTGTCTCATTCTTCAAGTCTGGGAAGTTTTCTTGTATTATTTCATTGAATAGACTTCTCATTCCTTTGGTTTGGAGCTCTGTCCCTTCCTGTATCCCAATGACTCTTAAATTTGGTCTCTTAATGTTATCCCATATTTCTTGGATGTTCTGCTCATGGTTTCTTAACAGTCTTGCTGAGCTGTCTATGTTCTTTTCCAGTTGAAATACTTTGTCTTCATTGTCTGATGTTCTATCTTCTAAGTGTTCTACTCTGCTGGTAGTATTCTCCATTGAGTTTTTAAGTTGGTTTATTGCTTCCTGCATTTCTAGGATTTCTGTTTGTTTGTTTTTTATAACCTCTATCTCCCTGTATAGTTGATCCTTTGCTTCCTGGATTTGTTTGCGTAATTCGTTGTCGAAGTGATCTTTCATTGTCTGATTTTGCTGTTTAATGTCTTCCTTGATACTCCAGATCATCTGAAGCATGTATATCCTGAATTCTTTATCTGACATTCCATCTGCTGCAGCTGTTACCTCTTCTAAAGTTGTGTTGACCTGCATTGCTTGTGGTCCTTTCTTTCCTTGTCTTTTCATACTGCTTGCGTATCTTTCCTGCAGGTGCGGGCGGCGGCTCTGCTCTCTTCTTATTCCAATTGGGGTGTCGTGGCTACCACGCCGGCAGGTCACTGGGCCTGTTCTGGGAGCTGGCGGCGGCTCTGTTCTGCCCCTACTCCAATTGGGGTGACGAGTGTACCACGCCGGCAGGCCACTGGGCCTGATCCGCCGGTTGGTTGCAGGTTTGCCTACCCTGCAGGCGCGGGCGGCGGCTCTACTCTGCCCCTACTGCAAATGGGGTGACGTGTCTGTCGTACCGGCAGGCCACTGGGCCTGTCCCGCTGGTCGGTCGCAGATCTGCCCACCTTTCGGGCACGGGTGGAGGCTCTGCTCTGCCCCTACTCCAATTGGGGTGTCGTGACTACCCCGCCTGCAGGACACTGGGCCTGTTCCTGGCACGGGCGGCGACTCTGCTCTGCCACTACTCCAATTAGGGTGGTGTTTGTACCACGCCGGCAGGCTCCTGGGCCTGATCCGCAGGTCTGTTGTAGGTCTGCCTACCTTGGAGGCGCGGGCGGCGGATCTGCCCTGCCCCTCCTACCACGCCTGCGGACCCCTGGGCCTGATCTACAGGTTGATCCCTGGTCTGCTCACCCTGCGGGCACGGGTGGCGGTTCTGCTCCGCCCCTGATTGGGGTCACGTGACCACCACACCGGCAGGGCCTGATCCGGGCGTGGGAGAAGGATCTGCTCTGCCCCTACTCCAGTTGGGGTGACGTGTGTACCACACTGGCAGGCCACTGGGCCTGACCCGCCAGGCTGTCACAGGTCTGTTTACCTTGCACGCTCATTCGTCACAGCGCGAACCGCGGCTCTGCCCTGCCCCTCCTACCACGCCCATGTACCACTGGGTCGCGGGTCTGCCCACCTTGCGGTTGCGGGTGGCGGCTCCGCTCCGCCCCCTCTCCAATTGGGGTCACGCGGTCACCACGCTGGCAAGCCGCTGGGCCTGCTCCGGGTGCTGGCGGCGGCCCGGCTCCTTCCCTCTGGCTCGACGACAAATTGAGGAGACTCGGGTGACTGTGCCTCACCCCCCCTACCAGGAGACCAACTGCTTATGTTACCACTGGTATTGATGAAGTTCCCTCCTCCGCCGCTTTCTGCAGACATCAGATCTCTGCCATGTTGGTATCCTATGCGAATGGCAGCATTTCGTTCCCCTTGCCAGGCAACCAAAGCACCGGGTGAGTCCTGACCGGCCCTCAGCAGGACCCGGACCGAGAAGCAGTTTCCGCGGGCTCCTAGCCCCGGGCCAGGGAAGTTCCGGGAGCCAGAACTCGGCCACTCCGTGCTCGGTGTAAGCTCCTATAAATGTAAGCTCCAAGAAGCAGTCCCCGCGGGCTCAGTTCCGGGAGCCGTAATTCGGCTGCTTAGTGCTTGTTGTATGCTCTGGTAGGCGCAGGGTCCAAGAAGCAGCCTCCGCGGGCTCAGCAGCCGCTCCGCGCTGGGTATTCACTCCGATAAGATCAGCTTCTAAGAAGCACCCAGGCGCTGAGCCCTAGCAATCTGTCTGCATGCCGCAGGCGAATTGCAGCCTGAAATTACCTGTTCTATGGCTGAATGAGCTGCGGTCAGTCGAAAACAGCGGTGGTGACGTCAGTTTACCAACATGGTGGCTGCTGGCCTCCTCTGTGGTCTGACCGGTGTGGAGAACCGAGATGGACCGCTTCCTTCCCCCGTCTCGAACCCAGAATTCAGCCCTGAGTACGGTGCTTGCTCGGCTGGCAGAAACTGCAGCGCTGTAACCCTGCGTCTCTATCCCAGCGCACGCTGCAGATTCTAGCCTCGGGCCGATTTGCTGAATAAGCAGTGCGACAAACCTCTCGCGTTTGAGTCCCCGTAGCTGATCCTCGTGCGATGGAAATCCTTCCTCCAGGTTCCGGAGCACCCCACTATTGCTGGAAATTCCTAACAAGATATCCTTTAGCCGTCCTGACTTGTCATACTCCCACACAGTGAAGCAGCACACGGGGGCAATGCACTCCCCTCGCCGCCATCTTTAAACTCCTAAGTACCATCTCTTACCCAGCCTTGTGTCCTTAATTTATTCTCAACTTAAAGACCATGAATGATCCTTTTAGAACCTGGTCCTTAATTTATTCTCAACTTAAAGACCATGAATGATCCTTTTAGAACCTGTCAGGTTATGTCGTTCCTTTGCTAAAAATTCTGTGGTTGTTATTACTTTACAGAAGATGAAGAACTTAAAGTGGGTTCCCGGACCCTACCATGTCCAGCCTCTTCATTATTTCTTTACCCTTTGATCAATTCACTGTGGTCTCTGGCTTCTTTGTTATTCCTCAAATTTGCCAAGCATGCCTCTAAATTAAGGCCATTGCACCACCTATTTCTTCTGCCTGGAATCTTCTTTCCTCACCCCTTTCCCCCTTTCAAAACTTTGCTCAGATATCACCTTCTCAGTGGAGACTTCCTGACCATTTTATGAAAATAATACCAGAACTTCTGATCTTACTTTTCTCCACTTTGCATTATTTTTGATGTTACACAAACTCTATGATTTATTTATTTATGGTGTTTATTTTAATTTCCTAGCTTCAATAAAATATCCGCTTCATGAAGGAAAATCTCTTTGTTTTGTTTGCTGAAAATTCTTGGTAACCTAGAACAGGATCTGAGACATTGCATGTGATGGACACTGTTCTAGAAACTTTACATACATTATTTTGTTTCATTATCATCTCTACATGTACAGTTGCAGATGTAATACTCATAGAGGGTTCTTGTTACTTGGCTAAAGTCAATATCTGGTAAATGGTGGAACTGAGATTTATATGTCTAAATCTTCTGCTCCATAATCTGCTTGAATCAAATGTATGAAATATGATATGTCAAGAGCTTTGTAATGTTTTGAACAACTAATAAAAAAAATGAAAAACAACAAATTAAAAAAATAATAATAATAAATAAATAAATAAATCTTCTGCTCCTTGTCTCCCTTACATATGAAAACAATAGAATAGAATAATGCATAAATGTGAATGGATTTGTGTATATTTTATGGTTTAAGCATTTTTATATAAATGTCTATTAAAATAAAATATTTTCTAATTTTGTATAGAAATTATAATTGAATAATACTATATTGTGTTACATAGAAACTCCTGTATTCATCAGTAATGTATATATGTATTTATCATCTTATTTTAATGTGTTTATGTGTATGTCATTGCTGAAATAATTAGGAATTTTATTTTCCCCTCTTCCCTATCCAGATATATCCTCTATATAGTCCATAGCAGGACACTGGGATAGAAAATATTATTATTTTGTTTGTACATTTTGTTTGATGGGTTGTTCAACTCTTATAAGATCTCATTTGCACTCTCTTTAAGATGAAACTATGTCAATTAGTATCTTTTCATTATTAAACATAAAATATAATTGGAGTACATCTTTCATGGATTTTTCAAGCTTAAATCTAGGATAATGTAGCACAAGTATTATTCTAATTTAAATTCCTGATATTCCTATATGAACTAACTAATAACCCATCTGTGCATTGTGTAGTCATATGATTTCTTCCAGTTCCATTCCCATTTTTAAAATATTATTATTATGCCTATCCAGGGAGATTTTGCAGTGTAAGAAACATTTGTCTTTGGAATATGTAAATATTACTAATTTGACACTGTTGATAACTCAGTTGTATTCCACTAGATAGAGGAAAATATGCTATTTTTTTTTCATTTTAAATTTAAGAACATGGGCATCCTCAACCACCAGATCCTATTGTGTTATAATCTATCACCTTTGTTAATGTTTTAGTGGATATAAATAATATTGTATCAGGTTGCATAGTGACAATATGGTTCACCAAGCATTCTATTTTTATAACTTTATTTAAAACTGACATGTAACTTGCTGTACCTGAAACCCCAAGTGAGCCAGTTATTGGAGTGTAACAAAGTTTTGACGTCAGAGTAGCTATTTATTCTACTGGAAACCATTAGCAATGCATTACCCTTTGGCACTACTGTGTTTTGCAGAAACATGGTTAAAATTTTATGAGTGATTTTGACCAATTAGATTTCTCTCCCTCTCAGAACTAAGATATTATATATAACACAGATATACATGTGTGAATATAGAACATTAGCATACTTCATATCCTGACGATAGTAATATATTTAAGTGTGTTTATGTATGTATATATATTCTTGAACTTATATACAATGAAACTTTTAAAGTTTCTTCTCAACAGCTGAGTATTTATTGTTCTTAGCATCAATTCCGATTACTGTTTTATAGAGGATAATTAACTGCATATCAATGTTGTTTAGTGCTGTGAACATGGATGCTGATTAACTTCATTGTACCACAGTGTTTCTTGCTGTTATTGCTGTTACTATTATTTTAAAAAGGACTTCTTAGCATTTTATTTGCTTACCACCACCACTAGACTCTTTGAATATGATAGGAAAAATACTGTTTCTACAAATATAGTATAATCATTTGCAGACTGATTTTCCTCTTGTTTAACTATGAATATCCTTCCCTCCTTCCTTCTTTCACCTCCAATCCATCCTGAAACTACTGAAATATGTGCTGTGCATCCATATGTGAAGTTTAAGTCCCTTGACTCCTGAGCAAGCGTAGATCCAATTCACTTACTGATCTCTGCCAAAGCATTTCAAATCAGATCTGAAGAAACCACCATTTGGAATTAAAAAGAAGAAAATCTTTTTCAATTGTTTTGTTTAGTAACCTAGCTGCTCTTAAACCCTATGTAAAGATATCAACAGACCTTCATAAAATAACTTGGTCCTGTCAACTAAGGAAATACCTGCACTTAAGGAGATAAAATTAATACTCTCAAATTCCAGGATAACACTTTAAATTTAATAATATTACTACTATTATTTTAATGCATTATCTATTTATTATTTTTCACACATTACTGAATATATTGTTTTTCTTTAGGCATTCAAATTTATATACTTTTTAAGTCAGAAGATATCTGATAATCATTTCTCATACCTGCATATTTTTTGTATTTCAAGATCCTTTTATCTATTTTTAGTTGAGCAAAAATGTATATATTTATCATATACCACATGTTGTTCATATACAAATATGTATTCAGTGTGGAGACTAATTAATATTTGATATAGATTTACTAGGAAAACTCTGTAAAGATAAATAATTCTGCATATTAAATTTTTTTCCAATTCCATCTTTTCTTTTCTCCTTGTAAAGAGGTACCCCCAATCAAAAGTCTTTTTTTTCTTTAGTTTTTTTTAACTTTTAAATTTTATTTATTCTAACTAGTTATATATGACAGCAGAATGCAATTCAATTCGTATTACATAAATAGACCACAATTCTTCATGTCTGTGGTTGAACAAAAATAGAGTCACACTATTTATGTTTTCATACACATACTTAGGGTAAGGATGTCTGTCTCATTCCACCATCTTTCCTACCCCCATCCCCACTCCTTCCCCTCCCTCTCCTTTGCCTTATCTAAAGTTCATCTATTCATTATGAATCAGCCTCCTTATATCAGAGAAGACCTTCAGCATTTGGTTTTTGGGGATTGGCTTACTTCACTTAGCATTATATTCTCCAACTCCATTCATTTATCTGCAAATGCCATGATTTTATTCTCTTTTCATGCTGAGTAATATTCCATTGTGTATAAATACTACAGTTTCTTTATCCATTCATCTACTGAAGTGCATCTAAGTTGGCTCCACAGTTTAGCTATTGTGAATTGTGCTGCTATAAACATTGATGTGGTTATGTCCCTGTAGTATGCTGTTTTTAAGTCCTTTGTGTATAAATTGAGGAGTAGGATAGCTGGGTCAAATGGTGGTTCCATTCCCAGTTTTCCAAGGATTCTCCATACTGGTTTCCAGATTGGCTGCACCAATTTACAGTCCCACCAGCAATGTAAGAGTGTGCCCTTTTCCCCACATCCTTGCCAGCACTTACTGATGTTTGTATTCTTAATAGTTGCCATTCTGACTGCAGTGAGGTGAAATCTTAAAGTAGTTTTGATTTGCACTTCTCTAATTTCTAGAGTTGTTGAACATTTTTTCATATGTTTGTTGATTGATTGTATATCCTCTTCTGTGAAGTGTCTGTTCAGGTCCCTGGCCCATTTATTGATTGGATTATTTGTTTTCAAAAGTCTTTTGAACGGGCTGGGGTTGTGGCTCAGCAGTAAAGCACTCGCCTAGCATGTGCAAGGCCCTGGGTTGGATCCTCAGCACCACATAAAGATAAATAAACAAAATAAAGGTATTGTGTATAACTAAAGAAGAAATATTCTTTAAAAAAAAAATCTTTTTAAGCAAAATATACAGGATGAGTTCCAGCCTCAGAAGTAGTATATTTCTTTTCACATATATATATATATATATATATATATATATATATATATATATTTGTGTGTGTATATATATATTCCTATATGCTTCATAATATTGCAATGTTTTCATATATATACATATATTTTTTTTCATTGTAGATGGATACAATACCTTTATTTTGTTTTATTTGTTTTTATGTGGTGCCAGTGCCTTACACAGACAAGGCAAACGTTCTACCACTGAGCCACGACCAAGGTGTTCTAAAAATAGAGGTGTTGAAAACAGGGTAACTAGGGTTAGACTCTCAGCCTGCATACCTGTGAGAGTGGACAGATTATTTCAACATTCTAAGTCAGTTTCCTGATGTGTAAATAGGTGTAGTATTAACTACCTCAAAGATTATTGGTTTTTTAAGATCTAAATGAAATATTAAAGAACAACCCCTTAGGTCAACATGTGCTACTCAGTGAATGAAGATGCCAATGGTAGCTGTCATTTGTACCATTGGACTTGAGAACTCTTATCTACCGGAGCAATATGATATAATGCTTAATAGCACAGACTGCCTTAGCTAGCATCCCAGTTCAACTATTTGGTAGCCATGTATTCTGCAAGAAATCTCATAAGTCCTCTGGCATTAGTAATCCCATTTGTAAAATGAGGAAATACTACTTAATTCATAAGAATCTTTGAAAATCATGTTTTAATATAAGGAAAATGCTTAAAATAGTACATGTCACATGGTAAAGTTTCAATAAATATTTTCTATTAACATCTAACAATCATTTAAATGTTCCTTGTATTTTAGAGATTAAGTCAAGTCCTGGTATTTTATAACACTTAAGTAGGCCCACCTACAGGAAAGATTTATCTAGTAACATATCATTTTTTTCAGATTTTGACACCTACCAAGAGATCCCTCAGTTGTTTTTCAATAAGTATTATTTCTAAATCATTCAAACAAAAATGAAATAACCTAAATAATTGACACCAAAATCTGAATTAATTCCTTTGAGTACTTGTTGAAAATCATGTTATTTTAGATGTTGTTTTTTTAAGCTGAGGTTTGTGGTCCCATTAAGAAACCTATTTGTGCTGGTATAAGGCTAACCTGGTAAATTCTAACTCAAGAATGATATTTAGATTGTTCTAGTTCTTAAGCACACAATAAGATTTGTCATCAGGCAGATGATTTCTGTCTCATAACTGCCAGTGACCTAATCATCACCTTTGGTAATGTAGATGGTAGATCTCTGTAATTCCTTTTCAGATTCCTCAGTAGTTTCTTTTCTGTCCTCTATCCTCCTAGGCGATACTAAAATGAGAGCAATGAATAGACTTTTTCTCCTAGCATGCTATTTCACTTTTAAAAATAAATGTATACATAGTTCAAGAATTACTGTAATAAGAAGTTGTTGAATCAGATTCATCACAGAGGTACAAACATATGCCCTGAATCAACCCTCTAAAGCTGTCCGCAGTAATTATTTGACATCTTGGTCTTGAAATTAACTTCACCTGAGTTTAATTCTTAGCCTTCTACTATTGACTTTGTGACCTTGAGCAGTTGTTTTATTCTCTCATTATCAAATATTTATTGAGCATTCATTCTGTTCTCTATTAAGTATGCTACATGACTTGATAGAAAAATAATTAAGAAAAATATTCTCTGAACCCAAGTTTCTATAATTGCCATTTGAGATTAAAATGTTTACTTTATATAATTTATAGGATTGTATTGAAAGTCACAAAGCATTGTGTATATCGTAAAGTTGTTTACTGGTATTATTTACTGTGAGCTCTTTGGTAATAGGCAATATGTTTTACTTTGTTACCTAGTATCTAATGCATAGTACCTGAGACAGAAATATTCAGAAAATGTCTGCAACAGAATGATTTGCTGATTTTCTTAAAAATCTCAAAAGCATTTTATCTGTATAGAAAAGAATATTATTTCAAAATTTAAACTTAAAAATATGGGTTAATTATTTTGTTTTGGTTTTAATTTTTATTTTTGGTACATCCCTCTGGAGACGCTGGGATTACAGGCATGCACCACTATGTCTGGCTGAATTATTCTTTTAATTTTCTGACTGCATTAGAATTATAAGGAACCTTCCTGTGGGATTTCCTGAAAGAAAATATGTTCTTAGATAAAATCATTTTTAAATAAAATCATTTTCATATTTGCTATGAAAGGCCTTACTTTCTGCTATGCAATATAGGATTTGATTTAGAAATTATATAAAGTTGATTAAATCTATCATGGCCAATCAGTGGTATTTTAATACAACAACACACAGTTAGCCTCCAGGTTTATACACATGATCTTGCAATAGCCTCCAAATTTCTGAATAATTTATTTAATGTTACAAAATAAAATATTTTGACTAACAATATATTTTGTACCTGTAGTTGGTAATCTTTGAATAATAAAATCTACTTAATAATCACAGTAGTCAACTATTTAAATTCTTTTTTCATTATTTGTGTGCTGTGTTCTTATTAATGTTACTAAATTAATTAAAGATATAAATTTCAGTATACTGGACTACATCTAGAATTATTTTATGATTTAATATCATAGGAATTAAATCTTATAGGTCATAAAGCAGTGGTATATCAGGCAACATTAACCCAACAAAACATATGAAATCCTAAGCATTATCCTTCTATTGCACTTTCAGGTTTGAATCTAATCACCCAATCTCTCTTTATAAAATAATGGCAATCAAAATTTATATAAACTAAATTCATGTGTCTCTTGGAAGACCATTTCATATATAAGTCCACTTGTATAATCTTTTAAAATGAGAAAAGATATGCAGTGGTCATGGGACTAAAACTCAGCATATAAAGAAATTCCCTTTCAGAGAGAAATCACTGGAAAATACTATGGATAATACAAATTTTCTTCTGAAACATACCTCGTTCATTAATTTGCATTTACAGAGGGATTGAATTTTACTTATGCCTACTGAACTTAAAAAAAGAAATGACAATCCACTTAAACTCACACTACCAATTTTAAATTTTAATGAACTCTCCCCCCAACCAGAGGCAAAAAGTTTATTTTTTTTCTTTAGACTAAAACCATTAACTATTTGCTCTAATATTCTTGCAATCTTATGTAATAACCAAACCAAATTTTGAAGTTAATTAGAACCACCGACAATAAAAGTTTTGCTTACTTTCTTTTCCTTCCCTGAATGTATCATTTCAATATTTTTAGTAGTTGACAGCAGCATGACCAGTAAGTATTCAAAACTATAGGATAAACATGTGTTTTTGTAGAGCATCAATTTGACTTTTTAAAAAATAAACATTTTTGTGAAAAGAATATATACATAGAATGGAGTAAAAAATATAAATTAAAATTCAAACCCCAGATTCAGTGAACTATAATTGAGTTTATGGCTGGTCTCTTTATTTGAAAATCATTGAATTTCTATCATGCATCTTCCTTTCATATTTAGATACTTGGTTGTATGTAATGATTTTTTTTCTTTGTTTAAATTGAATGTTTGATGCCATTTTAAAAGTCTACCCATTAGGAGATACTAGGGTAGAGGAACTGGTCATATAAAATTGGCATAGTAGAAGTAAGGTCTAATTGATGTAAATAGAGTTTCTGTCTTCTCTCTGGGTTGGGGGGTGGCACTTATATCTACTTACCAAGCCTCAGGGTTCCTAGCATCTGCTATCCTTTGTGCTATATGACAACCATTTTCCTTTACCATAATAGTAAGTGTTTGATATTTCCTACTCATTTTCATCATGTACATTGTTGCATACTTAATATATAGAAGCTGTCATCAGTCTCAAGAGTTTACCAACCTTTGTTTCTTAAAGAAGAATGAGAACTCCTCGGGAAAATCTCCAAAATGCAACTGATTTTGTCTTGATGTTGATTCCTTGAGTGGGTCACAAAATACATATAATTTGTCAACATTGTTCATGTGCTTTTGATATTCATCCTTAGAGACAGTTAGATTAAATCACCTGACTTCTTTAAACATGAATTCTGTAGGCCATCCAAACATTCTGCTTCAATGTTGCTAAGCATTCAAGACTATTAATGTTTTAAGTTGTGACATTTAAAAATTTTCTGATTAATAGAATTAGTGGATGTATTAGTCAGCTGTTCATCATTGTGACCAAAATACCCGATAAGAAAAACATAGAGAGGAAACATTTATTGTGGGCTCTCAGTTTCATGGTCTTAGTCCATAATTGGCTGTCTCCATTGCTTTACAGAGGCAGAACATCATGGAGGAAGGGCATGGTAGAGGAAATGTACTCACTTTATTGCAGCCAGGAAACAGACTGGAAGGAACCAGAGACAAAATATATAAGGTCCCCCACCCCGTGCACAACCCCAGTGACCCATTTTCTCCAGCTATACCCCACCTACCTACAATAATCATCCAGCAATTCATCAGATCATTAACCCATCAAATGAATTAATCCACTGATGAAATTGTAGTTCTCATAATCTAACCATTTTTTTTCTCTTGGTATTAACACAGGAGCTTTCTGGGGGGAATACCCCATATCCAAGCCACAAAAGTAGGGTATTTTGACAGAGTATATGCATGGTGATCAATATTTAAAGGTTAAATTTATCTCAGTTCTTAAATTCAGAATATATTAGAAAGTGATGCCTCAGAGAGATGGTCACTTCTTATTCTAATTATCACACTAAACTTTCTAAAACAATAGATAAGGGGGTGGTATTATAGGAGCAAAATTATCTAGCATACAGAAGCCAGATACGTTAGAAATCATTGAAGGAGTTGTTTAAAGGCCATGTTGTAAATGCTACATAACAATCATTACTTAGAGAAAACCATTCTGTGCATAATTAAATCTTTGTACATATTAAATTAAATGTATTTGTACTGGGAAAAAAATTCCTAGAAGAGTAAAAGCAATTCTCCAAAAGGAATTTTGTTTGAATAATATTATGATTGTAATATCATTCTTCATTTTAAAACACTTCAAAGTTTTCTTCTTCATTGTATAAATTAATCTTACCTAATTTCTTGGCTTTTATTTTATTATTTTATTTCTTTGTTACTACAACATACTAGCATTTTTTTCCTTTGAGTATACTTAAGCTTTTCCACGATATTGTAGGTAGCAAGATATCATGAAGAAAAATATTAAAAACATACTCTGGTTGTCTGTTGTAAGATGGCTCCTTAAAGCTTCTTTAAGAAATAGGAAAGATAACTGTCTAAAACTATGCCCTTATGACAATTATATTCAATAAACCTTATGTACACTGCATTTATTTGCCTCTCTAAAGTACACATAAGTATACTCTATGTATTACATCTCTTTCTTAATACTTTGATCATATTCAGATAGGTGGTGAAAAAGATGTTGAATTGGTTATTATTAAGTACTCTTTGATGACTTTTTAAATTGTTTTTTGATTTATTACCACCTTCATCAAAAAAAATCATTTCAGTGCTGAAGACACAAAACAAATAGCCAAAAAACAGTATATAATTGTCCATAGGACCGTTAAGAGATTAATGCTTTACCTACAGAGATAGTAGTATCCCTATATAAAAGATAAATCACATTACAAAGTAGCATGTACAGAGTGCCAAAGGAATCAACAAAAGGCTCAACAGAAGACATTATCATCAACCATGGAATATGGAGTTTTGTTTATATGTCAGTTACATGAAACTTGTTAATTGTGTTTCAAATATTTTCTGATTATTCTGTCTATATTGAGAAACATTTAAAAATCTATAATTTTTGTGTTTGTCTATCTTCATTTGCTTCTATCAGCTTTTGCTTACATACTTTGAAACTATTTAGGTAAGTGCACATGTGTAATTGACGTGTCATGCTTTTGTCTTGATAATATTCTTTTCACATTTAGTAATGTTTTCTGTTTTAGAATCTATTTTGTTAACACTATACCATCTATTTTTGTTTCGTGTTTGTATGGCATATTTTTTGTATCTCATCTTTAACTTTTTTATGTCCTAATGTTTAATTTTGTCATTTATAAGCAGCTGATTGTTGGACTTTTAAAATCAAATATAATACTACTGGTCTTTTAATTAGACTATTTAGTCCAGTGATATTTAATAGAATTATTGATATGTTTGGGTTTAAATCTCCTACCATATTCCTGTTTATTTTTTGTCTAACTTGTTCTACATTCCATTTTCTTTTCTTTATTGTCTTTTTGTTAATTATTTTATTTTCTCCTTCTGTTGTGTATTTTTTATACATTAATTCTTCCTTTGAACTTATTATGGTAATCACAACATGTATAAGTGTTTGTATGGGGCACTTTCCTACCTTATTTTTTCATGTTGTCTATGTGTCTTCCTTTCTTGTAGTGTGGATGTGAGATATTACAATTTCTTCCCTATATTCTTGTAATACCTGTGCAAATTATCTGTACCTCATCTTGATGTTGGGCTTCCAGACTCTACCAGTGTCCCTCAATGGATGGTACTGCATCCTGGGTCTGGAACCTGCTTAAGTTGGAGTGGGTGAATCCGGGATGCTGGAATTGACCTCCCATGGTAGTCTACTGGTTGGAAGGGGAAGTCCTTTGCCAAAGGCTAGGCTCTGGCAGTGTCTGCAGTGAACCCAGCCTACTGAAATCCTGGATTCCATTTGGGTTGTTGTGAGCCACCTGGGCTGGATCTCAGCTCTCATGGTAGTGCCTCTGAGTTGTTCTTAACCCCATTTGTTGAAATTTATTTTCAATTATTATCATTTTCTTTTTCCTATTTGACCTTTTTTTCATTTTACTATTTTCTATAGACCCATTTCCGGGCTGAAATTATCTATTTTTTTCTTTGTTTTCTTCAGTAAGTTAATTAGTTATTTTATAGTCCATTCTAATAACTATTCCATATCCTGTAGGTCTGATTCTAGTATATATATTTCTAGAGCATGATATTTGGTCTGACCTCCATATCCATCTAGTATTTTTAAATATTTGTTATAACATTGTTTTTGAAAAATCATGGATCTAATTTGAGAATCTGGGAGATATCTTCTTCCAGGTTCTATTTGGTCTTGTTTCTGACACGTAATTAATCTAAGACCATATCATCCTAGTAATACAATAAGGCTTTTAAGCCTGTTAAGCCTTATTTTTAAGCCTGATTAGAAAGTGAACCTAGTACCTTAATGATCTATTTTTTATTTGTCTATCCTCTTACTACTTTTGTCTTATTTTAGAAATTTAGTATCCCACTTTGTGGCATAGCCCACCTTGATGGGTTCTGAACTCTCTTATTTGTCTCCCATATTCTACGAAGCTCAATTTATTAGCACTTACCTTCCACTTATAAATTAATAGGTCTTTAGATAGAGAGCTAAATAAGTCATAGATGCTTTTATTCCTGTCTGTTTATTTTAAGCAGATGATCATAATAATTGATCATAAAAACCTTTCTAGTTTTTTCTCAGTGAAAGAATTGATCTTGTTACTTTAAACTCCTGTAGTTACATAGAGAAGTTTCTGATTGTATTGATTTTTATTGTCTCCTAATAACAAAAGTTCTGCAGTCATTAGGGGTTTTATCTGTATCTTACATGCTTAGAAAAGTAACCAATATTTAGACTCTGCTCAGTAGATATCCTTTTGGCATTTGTTTTTATAATTGAGCAATGTAAAAACTGAACTGTGTTTAAAACTCACAATGGTCATAAGTGCATGAGTGAGTGCAAAACTTTTAGGAGCTGCTTAATCATTCCAAAACAGGGAAAGATTTTTCCACTGAATAAATCTTTTACAAGGTACTCAGAAGTATAAATATAATTGTATTTTATCATTTCTAAAATAAACTTTAAGTCGATATGTGAACAGTGAATGAATGATAAATTAATTTTTAAAAGTATTTCTTAAAACAAAAGACAATGGTTAATAAAGGTAGTGCTGTCAAAGGTTTTAAGAAAATTGAAAATATGAAGTAAAACTTCACCTCAAATATCACCTCACTGTAGTAACAATGGCAATTTTATTAAAAAGACAAGAGATAGCAAGTGTTGGCGAGGATGTAGAGAAAAGGAAGACCTTGGTCCCCTGTTGGTGGAACTGGAAATTTGTAAAGCCATTATGGAAAACTGTGTGGAGGTTCCTCACAAGCTAAAAAATAGAACTATCATATGCTCTAGCAGTCCCCTACTGGGTATATATTTAAAGGCAATATAATCAGTATGTTGAAGAGACATCTACCTTCTTATGTTTATTATAGCACTAATAGCCAATAAATGGAAACAACTTAAGTGTCCTTCAGCTGATGAATGGATAAAGGAAATATGGTACTAAGTACAATGGAATACTGTTCACCATAAAGAGAATGAAATGCTGTCATTTGCAACAACATAAATGGAAATAGAGATTTTTTTTTAAGTAAACCATGGACAGAAAACTACCACATGATCTCACTTATATGCATGATATAAAATAATTGATTTCATAGAAGTTGAAAGTAGCATTACCAGAGGCTAAAGAGCCTAGAGATGAATGAAGGAAGGGAAATGTTGTCAGTAAATACTAAGTTATAGTTAGGTAAAAGTAAGAAGTTCTGGCATGCTGTTGGACAGTACTGTAAACTATGATAATGTACATTTCAGAAAGCTAAAAGAAAATATTTTCATGTTTGTGGAAGTAGATATGTTTAATCCAATGTAAACATTAACTTTAATTTAACATTAATTTTTAATTTAAAAAAAATCCTTTAAAAGATAAAATTGACCCATAAGTCTAATACTTTAAGGAAATAGAAAATTTATCATGAGACAACACTGAATTCAAAATGTCAATGATTCAATCAATTAATTTCTAGACATGCAAAAAATAAGTCAGTGAAGGGATGGCAAACCAGAAATTACAGAGGTGATGTACACAAGGACAAGAAAACTTTTTTATAAATATGCTCCAGATAATCAAGAATATAAAGGAAAACACAAGGAAACAGAGGAACAAAAATAATATTTTTTTTCTTGCTAACAGCTTTACTGAAGTATAATTCACATGGAAAAATGAAAGACTTTTTTAAAAGATCAAAATGGAGCTTCCATAGATGGTATTGTTAATATCTGAAATAAACATTTCACTGAACGAAATTTATGTCAGATTAGACAGTACAGAAAAAAAAGATCACTGAGCTTGAAAGTATAGCAATATAATCAATTCATAATAAAGCCGAAGGAGAAATAAGACTGGAAAAATAAAGTGAAAAAGATTTCTGTGATTTTATGGGCTATGACAAGTAATTTTTAGAAATTTATGGGCTATACCAAGAAATTTTTAGAAAATTATGCAGAGCATATATATCTTTTCATTTCTTCTCTACAGTTATGGAAATACTCTGACAAAGGTATCATTTAATAATATTTAGCAGTGCTCATATCAATATGATAATGAAAATATCTTGAATATAAGTACATATGGAAAAATTTTATGTGGTAAATATTAACATTAAAAAGTAAACCATTCTCCTGGTATAATAGAGGCATGGTATAGAGGAAGGAGAAATACAGAAAAATAATGGTACCTAAGAGAGGTGAAAGAAAATTCTTCATAGTCAAAAGGTCATATTCAGCGTGCAGTTGGTATATTTGGAACAAATCCTTACCATTGTGCCGCAGCTCTTGACTTGTTTACAGACCCTAACACCATTGTTCCCAACTCTCATTGGCAGCACAGTGACAAAACTCTATCTGAGGAAAGAAAAACAGCTTAAAGCAGGAAGAGAAAGGTCATATTATTGAAGACCTTTTAATGCCTTGACATTCTTATATATGTTAGTTAATACACCTTCATAAAATCTGTGTAAGTTTAAAATTGTTCTATTGTCTTCATAGTACAAATGAGGAAATGATTTTGGGGGTTAAATCATCAGAATACTCATGTTCTGATTCACTGTAACATCAGAATTTAAGGTATTTCTGTCATACTAGATGCACTCAGAGGGGGAAAAATTAAGCAACATGAGATACAAGAAAACTGAAACTGAGAAGAGTAACTTACCCATTACCACAGGATTAATAAGTAGCAGAGCCAAGATTTAAACATAAGCAATATGTCATTTCCCCTTTCCACTATACCTCTATTACTTTAAAAAAGTGAATTATCTCCAAGGTGATTTATGTATATTTGTTGATGTGCCCTTTTATATTGTATGTTCTTATTTATTTTCATATTCTTGTATCCAGTACATGGTAGCTAATCCCTATTCAGCAAATATTTGTGAGAATTGAATCTGCAGACCTATGTCTATGAAACAATGGCAAACAAAAACAATTATTTAGTAAATTTATCTTACTAGAAAAGTAAGATAAATTTGTACATAAGGACAAGATTGTAATAATGAAGAGTTGGAGATCTGAAATGTAGTAAATAGAAACATGAGAGGTAATGTTGTATAGTAACTAAGAACATGGACTCGGGGGCGAGAGTGGACTAAGTTTATATTCTGATTTCACTGCCTACTAACTGTATGACTTGACTTCACTGTCTGAACTTGTTTTCTTATCTGAGGTGAGTCAGTCACCTACCTCATAGGGTTATTTTGAGTATGAAATAAGTTTGTAGGCATAAAGGACTAAGCACCAGTTCTGGCATATAAAAAGCACTTTACAAATGTTTGATCTTATTGTTCCTAAAATGAAACTATGCATTCATCCACTATTTTGGCTCACTCTAAATTCCTTGCTGAAGAGGATTAATAAAATGATCAAACTAGCGATGGTCTCTGCTTTGTGCCTACAGACTAATAAAACTTAATGGCTGGGAGGCTGGCATCAAATGATGCCAGCCTCAGCAGTTTAGTGAGACCCTGTCTCAAAAACAGGAAAGGAAAATACGTATGGCAAAAATTGTACTTAGATAAAAAGCAATTAACAAAAATACCAGATACATAATAGAAGAAATAGGCATAGCAGCATTGCATGTGAAAAAGACTAAAAAGTTAGAGTTAGTATAGCTCAACAATGAAATAAATTCCAAAACTATTTGATTTTGAGCTATAGTAATATAATAGTTGAACAAGGGAAGTAAGAATTTATTCTGTGTTGATTATGTAGAATTCAGACTTAGTCATATAAGCAAACTGGCACAACTTCATAAAAGAGCAACTATCCTGGTGAAAGATTTTTTATATGGAGACTGGCTGAAGATACAAGAAAAGGAGAACTGAGAATCATGATAGCTATAGCATAGGATTTCCTTCTAATGATGCTTTTGTGGGTAAGATTCCCTAGCCAAATAACCCTTCTTTTTATAGGCATCAGGCACCATTTCTGCCTGTTATTGATTAGCACGTTCAGATCCCTACCAGTCTATGTTCAAACAAACCAATCACATCCACCTGTAGGAACCAGGGGGCACTCCAACTTCTTAATAGCACAGCTCTGCTTGTTCACTCTGTTGAGTATAATCTGTGTGACCTGACATGGCATAATTTGTCTTCTTCTCCTAGGTTGTGAATACATATAGTTTATGAATTCTGGTGTTCGTTATTGTCTTTTTAACCATCTCCACAGTCTTTGAATGGGAATCCCTTCTTCACCAATGTTGTGAAAAGAAAGGGATTTAGACTGTTTCTCCTCCCTTTCCCCATTACTTAGCAGTAATATTGGATTGGGGGATGATTCAAATATTTGTTAATTTATTGGCATAAATGACTTGTGAGTTGCCTTTCAGTGGCAAGATTTAATTGTTTCAGGGTTTCCAATGTTATTATTAGCATTCATATTTTCCCAAAACAGGGCAATTTGCTCATCTGTTTATCATTTGCTTCATTCAGATTGTTTTGTAAACTATTTATACATCTTGCTTCTCTCAGCTCAAAGCTCCAAAAGACATACTCTATTAATCTTCATATACCCTTTATATATCTTTTACATAGCATAATCAC
Organism: Marmota flaviventris; assembly: GCF_047511675.1. Lineage (NCBI taxonomy): Eukaryota > Metazoa > Chordata > Mammalia > Rodentia > Sciuridae > Marmota > Marmota flaviventris. Next base: position 36,324,905 of record NC_092506.1, on the reverse strand, counting down.
TGACATACAGAAGATAATCAATATCTATTTGGTGAGTGAAATTAAAAAATCACAGTATTTAAGAAAAATAAAACAATGAACTGTGAAGTTCCCTGTAAACAGCATTAATATGTAAGCAAATACATAAGTATGAATTTCCCAACACTGTTGAAGTCCAACCTCACTCCATCTTCCTTTACACTCGGAGGAATGACATCTTTAGAGCTGCCCTATTTTTTTCTCATTCCCCTTCCAAAATGAATGCCAGTTGCCCTGAGGCCCTGGGGCTCCTGAGGAACCCTGAAGGCAGCATCTCCCTTTGTGTAGGAAAGAGAAAGCCTAACAACAAGGTGATTCTAACTCCTTGCCTGAGTTAATTCTGAATGTTCCATTCACTTCAGAATTTCTGCTGAGATCTAAAACACTGCCTCTTCAAGAAATCATTTATTTTAGTCATAGTTTCATTTCTCCAATGTGTAGCTGCATAGCACCCCATCCTAAATTATAGGAAAATCATGAAGAAAACTAAAATGATTGGATTGAACTTATGTGACATGCCTTTTCTGATTTCTGTTTTTTGAATTAAATTTATGATTAACTGGCACATAAAATTTTACATATTTGGGGATAGTATGCAATGTTTCAATACATATATATGTATTTATATATATATATGTGTATATAAATACATATATATGTATATATATATATATAAATATATAAAGGGTATATTACAATGTTTAAATCAGGTTAAACATATCTATCTGCTCAACCATTTATCATTTCTTTATTGTGACAACTCTCAAATTTTTTTCTTCCAGCTTTTTGCAATGTACAGTACATTATTCCTACCTATAGTCATCCTACTACACACCAGAACATCTTGCTCCTATCTATAATTTAGTGCCCATTGATCAACCTTTTCACATTTCCTCCCTCCACCCAACTCTCCTCCATTGCCAATAAGCACCATTCTACTATATTGAAAAGTATTTTATGTCCCACATATGAGTGCTATCATGCAGTACTTGTCTGTTACAGACTAACTTAACATACTGATCTCCACTTCCATCCATATTGTTGAAGATGATAGGATTTCTTTTTTGTGTGTGGGAGGGGGAGCTTAGTGAAATTCCATTGTGTATATATATATCACATTTTCTTTATATGATTCTTGTTCTATTATTTATTGTATTTTAACTGTCTTATTCATTAAGGTAATTCTTTTGATAAAATAGCATGTGTTTCTTTTTCCTACCCATATAATAGATTTAAAACTATTTAAAATTAAAAATCTGGATTGACAAAGGAATTTTTCTAATTTATGAATTTTTTATGATTTCTGATTTATGAGCTATTGTATACCTTCCCAATGGTATATAATAAATTGTGTTTATTTATAAGAATAAGATTACATTAAATCAGCTCTGGTGTTTGAAACCAAGATATATAGTTTCGATATCTATATGTTCTTTTGTATTGCACTAGCCATTGGTTGATACTCAGTAAATACATATTGATTAAATTATCTAATAATAGAATGTGCTCTCTTTAAGAAACACTTTAATATAATAGGAGTGTTTTCTCTGTCTCCTGGGTTTATTTACAGTAAGCAGATCCGAGCTATGCTAGGCCAGTTCAGCCAGGCAGAAGACTTATTAATGAAAGCCGGAGTGCAGCCAGGGACTTTGAATGGAGTTCTTTTGGATCTTGGGTGTTCCTCCATGCAACTTGATGCTCCTGAAAGAGGTTTTTCCCTTCGGAAGGATGGCCCCTTGGACATGAGGATGGATGGTGGCAGGTGAGTATCAATAAAACATTTCTCCTTAAAACAAAAAATCAATTTCACAAAAGCACTCTGAATTTAATTTCCTCTTAAGACTGAAGAATTCCCATCACACACCTACACCAAGTACTACCCAGACATAATAAATCAGTTTTGTTTACTACTCATTATAGATTTTAGTATTTCTCTGGCCTTAGAATTCTAAAAGAAAAATAATTATTGTTCTTAACACAGAATAGTGTGGAGGATAACTTCCCTACTGATTGTCTTTTTCACTGAAACCATATTGGGCTTTTAGGTTACCAGTAATACAAATGAATATTAGGATACTGAAATAATGGCTTTATTTTTACATGCCCAACTAAACCTCTTATGAGAAACAAAAATAACTATCTTTAATGCATATTCTTTTATAATACTGAAAAAAATGGAGGGTTCTATGATTGAACTTGCTTGAGAAAAACTGCAGTTTTTGGTACATCAAACACAGCATTATGCATCAGATATCTTTTGCACTTCCTTTTCATTCTCACCCCTATGGGAACACTAGTGTTTATTCTCCATTTTTTAAATAGGGTACATATATGTTAAATTAACACAAAAAGGGTCACATTCTAGAAGAGTATCTGAATTAATTTTAAAAGCTTAGATTAGCATCTGTGTGAAAAACCAGTGCTGGCTCACGGCCTGAGCAACTCACATATTATTCTACCAAAAACTGGTTTGTCTCATGGTAATTATTCACATTTAGCGTTTTTCCCTGTGGTGGAATAAGACTTTTGTTAATTTGGATAGAGACTGATATTTGTTACAATCCTGTTTTTTCTGAGTCTAATACCTTCTGCATATGTCGTTGGCCTTCACAGAATGAAGAATGTCATCATGAAAGAAAACAATAAAAATCCTTTAAAAACCAGTGACTAATAGTAAAGGTCAAAATATATTCTCCTATTTGGGGATTGAAATGGTTTTACAAAAATGATAAAATATTAAGCAAATTTCTGCTATTTCTATACCTTGTTAAGGAGAATGCCTTGCAAAATACAAGGAACAAAGTTTCTAGTTAATAGTACATTCCTCCTGGGTGTGGTGTTGTACATCTGTAACTCCATTACTCAAGATGCTAAGGCAGGAGGATCACAGGTTCAAAGCCATCCTCAACAATTTAGTGAGACCTGTCTCAAAAAAAAAAAAAAGAAAGAAAGAAAGAAAGAAAAAGAATAAGGCTAGAGATAGGGCTCGGCGGTTACACCCCTGGGATCAAGCCCTGGTTGCCCCCACTCTCCAAAAAATAGTTAGTTCATTCCCATATTGTAAGAGTAAAGACTTTTCAAAAAATTGTAGTTTGTAATGGATGAGATTAAAGTTGAGCAAAGTTATCTTAAAAAGTTGACTGGTAATTGGATTCAAATGGCAGATTAGAAGGTCATTTTCTTGGTTGCTTCCTGGCATGAAACTAAGAAATCAGACATGCAGCATCTCAGCAAGGTGAAAAGTAGGTACTTAACTGAGAATTAATTCTGGACATTCAAGGCAGATCAGAGACTCAGGAGGTTGGACAGTGAAATAAAAACGTTCCATGATGAACAAAAGTTAATAAATTTAAAACTAGAAAGCCTGAACTACAAAACATTCTCAATAAAATATTTTCATGAAGAAGAAATGAAAAATAAAAGTGAAAACCAGCAAAGGGGGGAACTACATAAGAAGAATAACCAATCAAAGAAGAAAGTAATTCAAATTAAAAACCAGGAACAAATCAAAAATTGACAGGGAATAAAAATTATTTCTCAATAATAACATTGAGTATAAATAGACTAAATTCATCAATCAAAAGACACAGACTGGCAGAGTGGATTAAAAAATAAGACCTAAAAGTATGTTGTCTCTAGGAGACTCACCTCATAGGCAAAGACATCCAGACACTGAAGGTAAAAGGATAGGATAAAACATACCATTCACATGGATCTCAGACAGGCAGGGGTTTGTATCCTTGTTTCAGATAAAGTGGACTTCAAGCCAAAGTTTATCAGAAGGGACAAAGAAGGTCATTTCATACTGCTTAAGGGAATTATACATCAACAAGACATAACAATCAAAAATATTTAAAGCCCAAACAATGGTACATCTATGTATATCAAACAGGCCCTTCTCAATTTCAAGAATCAAATATACCACAACACAATAATACTGGGTGACTTTAACACACCTCTCTCATCACTGGATAAATCTTCCAAACAAAAACCAAATAAAGAAGCTATAGAATTTAAAAATATAATTAACGATTTAGACTTAACAGACATATATAGAATATTTCATTCACAAATGACTGAATACACTTTGTTTTTAGCAGAACATGGTTCTTTCTCTAAAATAGAACATATCTCAGACCACAAAGCAACGCTTAGCAAGTACAAAAAAAATAGAGATGATACCTGGCATCCTATCAGAGCATAATGGAATGAAATTAGAAATCAACAATAAAATTAAAAATAGAATCTACTCTGACACCTGTAGACTACATAATATACTAATGAATGAACAATGAAAAGCAGAAGAAATCATGGATGAAATAAAAAATATTTAAAGGTACATGAGAATACCAAGACAGTATGTCTAAATCTCTGGGACATTATGAAGGCAATTCTAAGAGGAAAGTTCATTGCATCAAGCTCATTCATTAAAATATAGAAAGTCACCAAATAAACAACCTAATGTTACATCTCAAAGCCCTAGAAAAAGAACAAATCAACACCAAAAGCAATAGAAAACAGGAAATAAATAAAATTAGAGTAAAAATCAATGAAATTGAAACAAAAAATTAAAATTTTAAAAAATTTATAAAGCAAAAAGTTGGTTCTTTGAAAAAACAAATAAAATTGATAAACTGTTAGCCAAGCTAACTAAGAGAATGAAAGAGAAAATTAATTCATGATGAAAAGGAAATATGATGGACACTACTAAAATACACATGATAATCAGAAACTATTTTGAAAATTTTTACTCCAATAAAATAGAAAAACTTAAAGACGTTGACAAATTTCTAGAGACATATGATCTACCCAAATTAAATCAGAAGGATATAGAAAATTTGAACAGATCACTTTCAAGCAATGAAATTGAAGGTGCCATCAAAAGCCTACCAACAAAGAAAAGCCCAGGACCACACCAGTTCTCAGCAGAGTTCTACCAGACATTCAAAGAGTAACAAACACCAATCCTCTTGAAATTATACCATGAATTAAAAAAGGAGGGAACCCTTCCAAACTCATTCTATGAAGCTAACATCACCCTGACACCGAAACCAGACCAAGACACCAAGGAAAGAAAATTTCAGACCAATATGCATGATGAATGCAGATGCCAAAATTCTTTTTTTTAAATTTTTTTTTTTTTTTAGTTATAAATGCACACAGTGCCTTTATTTTATATATGCAGTGCTGAGAATCAAACCTAGGGCCTCACACATGCCAGACAAGCATTCTACCACTGAGCCACAACCTCAGCCAAGATGCAGAAATTCTTGATAAAATACTGGCAAATTACATACAAAAACATATTTAGAAGATACTGCATCATGATCAAGTGAGTTTCACTAAGGATGCAAGTTTGGTTCAACATACAGAAATCTAAAACGTAATTCATCACATCAATAAACTTAAAGACAAGAATCATGTGATTATTGTAATAGATGCAGAAAAGGCATTTGACAAAAGGAAGCATACATTCATGTTCAAAACACTACATAAACTAGAGATCGTAGGAACATAACTCAACATTGTAAAAGCTATATATGTTAAACCCAAGGCCAACATCATTCTAAATGGAGAAAAATTGAAAGCATTCCCTCTAGAAACTGGAACAAGATAGGGATGCCCTCTTTCACCACTTCTATTCAACATAGTCCTTGAAACTCTAGACAGAACAATTAGAAGAATTAATTAAAGAGATACAAATAGAAAATGAAAAACTCAAACTTTCAACTATTTGCTGACAACTTGATTCTTTATTTAGAAGACAGAAAAAAAAAAAAACTCCACCAGAAAACTTCTAGAACTCACAAATGAATTCAGCAAAGTACTGGGATATAAAATTAATACCCATAAATCAATTACATTTCTATACATCAGTGATTAATCCAGTAAAAGAGAAATTAGGAAATTTATCCGATTCACAGTAGCCTCAATATATGTACATATTTGGGAATCAATCTAACAAAAGAGGTGAGAGACCTCTTCAATGAAAATACAGAAAACTAAAGAAATTGAAGAATACCTTAGAAAATGGAAAGTTCTTCCATGTTTTTGGATAGGCATAATTAATATTGTCAAAATGGCCATACTACCAAAAGTGCTATACAGTTTTAATACAATTACTATTAAAATTCCAGTGGCATTCTTCATAGAAATAGAAAAATCAGTCTTGAAATTCATTTGGAAAAATAAGAGGCCCAGAATATTCAGTAATTCTTAACAAGAAAAGTGAATCAGGAGACATTACAATACCAGACCTTAAATTATACCATAGGGCCATAGTAACAAAAACAGCATGTTATTGGCAAAAAAAAAAAAAAAAAACAGGCATGAAAGTGAATGGAACAGAATAGAAGACACAGAGACAAACCCACAAAATACAGTTATCTCATCCTAGCAAAGGTACCATAAACATACATTGGAGAAAAGATAGCATCTTCAATAAATGATACTGGGAAAACTGGAAATCCATATGTAATAGAATAAATTGAACCCCTCTCTCCCTGCACAAGATTCAACTCAAAGTGGATCATGGACCTAGGCATTAGACCAGAGACCCTGTGCCTATTAGAAGAAAAAGTAAGCCCAAATCTCCATCATGTTGGCTTAGGAACCAACTTCCTCAACAAGACTCCTAAAGTGCAAGAAATAAAATCAATATTCAATAAATGGGATGGTAACAAGCTAAAAATCTTCACAGCAAAGGAAACAATCAAGAATGTAAAAGAAAAAGCCAAAGAATAGGAGAAAATCTTTGCCACCTGCACCTCATATAGAGCATTAATCTCCAGAATATACAAAGTAATCAAAAAAACTTAATACCATAAAAAAACAACAAATAACCCAATTAATAAATGGACTAAGAAACTGAACAGGCACTTTACAGAAGAAGAAATGCAAATGGTCAAAAAATATATATTCATCAGCAGTAACAATCAGAGAAATGCAAATTAAAACTAACTGAGATTTCATCTTACTCCATTCAGAATGGCAATTATCAGGAGTACAAGTAACAATAAATACAGGTGAGGAAAAAGGCACATTCATACATTGCTTGTGGGGCTGCAAATTTGTGCAACCATAATGGAAAGCAGTAGGGAGATTCCTCAGAAAACTTGGAATGGAACCACCATTTGACCCAGTTATCCTATTCCTTGGTATATACCCAAAGGACTTAAACATTTTACTTTATTTTAGTTTGAAAAAATACAAATCTACAGACATAATAATACCTCGTCTATGAATTAAGGTTAATGGTTAATAATATATTTTTAACTTCCATAAGCTTTGACCTTGATAGATGTTACAAACAGTACCCCTGACCCTTGCCATAAAGATGAGCATTTGAAATGGAGAATCTATGTTATTTGTGTAAGATTTCATTCTCAAACTTTAATATCTCAGAAACTGAGCTGGGTTTGTAGCTCATTGGTAGAGCACTTACCTAGTACATGTGAAGCCTAGGTTTGATTCTCAGCACCACATAAAAATGAATGAATGAGTGAATTAATAATGTATTGTGTCCATCTACAACTAAAAAAAATTTTAAAAAAACTCAGAAACTCTCCTAGCATGTGTTTTTTGTGTGTTTGACTTTATATCCTAGTACTCTTAAGTTTTTACCTCTTGTCAATGAATATTTTTTTTAAATTTTTTTATTGTTGGTTGTTCAAAACATTACATAGTTCTTGATATATCATATTTCACACTTTGATTCAAGTGGGTTATGAACTCCCATTTTTACCCTGTATACAAATTGCAGAATCACATCAGTTACACATCCATTGATTTACATATTGCCATACTAGTGTCTGTTGTATTCTGCTGCCTTTCCTATCCTCTACTATCCCCCCTCCCCTCCCCTCCCCTCCCCTCTTCTCTCTCTACCCCCTCTACTGTCATTCATTTCTCCCTCTTGTATTATTTTCCCCTTTCCCCTCACTTCCTCTTGTATGAAATTTTGTATAACCCTGAGGGTCTCCTTCCATTTCCATGCAATTTCCCTTCTCTCTCCCTTTCCCTCCCACCTCTCATCCCAGTTTAATGTTAGTCTTCTTCTCATGCTCTTCGTCCCTACTCTGTTCTTAGTTACTCTCCTTATATCAAAGAAGACATTTGGCATTTGTTTTTTAGGGATTGGCTAGCTTCACTTAGCATAATCTGTTCTAATGCCATCCATTTCCCTGCAAATTCTATGATTTTGTCATTTTTTAATGCAGAGTAATACTCCATTGTGTATAAATGCCACATTTTTTTATCCATTCGTCTATTGAAGGGCATCTAGGTTGGTTCCACAGTCTTGCTATTGTGAATTGTGCTGCTATGAACATCGATGTAGCAGTGTCCCTGTAGCATGCTCTTTTTAGGTCTTTAGGGAATAGACTGAGAAGGGGAATAGCTGGGTCAAATGGTGGTTCCATTCCCAGCTTTCCAAGAAATCTCCATACTGCTTTCCAAATTGGCTGCACCAATTTGCAGTCCCACCAGCAATGTACAAGTGTACCCTTTTCCCCACATCCTCGCCAGCACTTGTTATTGTTTGACTTCATAATGGCTGCCAATCTTACTGGAGTGAGATGGTATCTTAGGGTGGTTTTGATTTGCATTTCTCTGACTGCTAGAGATGGTGAGCATTTTTTCATGTACTTGTTGATTGATTGTATGTCTCCTCTGAGAAGTGTCTGTTCAGGTCCTTGGCCCATTTGTTGATTGGGTTATTTCTTATCTTATTGTCTAATTTTTTGAGTTCTTTGTATACTCTGGATATTAGGGCTCTATCTGAAGTGTGAGGAGTAAAGATTTGTTCCCATGATGTAGGCTCCCTATTTACCTCTCTTATTGTTTCTTTTGCTGAGAAAAAACTTTTTAGTTTGAGTAAGTCCCATTTGTTGATTCTAGTTATTAACTTTTGTGCTATGGGTGTCCTATTGAGGAATTTTGTCAATGAATATTGATGTCAGTGAACTAATTGGTTCTTTTTGTGTGTAGGTACCCAGACATGCCCACCGCTGCTGATGTTGTGAATGCTTTAGATCAGCAGGCACTTGCATCCATCCTAAGAGCATACGGGGAGGAGAAGCATGCCAAGAAAATTGCTTCAGCAATTGTTCAAGCACGTAGCATATACCCCATCACAAGAACCCAGCAACTTGCCAGCATTGTTGCAGGTACCTTCATTAATTCCAAGTAGTAAGAAGAAAGAAAGAAATATGTTTTCTCCCCACCCCACCCCAGACTCCCAGAGGGATTAATTTGTATCTGAAGTGATTCAGGGTAGAATCTTGCCTATTCTTCTCTAATGTTAGTTCTTCTGGTTTTGAAGACTTCCCCCCCACCTCACCAAGCACTGTTTCTCTTCACACAGTTAAATATATATGTATGTATGTGTGTGTGTGTGTGTGTGTGTGTGTGTGTATAAACCACACACACTGCGGTTTGCTTGTTAGTATAATAATAGATTTTTTTTTCCTTGAGATGATTTGCTATCTGTGCCTATCAAAGTGAAACATGGAATGACAAGAGCAAAAGAACTTCTTGATCCATCACAGTGGTCGATAAGCAACCTATATAAGATTTGACATTACCTCTCTTAGTTTCACATTTCTGCATTTTAATATTTTGGGCAAAAGGAGAATTGCATTGCCCAACTACTAAAATAAAATCCAGTGACTCATACATCTATTCTAAACAACAAGCTAACAAAGGGTATGTGATGTATAGGTTATTTCACTTCGTGAATGCTAACTAAATCAGCCTGAGGGGCTTATTGAAACATTTCATCTTTTCTGCTGTTCACCACTATGAACCTCTTGAACCTGAGTCTAGCTAGGAGATGTTTTATTATAGCCCTTCTGTTTGAAGCCAAAGTTGTTTCATAGATGAAAGTTTTCCAAGGTAAAAATACAACTCCTGCAGTTATTTAGGAGAATTCCAGTGTTTAATTATTTGTCTTTTTAGACCATCTAAAACCCTAAATCATTTGTATTTACCAAAAACTGTGTTAAGATTTCTTTCAGTGGTTCCTATTTAATTTCTTAAGTAGTTAAAGAAGATAAGGAATATTTGTATGGCATATCAATAGAACCTAATATTGATTACCGTTATCTTAACATTATCCATAGTTTCAAGAATGAAATTTAATAATGAATTTATTCAGATCATTTAGATGTGGAAGCCATATGTTAATTATTTTATGGCATAATTGAATAATATCTTGTTCTACTTAGCATAATGAAATATGAAGTATTGACTAAGTGTTTAATTTTTTAAGCTGCATAATTTAGGGCCCTTACAACTTACCATTAAGATTCCTTTAGGCAAGTGAGAGCAGAATTCTTGTGGGTTATGTGAACATAAAACATTTCATGATATTTTTCCCCAAAAAATAATTTATACTAGTATGTTGACATTAAATTCATCTTTTTTCTTGTGTACCTAAGTTTCTTACTTCATACTCACTAACATGACTCCACCTTATCCTTTCTGTCATTCTTTATGTAAGTATGTTTTGACTTTGTTTATCATATTAAAAAGAAAAGCAGTGAGAAGTCACACACGTTGTTTATTTATAAGAAAATCCAAAATGTTCTGGTATTGAAAATAAGGGCTTAGAGCTACCAAGCATCCTAGGAAGATTGCCCAGTGAAAAAACCTTATCTGATAACTAGTGCAACTGAGATGTAGGAGATCAACAATTTGCTCAAGATTATAACCTAATTAATAAGAGAGTAGTAATATAGAATATGTAAGTTCATGAATTTGAGATGTAATTGGGAATCTGCTTTTAAGAAATTAACTTTTCTGGCCCTGGATCCTCTAATGTGTAAATGTGGGGAAATAATATTGCAATGTTAGATAGATTATGTTAGATAGTCAATGTTAGATGGTCTGTTTAAATTATGTATATCTTCCTGACTCAATCTGGCAAATTGTGTGACTTAAGAAATTTGTTGATGCCTTCAATGTCTTCTATTTTATTGAGTATAAGATTTCAAACTAATTTCTAATTATCCTCTGTATTTCTGTAGTGTCTGTTGTGATATTACCTTTTTCATTACAAATGCTGGAAATTTGAGTTCTCTCCTTCTCTTCATTAGAATGGCTAAGGTTCTGTCAATTTTATTTATTTTTTCAAAGAACCAACTTTTTGTTTTGTCAATTTTTTCAGTTGTTTCTTTTGTTTCGATTTCATTCTAATTTTAATTATTTCTTGCCTTCTACCGTTTTTGCTACTGATTTGTTCTTCTTTTTCTAGGACTTTGAGATGTAGTGTGAGGCTATTTATTTGTTGACTTTTTTTTGTTTTAAGGAATGAACTCCATGCAATTAATTTTCCTCTTGGTACTGCTTTCATAGTGTCCCAGAGATTTCGATATGTTGTGTCTATGTTCTCATTTACCTCTAAGAATTTTTTAATCTCCTCCTTGATGTCTTCTGTAACCCATTGTCCATTCAGTAGCATATTGTTTAGTCTCCAGGTGATGGAGAAATTTTTACTTTTTATTTTGTCATTGATTTCCTATTTCATTCCATTATAATCTGATAAAATGCATGGTAGTATCTCTACATTTTTGTATTTGCTAAGAATTGCTTTGTGGCATAGTATATGGTCTATTTTAGAGAAGGATCCATGTGCTTCTGAGAAGAATGTGTATCTGCTTAATGCAGATGGAAATATTCTACATATGTCAGTTAAGTCTAAGTTATTGATTGTGTTATTAAGTTCTCTAGTTTCTTTATTCAACTTTTGTTTGTAAGATCTATCTAATGGTGAGAGAAGTGTGTTAAAGTCACCCAAGATTATTGTGTTGTGGTCAATTTGAGTCTCAAACTTGAGAAGAGTTTGATGAAAATAGCTACACCATTGTTTGGGGCATATGTATTTATGATTGTTATGTCTTATTGTTGTATCATTCCCTTGAGAAGTATGTAATGTTCATCTTTATCCCTTTTGATTAATTTTGGCTTGAAGTCTACTTTATTTGATATGAGGATGGAAACCCCTGCTTACTTCTGCAGTCCATGTGAGTGATATGATTTTTCCCAACCTTTCACCTTCAGTCTGTGTATGTCTTTTCCTGTCAGATGAGTCTCCTGGAGGCAGCATATTGTTGGGTCTTTTTTAATCCAATCTCCTTGCCTATGTCTTTTGATTGGTAAGTTTAAGCTGTTAACATTTAGGGTTATTATTGAGACATGGTTAGTATTTCCAGCCATATTTGTTTATTTTTGTTACTTAACTTGACTTGGTTTTCCTCTTTGATTAATTTTTCTTTTAGTATAATACCTCCCTCTGCTGATTTTTATTGTTGTTTTTCATTTCCTTTTCATGGAATATTTTGCCAAGGTTGTTTTGTAGTGCCAGTTTTCTAGCTATAAATTCTTTTAACTTTTGTTTATCGTGGAAAGTTTTTATTTAGTCTTCAAATCTAAAGCTTAATTTTGCTGGATACAAGATTCTTGGTTGGCACCCATTATCTTTCAGAGCTTGATATATTTTGCTCCAGGATCTTCTATCTTTCAAGGTCTGTGTTGAAAAATCTGCCATTACTCTAATTGGTTTTCCCCTATATGTAATCTGATTTCTTTCTCTTGTGGCTTTTAAAATTCTCTCCTTATTCTGTATGCTAGGCATTTTCATTTTAATGTGCCTTGGTGTGGATTTGTGGTGATTTTGTACATTTGGCATCCTGTAGGCTTCTTGAATTTGGATTTCCCATTCATTCTTCATGTTTGGAAACTTTTCTGGTATTGTTTCATTGAATAGATTGTTCATTCCTTTGGTTTGGACCTCTGTTCCTTCCTCTATCCCAATAACTCTTAAATTTGGTCTTTTTTTGCTATCCCATATTTCTTGAATGTTCTGCTCTTGGTTTCTTACCTTTTTTGCTGTGTGGTCTATGTTCTTTTCAAGATGATATATTTTATCTTCATTGTCTGATGTCCTATCTTCCAAGTGGTCTACTCTGTTGGTGATGCTTTCATTTGAGTTTTAATTTGGTTTATTATTTCTTTCATTTCAAGGACTTCTGTTTCTCTCTCTCTCTCTCTCTCTCTCTCTCTCTCTCTCTCTGAGAACCTCTATCTCCCTGATGAGGTGATCTTTTGGATTGAGCCAGGCTCATTGTTGAAGTGATCTTTCACTGATTGTATTTGTTCTCTTATGTCTTCTTTGAGTTCACAGAACATTTTAACCATGTATATCCTGAAATCTTTCTCTGTCATTTTTTCTGCTGTAGCTTGCCAATGATTCTCATAATGTGTTGTCTTGATTTGTTTGTGGTACTTTCTTCCCTTGTCTTTTCATGTTACTTGTGTGTCTTCCTTTCCAGTTCTGTGGGTCTGGTGTGTTATTGTTTTTACCCTATAGATTTGTAGTGCTCTTGTAGGGTTCCAAGATCCCTCCTTTGTGGGGAAGGACAATGATAACATATCCCAATATCAACAATACATCACCTATGAACAAATTGTTGTTATTAAGACATTTACAGAAGGAGACCCTCAGGGTTATACAGTGGAGGAGGTAGAGAGAGAGGAGGGGAGGGGAGGGGAGAGGTGGGGAGGGGGGAGGGTGGAGGATGGGAAAGGCAGCGGAGCACAACAGACACTAGTATGGCAATTTGTAAATCAATGGATGTGTAACTGATGTGATTCTGCAATCTGTGTATGGGGTGAAGGTGGGAGTTCATAACCCACTTGAATCAAAGTGTGGAATATGATATGTCAAGAAATTTGTAATGTTTTGAACAACCCACAATAAAAATTAAAAAAAAAAAAAAAAAAAAAAAAGAAAGTCCGGGATTCAGACAATTCCGGGAATGGCAGAATTCAAATCTTAGGAGTCACGGTGAATAAAAGCAAATTGAAAGGCCAGGATTCAGACAATTCCAGGCCTGCTCTTAGCTCTACAGTAGTAAGAGCCCATTATTTGTTGCAATGACTGAGGTCAAAAAGTAACAAAAAAGAAATAATAGTGTTCCATGATTGGAGAATAACAATCAACTGTTGTGATCATTTGTACTTAATCATGGCCTCTCCTTCTCATTGGCCGTTTCTCATGACTTCACACTGGAAATTTATTCTGGGTGCATATAGTTTAGTTTCTGTCCCCCTCCACCCCCAGCATTTAAGACATGATGAATCATTGAGATGCAATTAGAACACTAGTAAACTTATTATCAACTGATTCCCTTAAATATAATCCTTCAAATACAAACCCTTTCTCTTTTTGAGACCAAAGCTTTCCTACATATATTTATAAAACTTCCTTAATATAGCTTAGAGAAAAATAGCAGTGAAGACTGTTTCAGAATGGCTCAAATATAATTTAAACCAGTGATGGTGTTTAAAAAAAAAAAAAAAAAAGACATTTACAGTTTAGTCTCAGTGTCCAGAAATGTTGGATTCAATTATTATTTAAAATATAATCAGTAGTTTCATAAAAAGGCTTACAGTATCTGGAAGTGGACAATGAACTAGGGGTTGGGTGTAGGACGATATGCTGAGAAGGAAAAATGTGAGGGTATAGAGTTAATATATCTTAGAAAATGTGAAGGAGAAGTCTAATGAAGAGGGTTAGTAGCAGGGGAATAGAAATAAAGTAATTTAGGGTAGACAAGTACATGGGAAGATAGTACAGTGCATAAAACAAACACACATATTTATTTAGAAAAATACAGGATGTAAAAAAAGTAAAATTTGGAGGGTGAAAGAAGAAGAAAGAACAAAATAAGGAAAAAAAAGAAAAAAGAAAGAAAAGAGAGAAGAAAAAGAAAGGGGGGGGGCTTATGCAACTTCTCTATATTATATAATTCAGGTGACTCAGTCCTCAAAGTTCTATTTCATGCAAAGTTCTTGATTTCACATATGTTGGGGATGTGAGGGCTAGAGGATAGAAAGATAGAAGAGAAAGATAAAGAAAAAAATATTCGAAAGAAGAAACCAGGGTTGTTGGTAGTTTTTGAGATTCGTTTTTTTTTTCCTGCTTCTCTTCTCATTCAGTAGGTGGGGTTGTCGGTTTTAAGCTAGTGTCTCTGCCCTCAGAATGGTGTAGGTAACCATGGTGAGAAGACTGGACCTGGTGTAGAGTGTCTGGAGGTGGGGAATGCTGCCCACTAGTCCCAGCAGAGAAACTGCACCTCATGGGTCTCTTTTTGTGATCTCTCGTCTGACTTGAGCCCCCATTATCGTTTCCCTCTCTTGCTTGGAGATTTCCCAGATCCTGGTCTCTCTGTTATGCTCCAGATATTAGTCCCCTCCCCTCTCTTACTTATCAGATCCCAACTGTGGGACTTCTGACCCCCAGGTTCATACCAGGTGGGTGGCGCCCTTGTCCCAATGCACTCCTGATCAACTAAGAGCTGTTTTTGTGTTTGGTGGTCACTGTGCCGAGTTACCACCACTGGGGGGTGGGGGGAGTTGGAAACCAGGTAACTGCTCAGATGGAGATCTGATCTGAGAGCCACAACCACCAAATATGGCAAGAAAGTTTTTCCAAGATGCAGTTGGTCTGCTTCCAGTGTCAGGGTGTCTGGTGAGGTGTGGGGAGCTGGATGATGGCTTTGTGCTGTGGATAGGTAGCATCCGAGTGACCTGTCGGGGAGCCAGGCACAGTCTGGAGTTCTGCAGAGGTGCTGATAGGTGATTCTGCTAAACCAATTGAGAGCTGTGCGTGAACAAGAACTGCGGGCTTTGGGCCCAGAGTCCAGAGTCCTACTCTAACGCAGAGGCTCTGATTTTTGCATGGGGGTCACAGTGCTGGTGATTTCTGCAAAAATCCACTGTATAGGGGTCCTCTCATACTCTCTGAGATCTTGTATTCCGACTACGTGAGACCTAGGGCATAGAGCACCACAGGACACTGCCTCTTTCTGGCCCGCCATTTTGAAGTCCTAAAAATATTTTCTTTTTGTGGCCTAGAGTTATGATTGTTTTGTTATTAGAATATATGATAAAGCAGAGGATTATAGAACCTATGCAAGTACATATGTATATATGCATGCTTATGTTCTAATGGCAATTCCATAAAGTTCATTCTTTAATAAACCACATTCATGATATATGTCCTACAAGATGAAGTTATTGCTATTAAAATGAAATAAGAATTTCAAGGTATTTGCAAAGCAGTCTGGGGATTTTTTCTAGATTCTCATGACTTTTTCAGTCTTACAACTGCCTCATGCACACCTAATTTGATTGCACTTCTTAAAGTACTCCAATACTTTATCCACAGTTTCCCATATCTACAACTTAATTTTCATGGAATCAGCAGCTGTCTTTCTTTTTACATTTGTATTTCATCAGTTTAGATAATATTTGATTCAATTATATAATGACAATAGTTATCAGTGTGAGCTGTAAGCACAGAATTTTTTGATGGGACTAGGACTGCACATTAACACTATATAGTAAGGTGCTACCCTCAGACACTCAAACAGAGAAATGGGCTAATGTGTCAAGTATATTAAGTGGAGATGTTTTAAGAGAGCTATTTCTTGAAGGATGTATGGGAAGCATTGGGAGGATTTCTGCATTAGTTACCCAGGATTATCAGTAAAAATACTATCAACTTGGTGGTTTAGAACAACAGAGATGTATTCTTTCTATCTTGGAGACTTAAAAACTGAAATCAAGACATAAGCAGGACTCGAGAGGAGAATCCTTTCTTAACTTCTCCTAGCATCTGGTGGTTACTAACATCTTAGTATCCTTCATTTAGTGTTCTCCCTGAGTATCTATCTTTGTGTCCCAGTTTCCTTCTTGTAAGGCACAACTTGTAGGATTTAGGGCCCAACCTAATCCACTATGTCTTCATCTCAGTTACTGCATCTGCAAACATCCCATTTCCAATTTAGGTCACATTCACTCGTTCTGGGTAGACGTGAATTATAGGGATTCTACTGAACCTTGTATAGTTCCTAAGCAACATCTTATTTAACAAATATGTATATTGACAAGCTGTAATGTGTGGAGACTATATTTGTATATATTTTCTGATTCTAATGAATGTGTATTAATACATCAAAAACTATCAAGAATTCTAGAAAATAAGCAACACAGTTCCTGACCCATATTAAACACCATATTTTTTCACAATTTTATTGGTGTATATTATAGTTGTACAAAATGGTAGGATTTGTTGTTATATATCATAAATGCACACAATATAACAATATAATTTGTCAAATATCATTTCCCAATATTTCCCCTTTCCTTCTCCTCCTTTCTCCCTTTGGTTCCTTTTCTTTATTCTACTGACGTCCCTTTGGTTTTCATGAGATTTCTCTCCACCCTTTTTTTTTTCCTTTTTCCTGTCTAACTTCCACATATAAGAGAAAAATGACCAATGACTTTAGCTTTGCTTATTTGGCTTAACATAATGTTCTCAAGTTGTATCCATTTTCCTATAAATAACATAATTTCATTCTTCTTTATGGCTGAATAAAGCTCCACGGTATACATATACTATGTTTACTTTATGTATTCATCCATTAATAGACACTTATTTGGTTCCATAATTTGGCCATTGTGGATTGTGCTGCTGTGAATGTGGGTATGTATGTATCACTATACTATGATGACTTTAATTCTTTAGGATAAATACTAAAGAGTGGGTACAGCTGGGTCATAGGGTAATTTCATACTCAGTCTGTTGAGGAGCTTCCATGCTGATTTCCATAGTTGTTGATTATTATGATCCCACCAACAATATGAAAGTGTTTCTTTTTCTCCACATCTATATTTATTTGTATTCTTCATGACTGTCATTCTGGCTGGTGTGAAATGAGATCTCAATGTAGTTTTTTGACTTGTATTTCCCTAATTGCTGACAATATTGAAAATTTATTCATGTATTTGTTGGCCATTTGTATTTCTTCTTTTGAAAAGTGTCTATTTAATTCATTTACTCATTTGTTTTTATTTGTTAAAAACTCAAACTATGAAAGTAAAAATCATTTCCTTTGCTTTTTAAAAACTAATAATCCAGGACAGGGAAGACCACCTACCATACTTGGAATCACAGTATATCCAGTAGAATTCTGTAATAAGTCTGATTATTTCCTAGTCTGGAAAATGTAAATACCTATTTCTTTCATGACCAACCAATGAGGTAGTGTATGGGAATGTTCTCTGTGAAATTTGAAGTGCAAATACACTCATACCCATATTTTCTTTATTTTCCATCTAGAACCAGGGTAATTGAGAGAGCACACAAATGCACAACATGCAATATTTAGCTATGGTCTTCCTCTATTCTCAGCTAAGCAATGTGATCTATGATAGGTTGATCACTTCATTCCAAGCTTATGTAGCTTTTAGGAAGGGGAAAAATGTCATCTTTTTCTTCAATGGAACATGTAAAATATATTTTTCCAAAGAAATAATTTTACTGATGAAATGTCAAATGATAATTTAGGTGTCCTGAAGTTACCATATTAACATATTATATAATAGATTGAACTCAAAAAATTAAAAAGATGATTTAAATTGATGACTCATGCCTCAACTCCTATTCCAGATCATCATCTTTTTCCAACAAGGTTTCATTAATACAGAAACCTTCAAAATAAAAAAAAATAAACATTCATTAAGAAATTATGATTGCCATCAAATTTTAGTAGGAATAGAAATTTTTTCCTGATGGAGTTAATCAAGCCAATTTGTCCTTTATTGTTTTAAAATATGCATTTTTTAATTCCTCCATGTTTCCCCAAAAAGTATATAAAGTATATATACTAACATATGAATATATACAATATATATATCAACATTGCCACAATTACAAAATAAAAGTAAAGGTTTTAAGAGTGTTCAATTATCACTCTGATAGAAATGTGGTCAAACTTACAGTCAAATTTGTATGGCTTGCCAGTGTGTCATAGCTGTTGTTGCCATCATCTAAGATAATAAACTTATTGTTCTGTCATTTTAAGTTTTATGATTAAAACTACTGTTATATATTGGATTTTAATATGGTAATTTCATTCCAGCTAAATTGTCGAGTAACATTTCATAATTAAACTGATGAAGAGACATTCTATACTATACAAGAAGTCCAACTTAGAAGAGAGTGAAATAAGGATTAAAAAAAAAAACCTAAAACTCGTTTCTTTTTTTTAAAAAAAAATATGAGCTATTCTCAGTTTTTAGTAGAGAGCAGGAAATGTTCCAATCCCAAATTATTAAGGATTTACCCTATTTTTTATTGGTGCATTATAATTATACATAATTGTGATATTCATTATGTCATATTCATACATGTACATAGCATAGTTCGATCAGTCTTATTCTCTAGTACCTTTTCTTTCCTTCTGTTCCTCCCTCTGCCTGATCTGCTTGCTTTATTCTACTGATCTCTATTCTATTATTATTAATTTAGTTAGTTGGGGAGAAGGAAGATGGCGGCGAGGGGAGTGCATTGTCCCCGTGTGCTGCTTCACTGTGTGGGAGTATGACAAGTCAGGACGGCTAAAGGATATTTTGTTAGGAATTTCCAGCAATAGTGGGGTGCTCCGGAACCTGGAGGAAGGATTTCCATCGCACGAGGATCGGCTACGGGGACTCAAACGCGAGAGGTTTGTTGCACGGTGGGTAACACTGCTTATTCAGCAAATCGCCCCGCGGCTAAAGTCTGCAGAGCGCACTGGGATAGAGACGCAGGGTTACAGCGCTGCAGTTTCTGCCAGCCGCGCAAGCACCGTACTCAGGGCTGAATTCTGGGTTTGAGACGGGGGAAGGAAGCGGTCCATCTCGGTTCTCCACACCGGTCAGAACACAGAGGAGGCCAGCAGCCACCATGTTGCTAAACTGACGTCACCACCCCTGTTTTTGACTGACCGCAGCTCATTCAGCCATAGATCAGGTAATTTCAGGCTGCAATTCGCCTGCGGCTTGCAGACAGATTGCTAGGGTACAGCGCCTGGGTGCTTCTTAGAACCTGATCCTATCGGAGCGAACACCGAGCGCGGGGCGGCCGAGTTCCGGCTCCCGGAACCGTCCCGGAACCGCCCTGGCCCAGGGCTGCGGAGCCTGCGGAGGCTGCTTCTTGGACCCTGCGCCTATCAGAGCATACACCAAGCACTAAGCAGCCGAATTCCGGCTCCCGAAACTGAGCCCGCGGGGACTGCTTCTTGGAGCTTACACTTATAGGAGCTTACACAGGGCACGGAGCGGCCAAGTTCCGGCTCCCGGAACCGACCCGGAACCGCCCTGGCCCAGGGCTGCGGAGCCTGCGGAGGCTGCTTCTTGGACCCTGCGCCTATCAGAGCATACACCAAGCACTAAGTAGCCGAATTCCGGCTCCCGGAACTGAGCCCGCGGGACTGCTTCTTGGAGCTTACACTTATAGGAGCTTACACAGAGCACGGAGCGGCCGAGTTCCGGCTCCCGGAACTTCCCTGGCCCGGGGCTAGGAGCCCGCGGAAATTGCTTCTCGGTCCGGGTCCTGCTGAGGGCCGGTCAGGACTCACCCGTTGCTTTGGTTGCCTGGCAAGGGGAACGAAATGCTGCCATTCGCATAGGATACCAACATGGCAGAGATCTGATGTCAGCAGAAAGCGGCGGAGGAGAGAACTTCATCAATACCAGCGGTGACATAAGCAGTTGGTCTCCTGGTAGGGGGGGTGAGGCACAGTCACCCAAGTCTCCTCAATTTGTCCTCGAGCCAGAGGGGAGGAGCCAGGCCGCCGCCAGCGCCCAGAGCAGGCCCAGCGACTCGCCAGCGTGGTGACCGCGTGACCCCAATTGGAGAGGGGGCGGAGCGGAGCCGCCACCCGCACCCGCAAGGTGGGCAGACCTGCGACCCAGTGGTACATGGGCGTGGTAGGTGGGGCAGGGCAGAGCCGCCGTTCGCGCGGGCAAGGTAAACAGACCTGTGACAGCCTGGCGGGTCAGGCCCAGTGGCTTGCCAGTGTGGTACACACATCACCCCAACTGGAGTAGGGGCAGAGCAGATCCTTCTGCCACGCCCGGATCAGGCCCTGCCGGGGTGGTGGTCACGTGACCCCAATTGGAGTGGGGGCGGAGCGGAACCGCCAACCGTGTCCGCAGGGCGAGCAGATCAGTGATCAACCTGCAGATCAGGCCCAGGGGTCCGCAGGCGTGGTAGGAGGGGCAGGGCAGATCCGCCGCCCACGCCTCCAAGGTAGGCAGACCTACAACAGACCGGCGGATCAGGCCCAGGAGCCTGCCGGCGTGGTACAAACACCACCCTAATTGGAGTAGTGGCAGAGCAGAGTCGCCGCCCGTGCCAGGAACAGGCCCAGCGTCCTGCAGGCGGGGTAGTCATGACACCCCAATTGGAGTAGGGGCAGAGCAGAGCCTCCACCCGTGCCCGAAAGGTGGGCAGATCTGCGACCGACCAGCGGGACAGGCCCAGTGGCCTGCCGGTACGACAGACACGTCACCCCATTTGGAGTAGGGGCAGAGTAGAGCCGCCTCCCGCACCGGCAGGGTAGGCAA
Organism: Marmota flaviventris; assembly: GCF_047511675.1. Lineage (NCBI taxonomy): Eukaryota > Metazoa > Chordata > Mammalia > Rodentia > Sciuridae > Marmota > Marmota flaviventris. Next base: position 36,303,428 of record NC_092506.1, on the reverse strand, counting down.
ACCTGCCACCGACCGGCGGATCAGGCCCGGTGGCCTGCCGGCGTGGTACACTCGTCACCCCAATCGGAGCAGGGGCAGAACAGAGCCGCCGCCAGCTCCCAGAACAGGCCCAATGACCTGCCGGCGTGGTAGCCACGAAACCCCAATTGGAATAAGGAGAGAGCAGAGCCGCCGCCCGCACCTGCAGGAAAGATACGCAAGCAGTATGAAAAGACAAGGAAAGAAAGGACCACAAGCAATGCAGGTCAACGCAACTTTAGAAGAGGTAACAGCTGCATCAGATGGAATGTCAGATAAAGAATTCAGGATATACATGCTTCAAATGATCTGGAGTATCAAGGAAGACATTAAACAGCAAAATCAGACAATGAAAGACCACTTCGACAACGAATTACGCAAACAAATCCAGGAAGCAAAGGAGCAACTATACAGGGAGATAGAGGTTATAAAAAACAAACAAACAGAAATCCTAGAAATGCAGGAAGCAATAAACCAACTTAAAAACTCAATGGAGAATACTACCAGCAGAGTAGAACACTTAGAAGATAGAACATCAGACAATGAAGACAAAGTATTTCAACTGGAAAAGAACATAGACAGCTCAGCAAGACTGTTAAGGAACCATGAGCAGAACATCCAAGAAATATGGGATAACATTAAGAGACCAAACTTAAGTGTCATTGGGATACAGGAAGGTACAGAGCTCCAAACCAAAGGAATGAGAAGTCTATTCAATGAAATAATACAAAAAAACTTCCCAGACTTGAAGAATGAGACAGAATCCCAAATCCTAGAAGCCTACAGGACGCCGAATGTGCAAAATCATAAGAGATCCACACCTAGACACATTATAATGAAGATGCCCAACATACAGAATAAGGAGAGAATTTTAAAAGCTACAAGAGAAAGGAAGCAGATTACATTTAGGGGTAAGCCAATCAGGATAACAGCTGATCTCTCAACACAGACTCTGAAAGCTAGAAGATCCTGGAATAACATATTTCAAACACTGAAAGAAAATGGGTTCCAACCAAGAATTGTGTATCCAGCGAAATTAAGCTTCAGGATGGAAGATGAAATTAAAACCTTCCACGATAAACAAAAGTTTAAAGAATTCGCAGCTAGAAAACCATCTCTTCAAAACATCCTCGCCAAAGCATTACAGGAAGAGGAAATGGAAAATAACAATGAAAACCAACAGTGGGAGGTAGGACAATAAAGGGGGGGGGGAATAATCAAAGAGGAAAACAAACCATGTTTAGTAACAGAAATAAACAAATATGGCTGGAAGAACAACACATATCTCAATAATAACCCTAAATGTCAATGGCTTAAACTCACCAATTAAGAGACACAGGCTAGTAGAATGGATCACAAAACAAGACCCAACAATATGCTGCCTACAGGAGATGCATTTGATAGGAAAAGACATACATAGGCTGAAGGTGAAAGGTTGGGAAAAATCATATCACTCATATGGACTTCGGAAACAAGCAGGAGTGTCCATACTCATATCAAATAAAATAGATTTCAAGCCAAAGTTAATCAAAAGAGATAAAGAGGGACACTACATACTGCTTAAGGGAACCATACAACAACAAGACATAACAATCATAAATATTTATGCCCCAAACAATGGTGCAGCTATGTTCATCAAACAAACTCTTCTAAAGTTCAAGAGTCTAATAGACCACCATACCATAATCATGGGAGACTTCAACACACCTCTCTCGCCACTGGACAGATCTTCCAAACAAAAGTTGAATAAGGAAACTATAGAACTCAATAACACTATTAATAACCTAGACCTAATTGACATATATAGAGTATGCCACCCAACATCAAGCAGTTACACTTTTTTCTCAGCAGCACATGGATCCTTCTCAAAAATAGATCATATATTATGTCACAGGGCAACTCTTAGACAATATAAAGGAGTAGAGATAATACCATGCATCTTATCTGATCATAATGGAATGAAACTGAAAATCAACGATAAAAGAAGGAAGGAAAAAGCATACATCACTTGGAGAATGAACAATAGGTTACTGAATGATCAATGGGTTATAGAAGACATCAAGGAGGAAATTAAAAAATTCTTAGAGATTAATGAAAACACAGACACAACATATCGGAATCTATGGGACACATTGAAAGCAGTTCTAAGAGGAAAATTCATTGCTTGGAGTTCATTCCTTAAAAAAAGAAAAAACCAACAAATAAATGATCTCATACTTCATCTCAAAATCCTTGAAAAAGAAGAGCAAAACAACAGCAAAAGAAGTAGAAGGCAAGAAATAATTAAAATCAGAGCTGAAATTAATGAAATTGAAACAAAAGAAACAATTGAAAAAATTGACAAAACTAAAAGTTGGTTCTTTGAAAAAATAAACAAAATCGACAGACCCTTAGCCATGCTAGCGAAGAGAAGAAGAGAGAGAACTCAAATTACTAGCATACGGGATGAAAAAGGCAATATCACAACAGACACTTCAGAAATACAGAAGATAATCAAAAAATATTTTGAATCCTTATACTCCAACAAATTAGAAGATAGTGAAGGCATAGATAAATTTCTTAAGTCATATGATCTGCCCAGATTGAGTCAGGAGGATATAGAAAACCTAAACAGACCAATATCAATTGAGGAAATAGAAGAAACCATAAAAAGACTACCAACTAAGAAAAGCCCAGGTCCAGATGGGTATACAGCAGAATTTTACAAAACCTTTAAAGAAGAACTAATACCAATACTTTTCAAGCTACTTCAGGAAATAGAAAAGGAGGGAGAACTTCCAAATTCATTCTATGAGGCCAACATCACCCTGATACCTAAACCAGACAAAGACACTTCAAAGAAAGAAAACTACAGACCAATATCTCTAATGAACCTAGATGCAAAAATCCTCAATAAAATTCTGGCGAATCGGATACAAAAACATATCAAAAAAATTGTACACCATGATCAAGTAGGATTCATCCCTGGGATGCAAGGCTGGTTCAATATACGGAAATCAATAAATGTTATTCACCACATCAATAGACTTAAAAATAAGAACCATATGATCATCTCGATAGATGCGGAAAAAGCATTCGACAAAGTACAGCATCCCTTTATGTTCAAAGCTCTAGAAAAACTAGGGATAACAGGAACATACCTCAATATTGTAAAAGCAATCTATGCTAAGCCTCAGGCTAGCATCATTCTGAATGGAGAAAAACTGAAGGCATTCCCTCTAAAATCTGGAACAAGACAGGGATGCCCTCTCTCTCCACTTCTGTTCAACATAGTTCTCGAAACATTGGCCAGAGCAATTAGACAGACGAAAGAAATTAAAGGCATAAAAATAGGAAAAGAAGAACTTAAATTATCACTATTTGCAGATGATATGATTCTATACCTAGCAGACCCAAAAGGCTCTACAAAGAAACTATTAGAGCTAATAAATGAATTCAGCAAAGTGGCAGGATATAAAATCAACACGCATAAATCAAAGGCATTCCTGTATATCAGCGACAAATCCTCTGAAATGGAAATGAGGACAACCACTCCATTCAAAATATCTTCAAAAAAAATAAAATACTTGGGAATCAACCTAACAAAAGAGGTGAAAGACTTATACAATGAAAACTACAGAACCCTAAAGAGAGAAATAGAAGAAGATCTTAGAAGATGGAAAAATATACCCTGTTCATGGATAGGCAGAACTAACATCATCAAAATGGCGATATTACCAAAAGTTCTCTATAGGTTTAATGCAATGCCAATCAAAATCCCAACGGCATTTCTTGTAGAAATAGAGAAAGCAATCATGAAATTCATATGGAAAAATAAAAGACCCAGAATAGCAAAAACAATGCTAAGCAGGAAGTGTGAATCAGGCGGTATAGCGATACCAGACTTCAAACTATACTACAGAGCAATAGTAACAAAAACAGCATGGTACTGGTACCAAAACAGACGGGTGGACCAATGGTACAGAATAGAGGACACAGAAACCAATCCACAAAACTACAACTTTCTTATATTTGATAAAGGGGCTAAAAACATGCAATGGAGGAAGGATAGCATCTTCAACAAATGGTGCTGGGAAAACTGGAAATCCATATGCAACAAAATGAAACTGAATCCCTTTCTCTCGCCATGCACAAAAGTGAATTCAAAATGGATCAAGGAGCTTGATATCAAATCAGAGACGCGCCGTCTGATAGAAGAAAAAGTTGGCTACGATCTACAGTCGGTGGGGTCGGGCTCCAAATTCCTCAATAGGACACCCATAGCACAAAAGTTAATAACTAGAATCAACAAATGGGACTTACTCAAACTAAAAAGTTTTTTCTCAGCAAAAGAAACAATAAGAGAGGTAAATAGGGAGCCTACACCCTGGGAACAAATCTTTACTCCTCACACTTCAGATAGAGCCCTAATATCCAGAGTATACAAAGAACTCAAAAAATTAGACAATAAGAGAACAAACAACCCAATCAACAAATGGGCCAAGGACCTGAACAGACACTTCTCAGAGGAGGACATACAGTCAATCAACAAGTACATGAAAAAATGTTCAACATCTCTAGCTGTCAGAGAAATGCAAATCAAAACCACCCTAAGATACCATCTCACTCCAGTAAGATTGGCAGCCATTAAGAAGTCAAATAACAACAAGTGCTGGCGAGGATGTGGGGAAAAGGGTACACTTGTACATTGCTGGTGGGACTGCAGATCGGTGCAGCCAATTTGGAAAGCAGTATGGAGATTTCTTGGAAAGTTGGGAATGGAGCCACCATTTGACCCAGCTATTCCCCTTCTTGGTCTATTCCCTAAAGACCTAAAAAGGGCATGCTACAGGGACACTGCTACATCGATGTTCATAGCAGCACAGTTCACAATAGCAAGACTGTGGAACCAACCTAGATGCCCTTCAATAGACGAATGGATAAAAAAAATGTGGCATTTATACACAATGGAGTATTACTCTGCATTAAAAAATGACAAAATCATAGAATTTACAGGGAAATGGATGGCATTAGAGCAGATTATGCTAAGTGAAGCTAGCCAATTCCTAAAAAATAAATGCCAAATGTCTTCTTTGATATAAGGAGAGTAACTAAGAACAGAGTAGGGACGAAGAGCAGGAGAAGAAGATTAACATTTAACAGGGATGAGAGGTGGGAGGGAAAGGGAGAGAGAAGGGAAATTGCATGGTAATGGAAGGAGACCCTCAGGGTTATACAGTGGAGGAGGTAGAGAGAGAGGAGGGGAGGGGAGGGGAGAGGTGGGGAGGGGGGAGGGTGGAGGACGGGAAAGGCAGCAGAGCACAACAGACACTAGTATGGCAATTTGTAAATCAATGGATGTGTAACTGATGTGATTCTGCAATCTGGGTATGGGGTAAAGGTGGGAGTTCATAACCCACTTGAATCAAAGTGTGGAATATGATATGTCAAGAAATTTGTAATGTTTTGAACAACCCACAATAAAAAATTAAAAAAAAAAATTAGTTAGTGCATTTATATATATACATATATATACGCACGCATACATATATATTTCATGCAAATACACACACACACATATATATATGATGAATTTTGGTATATTCATACATAAACATAGCATAACTTGGTAGATTTTGTTCCCTAATTCTTACTTCCCCACGCTACTAAAACTTAATGTTGATATTAATAAGTAATACTGACACTTACTGAGCAATACTTGGTACTCTCTTAAGTTATTTTCATATATTAACTGAAAATTTGATGGTAGATATTTATATAAACTCATTACCCCTCATAACAATGCATGAAGAAAGTATTGGTTTATCTCTATTAGACAGTGAAGGAAACTGAAGTATAAAGAGGTTAGATACTAAGAGAGACAGTTGTGTATACAACTCACTCTGTATCCTATGACAAATGCTGGATATAGTGGAGTCATGAACAAAAAAATATAGAGGCACTAAAGAGAAAGGAACAATGGATTTCAGTGTAGGGAAAGAGAGTTAATAAGAAGAGAAATTGGGTAGAAATTATAGACAAGGAAACTTCTTGAATTAGGGTTTTTAGGGGAAGAAATTATGCCTATTTATGGCAAAGTCCCTCGGACCCACTAGAAACTCCTTAATTGCATATATGAAAGGATGAATGAACAAACAAATGAAGAAGTAACTAGGATATGAGAGGGTTGAGAAGACTGGAAGACAATTAACTCAGGATCCAATCCTAGGACCTAATATGATTATAAATCCCTGGAATTCACTGTTGTGTTGGAATCCTCTATCCTAAATGTTATCTTTAGCTGGGTCAGATTCTTAGGACAGTAATTCAGTATAATCAGGTCCTCTAGAGTTTAATAACTCTAGCTGAATTTCCAACCTCTCCAGAGGAAGAAAAAGGCATTCCTTTACCTCATTACTTCATTTATGATCATTATATACTTTTTGTGCTTCTGCAAGTGAAAATTAATCTGCTGGCATTGTATGATCATCACATTAGCAGTGTTCACATTGATTTAATTTTGTAAAGAAGTATATCAATGGTTAGGCCATTTTGTCCTCTATTGGTTAAAAAAAGAAGAAAAAAAAAAGATTGTTTGTTCTTACAAGTAGTTTTTCAGAAGCCTTGAAAATTTGATGATAGATATTTATATAAACTCGTCATTTTAAAATCTTAATCAGATGCTTTCATATGGCAGTTTTACTATCATCTTGTTTTTGAGATTGACATGATTCATATCTTGGGTAGATGGTAGGTATTGTTGTAATGTGTCCTTTTTACCTCACCCAAAAAATGTTGAGGGAATCAACGGTCTGTAACATCATCCTAAAAGCACTATTGTCACCCATCAGTTATTGTGTGTTGGGAATATTCTCTGAAAATAACTCTATGCTTTCATTTTCAAGTTTAAAATGTTCAAGTCAACTGAAAACAATGTCAAAAAGAGAATTCCAAATGTTGATAGGTTGACAAAGATTAAAGGTCATATTTCTAGAATCAGGAGGGTGAACAGTGAGTTAAATACTAGTTTTGATGTACAAACTTTAATTGTAACTAAAAGTTAAGACCAATACTTCCAAGTTTTTCCAAATATATATATATATATATATATATATATATATATATATATATATATATATATATATATATATTTGGGGGTGTATTTAAAATATTATGTAATATCTGAAAAAGGTATTCCTCAGAATTTAAAATTAAGAGTCTATATCAACTTTTACATTCTTATATTTCCCTTATCTCTTTACTTTTGTCAAGTAAACAGGTTCAGAATTTCCTGAACATTGTTATTTATTTTATCATTGTGAGCATTATTTGACTATACATTAGGCATACACAGACCTACAATGATAAGGGAAACTATAATAACTTTTGACATTTATAATAGTTTTTCTGTAATTTTAAGTGGTAAATCAGGTTCTGTATGTCATAAAATACTGGGTTATCCGTATTTTCAATTTCTCCATTAGCAGAATAGAGAATTTGACCTGAGAATGAGATGCAGACTTATTTCATACATAGATCATATGAACAAGTATTTATTGAATGTTCACTTTGTATTAGACACTAATGAAAGTACATAATGATTAAGACATCTTCTAAAAATTAAAAAAAAAATCATCTTTAAAGACAGTAAGCTTCACGGTACTGATTTGGATCTATCAGCACATTTTCTGATTTTTTGACCTTCTAAATTCTTCATGAATCACACTCCTTTTTGGGATTAGTTTCCTTCTTACATAAGACCATATTTTAAATATTTTCAATGAGGATCTATAAGTAATAAACGCTTTATACTTGTCTAAATTTATCAGTATTTTGTCTTCAGTTTTGAATGATAATTTAGTTGGGTACAGAATTGACAATTTTATAATTTTCACTCAGTAATTTGTGGATATTATTCCATTTTCTCTTGATATCTAGTATAGCTAATAAAAAGTCTAATTTTCAATACTTTATAATTCATCTCTCTGTTTCTCTGATTACCTTTAGAATTCTCCTGTCACTGATCTTGTGCTTGATTGTGACTGTTTTTATTGGTCCTTAATGAAATAGTAGGAGCTTCTTTAATATTTATTTATTCCTGGAAATGTTAAACATTTCCAAATGTTAGACATCCTATGTTTATTTTCTTTCATTCTCTCTACTCCTATAATAGTTATTTATCATATTTCTCATAGTTTTCATGTCTTTGTATCTGTGTTACCATGTAGGTAACAACCTTTTTTGGTTTGCTGTCTTAAGAGAACTGCTCTTTAATTTTTAAATTCACTAGTCATTTCTAAAAGGTCCATTGGTTTTTAAAATACTTTTGTATTCATTCTTTTATTATAGTCTCTACTGATTACTTTAAAACTGAATATATTTTAAATATAATTGCATAAAATAATTTCACATTCAATCTCATATGTTCTATTATCTATAGTTCTTCCTATTTATTTAATCTGCTATTTTATATCCGAGTGTATGGTGCATGTTTGTATGTGCATGGATATATGCATGTATTGAGCACATCTTCAGTGGGGTTATAAACATATTTCCCCTTGAGGATCCCTACATGATGTAATTCTTGCTTCTCTCTTTCTGTTCTCCTCTTTCCTACCTAATAACCTTCCAGCCAAGCAAAAAGTATCATGTCAGGCTTTGCTAGGTTTCTGAAGGCAGAAACATATTTAGGCAAACTTAAATGATAAAAAGATTATTAGAACCTATATATAAGAAGGGATTATTGTGTGTCAGCATCCACATATCAGAGAAAACATTTACCTGTTTTTTTTGGAATTGGCTTATTTCACTTAGCATGATAGTCTCAAGTTCCATCCATTTACCTGCAAATACCATAATTTCATTCTTCTTTATGGCTGAGTAATATTCTGTTGTGTATATATACACCACATTTTCTTTATCCATTCATCTGTTGAAAGGCATCTAGGTTGGTGGTTCCGTATATGTGGATGCTGACACACAACAAGGAGTAGGGAGAGAAGAACAGAAGTTCATTTGATTAGATAAAGGGGAAGGAAGGGAAGAAAGGAGGGATGGGAATAGGGAAGACAGTAATAACTTTCCTACATTCATATAAGAATACAGCACCAGTGAAACTCCACTTCATGCACAACTGCAAGAATGGGATCCTAATTAGAATAAGTTATACTTCATACATGTATAATATGTCAAAATACGCTCTATTATTATATATATCTAAAAATAACAAATAAGAAATAAAAATTTTAAAGGAAGGGATTATTATTAGGTTATATATGTTAATAAGGAAGATATTATCTCTGCTGCATAGGCAGATCTCTGACAGATTAAATGGCAATTCAAGTGTTGTTTTGGATATTATCCAACTTAGTGGCCACATTATCATTTTGCAGTCTCAGTATTAGAAGTAATGAATTATCATTATTGTGGTTTGGCAACACTCTGTCTCTACCTTCTAAAATTAACTTTTTCTACGGTCATTAATGTCTGTTTACTCAGATTTTTACTTATTTTGCTTCACTATCTAATAGCTTCTGTTTACATATGCATTTAGTATATGTTTTAGTTTCTGCTTCTTGTATCAACTGCTTCTGTCTCCCTACCTCTTTTCCTCCCTAAACTCAGTCCCCTGCCCCCCACCACCAACACCTGGGTTTCACGATAGAGGGTTTAACTTGTGCTGTTGTTATCCCTGACATTTTCTTGTTTGACAGTATACATTTGCTTTATTTAAAATGACTCCTGCTAGATCATAGGGGTGACAAATTTGTGTGATAATAGCATCATGACCAAAGCTTAAGGACTATATATAACAGTTCTTCTTACATAATTGAGTGCTCCCCACGGGTTATAATTACTTAAGTAATGCTTTAAACTTGTGTAATTCTTAAAATTGGCCATAACTAAGTCATTTTTTCCTCTCCTTTAAAATAATTCATCTACCTTATATTAAAAAAATATATCTAGCCTTACATAAATAAGATGGACCCTATAATTCTTCTTTCTTAATAATCTTCATTGAGAATTATTTTATGACTGTGTGTTACCAAACCATGATAAAATTTAGTTTACTAAAATCCCTGAGAAACCACTTTCCTTCTCTTTTTTCCACCAAATCTGAGGCTGCACTGAAATATCTCCCCATCTCTTCAGACTGTTTCCCTTACCAACTTCATCTGATAGTTGGGTAGATTAGGTAGGTAGATAAATGGATACATGGATGGATGAATAGATGGCTAAATAGATAGATAGACCACATTTTCAAGCTCTCTCATTTCTAGTGGCCTGCTAGAGACCTCCACCTGAATTTCTTATTAACAGTTCCATCTCAAAATGTATAATGTTGCAAATGGGGCCTTCTAAGGTGTCTCTACTCTTGTGACAAGTTTCTCCCTAGGCCCTGGGCTATTAATGAAAATTTTTAAAATCTAGGTGAATATTGCCATGACCTCACAGTTATTGCATTCTATTCAAGTGCTGAATTAGCCCCACACAGATGCAGCCAACTTTTATGATTTGTACCTTCTAGAGTAGCAGATTAATCCACATTTGGGCCCACTTGAGCTCCAGCTGGGGCATCTAAGGGGTTCTACAGTGGAATTTGGGAGGAAAAGTTTCAAGACAGTACAAGGTAGGGAATACTTAGGTACCATGGGTACTAAAAATTTTGTCCTCCAGATTCTAGCTTGTCTGAAGATCTCTGAAAGGTCTTCAGGGTTGTATTAACTCAGGGTTCTCCAGTAGGACAGATTCATTATGATAGATGGATGAGTTAATAGGTCAAGAGATAAGAGATGTCTCAAGAGAAGAGTCTTAAGTGTTCCCAGAAGAAGGGGGAATTTGCCTCAGGACAAGCCAGGCTCTTAGAATACAGAAAATAATTTCAGCACATGGCAATCAGCACATGGCATAGATAGAGGTTTATTTAGAAAAGTAGATACATACTCAAGGGAGAATATGGATCATCTCGAGAGTCAAAGACACATTGGAGAGGTTCCTGGCTCTTCTTTTAAAGGAAAATTGGTGAGGGGTAAGTATGGAAACATATGCAAGAATGGTTTCAGTTTTATGATCTCAAAACAGGTCCTGTCAATCTCAGGTGATCTGATCAATCTCAGGATCTTCAGGCCGACATGGTCTTCATTAGCCAATCCGTGAATCATGCTTGAAAATCCCCTAAATTATAGGACCTCGAGTTATTATATCTATCTTCACTTAATCTATTTATTCGCTGGTTAATTAACAGGTCACAAGTGGATTTACAGATTTCTCAGGAATTTGAGAGTAACAGGTTCGCAAGAGAGGTTGGCTTAAGGAGTGATAGGCCTGGTCAAATAGGCAGACATTCTAGATTAAAATCTTATTTATTTGACCTTTTTTATGTTCTCTATCGCCCTATTTCTTCTCTTCTATCTTGGATGGATGGATAGATACATGGATGAGAATGGATATTTGGGGGTAATTGGGCCATGTAATTATGAAGGCAGAGGAAGTCCTGCAATAAACTATCCAAAAGCTAGAGATCCTGGGTATCAGTAGCATGCAAAAAGTTGCTGAATAATGGAAGCCAATTATATAACTGTCAGTCTGGCCCAAGGCCTAAGAATATAGTGGTCACTGGTGTAAGTCAAGGATTCCAAAGTTTGGATAGCCTGGAATCCTGATGTTTGCGTGTGGAAAAACTATCCCAGCTCCAGGAGAGAGAGAGAGAGAGAGAGAGAGAGAGAGAGAGAGAGATCACTGCCTTCTGCTTTTTTTCTTTTCTTTTTTAAAATTCTTCTATTCAAGTCCATAGCTTAGTGGATGGTACTTATTCGTATTATAGCTTAATTTTTTACACACAGTCTACTCACTCATATGCTTATCTTTTCTGGAAATACTCTTATGTAACACCCAGAAATCATACTTTAGTTCTATAGATATTCCATAATCCAGCGAAGTTGATACCTAAAATTAATTATCACAGTTTATTCTCCCATTGTTTTGATAAATAGAATCTGCCTTCTTTCTATCCATTATCAACCCTCTTTAGCAAATACTTGCTTGGCCACATTGTAAGTATTCTCTTCTAAACACATTTCTTTTATTATTTACCCTATCCAGGCTGAGAGTTTTCTTAATCTATTTTGCTTCCCTTTTGAAATTATGATTTCTGCCTTTGAATCATGTCTCTCTCCTCTCATTTTACTTCATATGGACAAAAGAAGCCATGTAGGACTTTAATGCTTTGTTGCTTAGGTATTTCTCCTATCAGATTTCTCAGTTTACTACTCTTAACTTCCACTTTACACAAAGTTCTACAATTTGGACACAGTTCTGCCAATTTCTTTGCAACTGTATAACAAGGATGGTCTTTACTTCAGTTTCAAATACTAGTTCATTTTCTTTGTCTGAGACCTCATGAGATGGCCCTTACTATCTACATTTCTACCAACGTTCTAATCTAAGAAGATTTAGGTTCTCCATTCACTCTTGTCTCTATGCCTTCACTAGAATCCCCTTTATGCTTGTTTATGACAACGTAGGCAATTTCTAGTAAGCTCTTCCAAATTCTTCCACCTTCTACCTAATTCCCAGTTCCAAAGACACTTCCACATTTTTAGGTATTTTTTATAGTACCCTTAATCACGTCTTACAGATTTGATGTTTAGAGCACAGAGCAGAGGCACACGCCTATAATCCTAACTACTTGGGAGATTGAGGCAGGGGAATTACAAGTTAGAGGCCAGCCTAGGAAACTTAACCAGATCTTGTCTCAAAAATAACAGGGAAAAAATGATAAAATGGCTAGGGACGTAGTTCCGAGGTAGAATGCTCCTGAGTTCAATCCTCAATACCACAAAAAAAGAAAAGAAAGAAAGGTAATTTGGTAATTAAATTTAATATTGACCACCTACTTAGGTAACAGGAATCATGATTCAGTTTGAGCTGTTTAATCTGTGCTAAGCAAATTAATTCAATTTTTTAAAAAATAATATATAAAAAATTTAAGAGTTTAGTTTTGAACCATGTTTCTCATTTCATCTCAGCAGGAATATTCCTTGTTACCTTTTTGCTGAAGCCTACAACTCAAGTTTTTCCTTATTTTATCAAGATTTGTAAATCCTGATACCCATAGTGAGATCATGTTGTCATCAGACTTAACCTGGTGGGAGTTGGGGATTACATGAGACTCTGAAGAAGTTTAAAAAGAACCTTACTGAGTAAAGCCAGTTTTATCCAGAACTATTCAAGTTCACAGATTTTAATTAACAGTTTGAATTTGTAATATTACTTGAATTTCATATGGGTGAGAATTTAACACTATATTAAAGAATCCCAGGCAAAAGGACACAGGTTGCGTCACAGAAACTTATTAAATGTGATATAAATTCAACAGATGAATGCCGGCAAACAGGTGCAAGAGCTGAATTAATTTTTAAACCCTACCACTCAGGGGGAATTGCAATGCATCATGTTGACAGCCACAGCACGTTGCTAATTTCATTCACAAGCTTAAAAATCTCAATACATTTGAACATGTGAATGTATTAAATTTTAAAAAGTGTAAGTAGCATAAGGGTATCCCAGAACTAAAAATGATAATTTCTCTCTGGGACTTGAAGTCATTTATCTAGCCAGAAGCATGGTGTTTTTTATGAATGAAATCTATCTTACTGCTTTTTCATACAAATTGTGTTCTATTATTATATGCAGTACATACTGTTACTAAGCAAGATTTTCTCTAACTTTTAATGTGAAATCCTTTGTGAGTTAAAAGAAAAATGAGTATTCACTGAAATAGTTTATAGCTTCTGCAGTCATACAGGAAGGAAGGTCTCAATCAATGCTTCGATGGCACTAAACGGTGAAATATTCCCAGAATTCAAGAAAAAAACAAAAAACTCAGTTTGTTCTCACCAGGAATTTACCTACTTTAAAGTCCCTAGTTTATTTTTCTATCACATCATCAAACTCTTAAGAATTTTATGCACATCTCCACATAAAATTGCACATATACAAAAAATCTTTTAAAGATTTCAGGGAGTTCATGAATTTGTACATTTAGAATATCATTTATGAAATCTTCATCTTGTCTAGAATTGGAAGAATATCTTTTATTCAGTTCCCCTTTGCCACTTGCTATGCACAAGTCCTTATACTTTGGATTGGATACTTAAAGGAAATAAGTAAAGGTCTCTGGGCCTTTTATGACAAAGTACAAGTTGATGGGCAAGTAGTGCAGAATGGTAAATAGTTTGTTGAAATATGTATTAAAAGGTCATTGCAAAAGCTCTCTAGAAAAGTTGGCACCTTAGTAAGTGTAAAGGATGAGTAGATATAAGCTTCAAGAGAGGAAAGGCATTCTAAGCTGAAGGGCGGTATATTCAGAAGCACAGAGATAAGAGCAAGGAACATGGCCCTTTACAAGAAATGTATAACAACAAATGTATGCAAAAATATTTCAGTCTTCTCTATCAATATTTCTTGAGAAGCTTTCAAAAAAAATAAAAGGAATTGGGCTTAATTACTCAAAATTTTAGCCATCTCAACTCTTTATTCCAATTTGCATATTAGCTAGTTTTCCTCATTTTGCTTAGCTAAAGAATATTAAGTACTTATTTTTTAGAATGTAAAACAACTGCTAAGGGCTCCTTTCCTTACAAGTGTGTTAGGAAAAGCTCATTCATACTACATTGGATGAATGTAGAGTCTTAAACAAATACATGTAATCTCTACCTGCCCAAAAGTCTTGATAATGACAGCATTTGCAACTGTTTCTTTTTTCAAACCCAGAATTAAGAAAACAGATGAAAAAGAAAGACAAATGCACAGTCTAATAACCTGAGCTAAACAATAAGTTATTTTCAATAGAATGGAAAGAACAAAAGCCAAAGGTATTCATTACAGTTCCCAGGGTAAGAGACCAGGGCAGTTGCTGCCTTCACCAGATGCACAGTCTTTAGGACTGACAATGCACATCCCCCCAAGGGAAATGTGAAGAGAAAGCCAAACTCTTGCAACTTGATGCAAAGTGATTTGGCTTCCATTAAAACATCTCTCAGTAAAAGGCTATTCAGGCTTAAAGATTCCACACTTGTTTTCGCCCAGAAAATGAGATTGTTATATAAAATACCAGACATGGAATCAGACCTTCTGGATATCACTCTAAGCTATGTGATATCATCTTAACTTCCTTAGCTTCTAGTCAGGAAACAGGAGATGAGATTATTTGGTGAATACACCATCTTAAAATAGTTGCCTTATTTTGAGTACACTTTAAAGACACAGTAACCCAAGAACATCCTCAGGAAGCTGAATATATAGAAACCTACATACTAAAATACATCTACAAAAACAAAAACAAAATTTACACTTGTTGGGGCTTCCCAGAGTGTATTTCAGATGAACAAGCCAGAAATGTTACACTTTCTCATGTATTACCCAAAAAGGCTGATTAGTGAAGAAGTAGATTTCATGTTAAAAAGACCTGAATTTCTATTGACTACTTATAATCCCTGTAAATTAGTGAAGAGATATTTAACCCCTCAGGTTTTCAGCTTTAATTGAAAATAAGGAGGTCTACTTCTTACCTCTCAGAATTTTCATAAGCTTTAATGACATAATTAAAATTTGTAGAATATGATTAACACAAAACCCGTTTTCAGTATTTTCCCAAATGTGTTACCCAGAAAACAAACTCTATGGAACGGTTAGTTGTTATTAAAAATAAAAACAGTGTCTATCTTTAAAAAGTTGGGAAGTGCTAGGTAAACATAAATAAAATAGCTATCTCCAGAGCTATACCATGGTAATGGGCATAGTGAATTCCCCAAAGAGGAGTATAGCATGCTGAATTTCCCATACTTAACATGAAAGCAGACACTGGTGTTTTGGGGGGGATTGAGGATATTGTAGTTCATGAGGTCACTACTCTGAGAATAGCAGGTTGGAAAATGTTGTGTTACAGGAGCTCAAGTTTCTCTTTTTTTTCTCCCATGATAACATATGTAATATTTTTTGTAGAACTTACAAGAATATTTATATGTTATTATCTTCATTAGGTTTGAATTTCTTAGAGGCAAGGACTATATATTCATAAATGTTTTAATCCTCAGTGTTTAGTATGTTATGGGTAATAAATATTAGCTAAATGAATGAATGATGTATTATTAAGGATGTGCATTCATTGAATTTTTTATTAATTTATTTATTTTAATTAGGTATGTATGACGGCAGAATGCATTTTGATTGATTGTACACAATTGCAGCACAACTTCTCATTTCCCTGGTTGTACATGATGTAGCATTGCACCATATGTGCAGTAATACATTTACCTAGGATAATGATGTCCATCTTATTCCACCATCTTTCCTGCCCAGATGCATTCATTGAATTTTACCAAATATTCCTGATGTCAATTTAGACTATATTTGTTTTAGTCTAAAAAAATATGTGGTAGTAATCTCAGATTGTTGTTGTGAAACTAGGCTTACCTGTGCAAAAAGATGTTCCATGAAAACTAGAGCAAGAAAATGAGAGAGAAAGAGAGAATTTTTGTCCTTAAAATTCCAGAGTACAACTTGTATAACCTAGATGGCAAGAGAAATCTTAGAGATTAATTATATAACATAATCTCTTGTCCAGGTGGTTAAAACATAATCTAGATGTTTTAGTTTATTACATTAGTGTTCTGAAATTCTTAGCATCAGCTATTAAATGGTTAGGATCAAACTAAAAATTATAAAGAATGAATCCACATTTTATCCCATTCTAAGAGTCTTCACACTTTTAAGACCTAAGTACTACTTTGAAAACTTGGGAATGTGCCACCAATTTCTACATTAGGAAAAATTTATACTTTATTTTAGATGCTAAGATCTTTTAGTCTGAGGCCTAACTTGAATAAATATTAACTTACATATTTTTTGGACTTTAGTAGACTTCTTTCCAGCCTACACTCTTCAGGATGAAAGAATTATTTTCCCAGATCCTTCAAATTTAACATTCAAATCCCTTCCTTACCTAGTCCATTTTACAACTGAGAATAGTAAAAAAAAAAAAAAAAAAAAGTGCATTCATAAAGTAACTCTTTTATGCCAAGTTGCCAAGTATTACATAGATGCTCCTGAACATTTTAAAATTTGATCTTCACAGTGATCCTTGGAGAAGTGTTATTATGTCATCTTATAATAGGGAAACAGACTACTCAGAAGGTAAGTATATTGCTCCACATCAAACAGCCATAAAGAAGTGAAAGATCTGTTCATTGAATACTTTCTTAAGCTCAGTACCATTTCTGTTGTACAATATTGTCTTAAATATTGTCATTTCTTATACTTTTCCATAGGGGTGATTCAGATGTCTACAAATAAACTATATATGTATACACTAAACTGTATACATATATACTTACAAATAGTTTGACTTACATGAAGACAACTATGAAACTGTAATGACAGACATGTCAAGTAATTCTGGAAATATAATGTTCTCTTGATGGATTGCTTCAATATTATGATAATGTA
The DNA here is from genome assembly GCF_047511675.1 of Marmota flaviventris. Taxonomy (NCBI): domain Eukaryota; kingdom Metazoa; phylum Chordata; class Mammalia; order Rodentia; family Sciuridae; genus Marmota; species Marmota flaviventris. Next base: position 36,285,923 of record NC_092506.1, on the reverse strand, counting down.
AGTTTTATTCAAATTAGTTTAGCCATTTACTGCAATTCCAACAAAAATATTTGTATATGCTTTATTACTTATTTCTTAATTTGATTTATATCCTACATGAAAATATCCAAGAAAATATTGAAAAGAAGTAATGGTAGGCTGGGGCTGGGGATTGGGGGGTAAGGGTAGTTTCAGGGAGGGAATTGCCTCACCTGCTAGCAAAACTTACTAGAAAAGGATGCAGTAATCATTAAAATAATATGGAATTTGCAGAAAAATAGAGAAATATGTCTATGGCACACAACTAAGAATTTAGGAGCAGATTCATCTATATGTTGAAATATAATATATGATCAAAGTGGTACGTTAGGTGAGAAGGAAAAGAATATACTGTTTAAGAAATAGAATAGTTGAGTATATTTTTAGTTTCAAAATAAAGTTAGATCCAACCTCATATTATACTAAAAATAAATTTTTATGTGGATGAAATATTTAAATGTAATAAATAAAACCAGAAGGTTACAAAAAAAATAGAGCTGATTATATCTGTAATCTTGGAGTAGAGGAAACCCTCCTAAACTTGATAAAACTTAAAATTCCATGATAAATAGTTTACATTAGCATATTTTGGGTCAGGGCTTGAGTTCCAGCATGCCCCCCAAAACTTAATTTTTCGCATGCCAGAAAATCTGCAAAATTGAAAGTCATAGCCTGGGAAAAATACTGACAACTATCTATGAGGACAAAGGGTTAATATTCTTATTTTATAAATAGTTCTTTCAAATCAATAAAGAAAGGAGCAATATCACATCAAGAATACGGACAAAGGATTTCTTCAAGCAATTTATAGCTGGAATCAAATGGCTGTTAGATTTGAAAATCCAACCCTACTAATTGCCTAAGAGATGCAAATTAAAATAACAGTAAGCTGTTATTTGCTTATTATTAGACTGGTCAGGGTTAAAGAGTGATAGTTCCTAGTACTGGCGAGGATGTGAGGAGATGGACTCTCTCATATAGTATTGATGGAAGTAAATTGGTACAATCTATTTAGAGGGTAAATTTAGAAGTATTGATCCAAATTTAAATGGGCATAAATACCCTTTGACCTAACAATTCCAATTCTACAAACACAAGTTTCACATTCAGTGGCAAATATTTTTCTCAGCCTGTGACTGTCATTATATTTTGTACAGTTATTCTGTGATGCAGAAATTTAAAATGTGCAATTCACATGTTTATTATAGCACTTTTTTGTGTGTGATGGCAAAAAATAGGAAACACCCTAAATGTTCATGTTATGGTAGCAATATGAGTTTCACCAGAGCAAAGAATACCTCCTTCTTATTTCCTATTACATTCTAAGCTGGCTGGTACTATGCTTGACACTATATTTGTTAAATAAATAAACAATGAATTATGATGCATCTTCAAAACTAAAATTATTTTTTAAAATAAGGTAAGTAAACAAAGTAAGAGGCAGATGCTTTTACAGATTATTCTCTACATATATATATACACATAAATTTATATATTTTTTATATATGTTTATCAAAGTAAAAGGAAGTATACCGCTTGGTTGCCTCTTGGGGAAGAATATTTTAAAAATAGTGACACTAACAATTTACTTCATAGACATCTAATAATATTTGCTTTTGCTTTTGTTGTTTTTAACAATGACTATGTACTTAACAAATGCAATCATTCTTTTAATCTGCTAACTGTTCTTAGTGTAAAGCATTTATAACAATGAGCAGTCTCCATTTTCACTGGATATTCTTGTGGTGAAAGACATGGTAAATAAATTTTTGTCTCTGATAAGATATTATGAAGAAAAATAAAACTATGAAAGGGTAATGGTATGATGCTGTTTTTCCTTAGTCAGAGACTACTTTTCTAATTCTGTGATGTTTGAGAAGATACCTGAATGAAGAAGGAAGTAAATATGTGAATGCAGTCTTCCAAGCACAGGTCCAAGGACCTAGACAGGCTATGCCATGGTTCTGTTAAGATATAGAAAGCAAGATTAGGAGATGAGGTCAGAGAAATGGGAGCAATAGAAAGCATGAGTTTTATGTTACGTAGGAACTTTATGCCAAGGTAATAACTTCAGTTTCTATATTATATGATAGAAAGAGGCTGGAGGTGTTGAACAGCAGGGTGACATGATCTAATTTTTAGATTCAAAGGACTGGTCTGGTGGTTATATGGAAATGATGATGACAGCTTGGACCAGGTTGATAGTGGTGGAGTTGGTAAGAAAATGGTAGGGTTCTGAATACATCCAAGATATACTTATCATAATTTGATGAAGTGAGGTAAAAGCAAAAAAGATATGGAGCTGATCTAGGATATGAAGATGGAGTACCTCTAATGAGGCAGAACTCTTAACAGTTTTCCTTGCACAAATGGGGTCAGTAGCTTTATGTCATGAATTTTTCAAACATTACTGCGAGAGATACAAATGCCAAATAATATCTCAAATTGTATTGAAATTAGAACTCCTTATCTCATACTGAGTTGAATGTTTATTTTAAAATGTATATATTTAAAAGTATTAAACTTGAAATCATCTTACTACTAAATGTATATTGGATTTAAATTTCCTCTTACAGTTTTACTGACATAATTTTGGTATTTTAAAGTATAAGGAAGAAAATAATTATGTTTGAATTCTTGAAAAAATTTGTGGTTTAAGATTTTATAGGTGTTAAGTGAAATAAAGTTTCATAAAATCTCAGCATCATTGTCCATTAACCTTTTGAGGAAAACTTGAACTTAAAAATCATTGAAGATTCTTTTTATTTGTTCTAATTAGCTATACATGATAGCAGAATGCATTTCAATTCATTGTATACAAATGGAATAGAACTTTTGATTTCTATGGTTGTACACAATATAGAATTATGCCATTCATGCAATCATACATGTACTTAGAGTAATGATGTCCATCTCATTCCACTATCTTTTCTGTCTCCATGGCCCCTCCCCTCTCCTCCTTCCCCTTTGCTCAATTCAAAGTTCCTCTATTCTTCCCACCTCCACCCCACCCCATTATGGATCAGCATCCACTTATCAGAGAAAAATTTGGCCTTTGTTTTTTTGTGATTGGCTTAGCATGATATTCTCCAACTCCATCCATTTACCTGTAAATTCCATAATTTTATTCTTTTTTAATGTTGAGTCATATTACATTGTGTGTATGTATATGTGTATACACACACACACACATACATATACATATACATACCATAGTTTCTTTATCCATTCATCTATTGAGGGACATCAAGGTTGGTTCCACAGTTAGCTATTGTGAATTGAGCTGTTATAAACATTGATGTGGCTGAGTCAGTATAGTATGCTGATTTTATGTCCTTAGGGTATAGACCAAGGAGGGGGGATAGTTGGATCAAAATGGTGGTTCCATTCCAGATTTTTTAATGAATCTTTATACTGATTTCCGGATTGGTTGCACCAATTTACAGTCCCACCAACAATGTATGGATTGGACCTTTTTCCTCACATCCTTACCAGCATTTATTGTTGCTTGTATTCTTGACAACTGCCATTTTGACTAGAGTGAGATGAAATCTTTGAGTAGTTTGGATTTGCATTTCTCTAATTACTAGAGATATTGAACATTTTTCATATATTTGTTGATCAGTTGTATTTCTTCTTCTAAGAAGTGTCTGTTCAGTTCCTTAGCCCATTTATTGATTGGGTTTTTGTGTGTGTGTTTTTTTTTTTTTTTTTTTGGTATTAAGTTTGTTTTAGTTCTTTGTATATACTGGAAATTAGTGCTTTATCTTATATGCATGTGGTAAGGATTTTCTCCTACTCTGTGGCCTCTCTCTTGACATTGATTGTTTCCTTTGCTGAGAAGAATCTTTTTAGTTTGAATCCATCCCATTTATTGATTTGTGATTTTATTTCTTGAGCTTGTAGAAGTCTTGTTAAGGAAGTTAGGACCTAATTCGACATGATGAAGATTGGTTCTACTTTTTTTTCCTATTATGTATAGAATCTCTGATCTAATTCATAAGTTCTTGATCCACTTTGAGTTGAGTTTTGCACATGGAGAGAGAGTGTGGTTTAATTTCATTTTGCTGCATATGGATTTTCAGTTTTCCCAGCAGCATATGTTGAAGAGGCTATCTTTTCTCCAATGTATGTTTTCAGCACCTTTATCTAGTATGAGATAACTGTATTTATGTGAGTTTGTCTCTGTATCTTCTATTCTGTACCCTTGGTCTACATGTCTATTTTGGTGCCAATACCATGTTGTTTTTGTTACTGTAGCTCTGTAGTATAATCTAATGCCTGGTATTGTAATGCCTCCTGCTTTACTCTTCTTGCTAAGGATTGCTTTGGCTATTCTGGGTCTCTTGTTTTTCCAAAGAGTTTCATGATTGTTTTTTCTATTTCTATGAGGAATATTGTTGGGATTTTAATTGGAATTGCATTAAATCTGTATAACACTTTTGATAGTATGGCCATTTTGACAATATTAATTCTCCATATCCAAGAAAATGGGAGATCATTCCATCTTCTAAGGTCTTCTTTAATTTCTTTCTTTAGTGTTCTGTAGTTTTCATTATAGTGATCTTTCACCTCTTTTGTTAGACTAATTCCCAACTATTTTACTTATTTATTTATTTTGAGGCTATTGTGAACAGGGTAGTCTTCCTAATTTCTCTTTCAGAGGATTCATCACTGATATATAGAAATGCATTTGATTTATGGGTATTGATTTTATACCCCAGTACTTTGCTGAATTTATTTATTAGTTCTAAAAGTTTTCTGGTGGAATTTTTTGGATCCTCTAGGTATAGAATCATGTCTTGGGCAAATAGTGATAGTTTGATTTCTTCTTTCCTATTCGTATTCCTTCTTTTGCCTGATTGTTCTGGCTAGAGTTTCAAGGACTATGTTGAATAGAAGTGGTGAAAGAGGGCATCCCTCTCTTGTTCCAGTTTTTAGAGGGAATGTTTTCAATTTTTTTCTATTTAGAATGATGTTGGCCTTGGACTTAGCACAAATAGCTTTTACAGTATTGAGGTATGTTCCTACTATCCTAGTTTTTCTAGTGTTTTGAATTAAAAGGGTGTTGTATTTTTATCAAGTGCTTTTTCCACATCTATTGAGATTATTATATGATTCTTATCTTTAATTCTATTGATGTGATGAATTGTGTATATTGGTTCTATACGTTGAACCAACTTTGTATCCCTGGGATGAACCTCACTTGATCATGGTGCACTGTCTTTTTAATATGTTTTTGTATGTGATTGGCAAAATTTTATTGAGAATTTTTGCATGTATGTTCATCAGGAATATCGGCCTGAAGTTTTCTTTCCTTGATATGTCTTGGTCTGGCTCAAGTATCAGGATGATACTAGCCTTATAGAATGAATTTGGAAGGGTTCCCTCCTTTTCTATTTCATGGAATAATTTGAGAGTATTGGTTTTAGTTCTTCTTTAAAGATCTTGTAGAACTCGGCTGAGAATCCTCTGTTCCTGGGCTTTTCTTGGTTGGTAGTTTTTTAATGATGTCTTCTCAAAATTGAACTATTTAAATGGTGTATGTCTTCCTGATTCAGTTTGGGCAGATATCATGTTTCTCTAGAAATTTGTTAGTGTCATTGAGTTTTTCTATTTTATTGGAGTATAAATTTTCAAAATAGTTTCTAATTATCTTCTGTATTTTAGTGGTGTCTATTGTGATATTTCCTTTCCATCATGAATGTTAATGATTTGAATTTTCTCTCTCCTTGTGATTAGAATGGATGAGGATTTATCAATTTTATTTATTTATTCAAATTTTGTTTTGTCAATTTTTTCAATTGTTTTTATTTCATTGATTTTAGCCCTAATTTTAATTATTTTCTGTCTTTGCTGCTTTTATGTTAATATGTTCTTTTTCTAGGGCTTTAAGATATAATGTCAAGTCATTTACTTATTTTTTTTATTCTTTTAATGAATGAACTCAATGCAATGAACTTTCCTCTTAGCACTGTCTTTATGGTGTCCCACAGATTTTGATATGTTGTATCACAGTTCTCATTAACCTCTAGGAATTTTTTTTTATCTTCTCCCTGATGTCTTCTGCTATCCATTTGTCATTCAATATCATACTATTTAGTCTCCAGTTATTGGAGTAGCTCCTATTTTTTATTTTATCATTGATTTCTAATTTCATTACATTATGATTTGATAGAATGCAGGGTAGTATCTCTATTTTTTTGTATTTACTAAGACTTGCTTTGTGGCATAATTTATGGTCTATTTTAGAGAAGGATCCATGTGCTACTGAGAAAAATGTGTATTCACTTGTTGAAGGATGAAATATTCTATATATGCCTATGAAGTCTAAATTATTGATTGTATTATTTAGTTCTAGAGTTTATTTTTTTAGTTCTTGTTTGGAATATCTATCCAGTGTGAGAGAGGTGAGAGAGGTGTGTTAAAATCACCTAGTATTATTGTTTTGTGGCTTGTTTGATTCTTGAAATTGAGAACAGTTTGTTCTGCTCATGGGCACGGTCGGGGGCACTCTCCTCATGTGGCAGTTCAGGCATGAGGCCAGCGGACACTCTCCTCTTCTATAAGGTGGGCAGGGCTGAGGGTAGGCAGGTGCTCTCCTCTTCCACACAGCAGGTCATTGAAGATCTTAATGATTTTTTTGAGATATAAATTTCTAATTTTACAAATGCTGTTTATTCTGCAAAACCATATTAAAAATAAAGTTTACCTTCCATACTTGTTTTATTTCATATAGTAGGGCCTTGCAAGTTATACATTTCCTAAAGATATTTGAAGGTACTCCATTACATATACAATATTTGATTAATGATATGCCCAGTCATTATCAAGATATAATTATCTTTTATATTGAGATAATGAAAATTGCTAGCAAATTTTAGAGATCATTTACCCCATTAACATCATAATTTGGTACCCATAATCACATTTTGCATAGAGGACTAGGCTTATATGATGTTTTTTATAATGCTGTTAGTAATGTTTTCTGTGACTAGAAATACTGTGCTTTTCATTTTGTCATTCATTGTAAATGAAACTCTTTGCACTAAGTCCTGGATTTCTTGTTCATTCATTCATTCATTCTTTCTTTCTTTCAATTCCTTATTTATTCATTATCTTTTCAACATATTTAGAATATTTACCCCTAGTAGTTTTTAATCTTGACTGCATGTCAAAATTCTCTGTGATGCTTTATAAAAGTAGAGATTTCTGGATAATGAACCCTTGAAGCCTGATTTGGTAGGACTAGAGTGGGGCCACGCATTTTTATTTTAATCAAAAACATCTACAGGTGACTGTAATGGGCACTCCGTTAAGAATCATAGGCTTCTCTGTGAAGTGCTAGGGATATAAGAGTGAGCATAAAGTACTTCTGGTATGCAGGGAGATCTGAACCAAATGAGTGAAACAGAGAAGTAAACTGGTAATTACAGTAAAGTGTGGTTAATGTTATATGGAGGGTAAGCATACCTCTTCCCACTTAGAACTAATATACATTGGTCCTATGTTAACTAAGTCCATTGATGGACTGTGAAGCATGAAAAGGAGATTTTTCTCTGTTCAACAAAACAAATGACCCAAATTGTGACTGAGACCATATTTGCCATCTTATCTACTCTATTTCTTAATCAAAGAAATTAGCTATACTAGATGCTGTGATTAAACTCAGGAAATGGAAAAGCAGAGAGGCCGGTTTCTATTTCTGATAAAAGAGTAGGGGAGATTAGAAAGGGGTGAAGAAAATTTGTAAAATAGTGACCTCCTCAAGGGCAGGGCCCCTGTCTATCTCATTAGTATTTTTCTTCCTATGGCCTAATTCAGAGTGCAGCATGTGGGTAGGCATTGAATCTAGTGAAGTTTTTGCATCTTTTTTTTTTTCCTGGTGACTTGTTAGCAGGTATTTCTACCTAGTCTGTACATACCTAAGAAAACTCTGCCTTTTGCTCTCTGAACAGTTACTCTAAGAAGGAAACATATTTTTGCTTTTTTCAGAGGTACAGGACATTTACTTATCTTTTAGTTTAATAATTTGAAAAACCTTGCCTAAATATACTTCGATTTTTTTCTTCATATCTATCTGTATGTACCATTGCCAGTTGATGTGTTGTTCTTAAATGCCCATTGACATATGCTTATTTTACACTCTTTTAAAATTTCACTTTACACAATTTGCATTGTTAGCCTTTCTTCCTTTAAGTTACAGACACAAAGTATTAGTATCAAGGAAAATTAGTCCTGAAATTTAACCTTCCCAAAACAAAGGAGGCTATGTGTCTTTGATCCCCAGAAGAATAGCACAGTCTTCCACAGAACTCATTGCCCATAGCAGATCCATGTAACTCTCTCATCTCTAAAGATAAGACTTGAGGAGATTAATAGGACCACACCTAGAAATCTGTTTTAGTCAGCTTTTTAACTACTGTGACTAAAGACCTGACAACAGTTTTTTTAGAGGAATGAAAGTCTATTTTAGGGCTTATGGTTTTACAGGTCTCAGTCCATAGATGACTAACTCCATTCCTCAGAGCTCAAGTTAAGGCAGGACATTATGGCAGAAGAGTGTGGTAGAGGAAAGCAACCCAGGATGTGGTACCAGAAAGCAGAGAGAGACTAACCCCAGCTCACAAAATATATAACCCAAAGGCACTCTCCCAATGACCCATCTCTTCCAGCACTCCCTATCTGCCTATAGTCACCACTCAGTTAATCCCTGTCAACAGTTCAACACACTGATTAGTTAAGATTCTCATAACCCAATCCTTTCACCTCTAATCTTTATTGCATTGTTTCATACATGAGCTTTAGAAGGATACCTAATATCTACAACATGACAATCAGACCAGTCCTTTCCAAGAAATCCACTGGACAAAATCCAAGTCAGAATTCCATAAATAATAATAAGAAATCCCCAGAAGGAAAGCTTCATGGATTAGGGTTATTCTATTACATTTAACACCTAAGGATAAATGAAAGCTCTTATGTTCATTCTCTGTGACATCATTAGATCTTACAAAGAAAATTTTCTCTAATTCAGTGATGCTAATTTGTCAGCAAGAGCCTCATTTATAATATGTGTATATCTAATGTGATTATGATTTTTATAAAAATTTTAAATTTTATGAAATAAAGTATTAATGAAATCTCATTTTCTGTACATATTTTGAAATAAAAACAGGTATCCTCAAATTAAAAGCATTAATCAAGAATCTCATAGTTGGGTCTGGGGCTGTAGCTCAGTTGTAGAGTGTGTACTTAATATACATAAGGTCCTGGATTCCCAGTACTACACACAAAAAAAATTTCACAGTTGTACAACTAGCCAACTGAATAAATTATAAACTATGTCTATTCTACTGCCATAGGACAGTACTAGTTTAGCTGGTAAACAGAAATGACTAACATATTTTTGCAATGTCAAATAAACCAATGCTGTGTTCATAGTAGAATGTATAGGATAATTTCAAATATTATTTTGTTATTTTTTATGAAACATTGCCTGTTTGATTAATTTTTAAAAATGTATTCAGTGACAATAGCATAGAAATATTTCTGCTTTTATCTTTTAATTTAGTTAACATGGAGCCAGGTATGCATGGGAGCCAGGCATGGCTAATTCAACACTATGTTTAAAAACTACATCCTTAAATAAATATCTTTGAAATGGAAGTTCTGTGATAAAATTTCAAGAAAATTAAGTGATTGCTGTGTTGGGTCATGATTTTAATTTCTGCAAAATATTAATGCTAAGAAAAAATATTTTAAATCATTAAGACAAAAATGTCCTATGATACAGAAGTAAACATTCATGCTGTTTACTTCCTATTTTATGTGAAAATATGTGTATGTTAAAATGTATTTTATATTATGTTTCTCCTTTGTGAAAATTAGTCTTGGATTAGGCAAGGACTTTCAGAATTTAGCTTTCCTGAAGCTTCCTTTAAGTCCAGGCCCCAAAATAGGACCAGTTGCTTTTTTGTTTGGATTCTTAGAATATTCTGAAACACATTTCTCTGTGTCAAATTTAAAGAAGCTGTCCTTCCTCTTTGAAAAAAACCACACATTTATTTTTTAGTTGTAGGTGGACATAATATCTTTATTTTATGTGGTGCTGAGGATCGAACCCAGTGCCTCACACATGCCAGTCAAGCACTTTACCTCTGAGCCACAACCCCAGCCCCTGTCCTTCCTCTTAAGCTTTGACATTGACATCTTGTTTCTGAAAGACCTAGTTGTTGGAGTATAAATTCCCCAGTGTCTAACATTTTCAACGCTTTGGCAAAGTAGTTTTGTAGAGGAAAGAATGAGCTCTTCACACTAATTGTTAACTTTAGACAAGCCAGTTTCTCAACTCTGGTTCTTGTTAGATATTTCTCTTCTCTGTTCCAATTCCCAGAGAAAATCAGTTATGTGTACACTGCTGGATGTACAGATTACTGTAATGTGAACTAAGGTACAGGACTTGTTTAATTTTATCTTTTGTAAGACCATGTTAAAGATATTGAAATGCCAGAATTGCAGTTATCTTGTCATATTGTCATTTGTAGATAATCTGAAATAGAAACATTTCTCTATGGAATAATATTTTCCAAGGACCTACTTAAATCGAAGAAATATTCCTAAATAAATCAATTGAGCATTATATTGTAATTCATATCGCTTCTCGGCCTTTTGGATAAGATCAAGTGTAGTAATTCATATATGCCAACATGTATATGTAATTCATATATGTGAGCTTAAGGAAAACATTAATTTACTTAAAATTAGCATTTTTGTTTATCTCATTTTTTAATTGGATAGGACATGTCTGTTTTTCTGTGCAGGTTGTAAAAAATGATGTAGACAATACCATACATGTAACATTATACAGTTTACTTTTCTATATTTTGGATATAAATCCCTTATATATGATTTACAAATTTTTTCCCATTCTATACATTGTCTTTTTATAAAGAATCTCTTACTGAATTCAAAGTCAGGAAGATTTATCCCTGTTTTCCTCTAAGGATTTTATAATTTTGTTCTTAAAATTAGGTTTTAATCCATTTTGAGCTGTTCTATAAACCAAACACCATTTGTGCAAAAGATTTTCTCTACTGTATGATCTTAGCACACCATAGATGGATGGATTTATTTTTTGACTCTCAATCATATTTCATTGACCTCTCTATTGTTTCTCCAGTACCACACTATCTTGTTTGCTGTTACTTTGTAGTAAGTTTTGAAATCTGTAAGTTCTCCTACTTTACTTTTTCCCCTAGATCATTTGGATTGTTCTGGGTCTCTTGTAATTCCATATAAATCAGCTTGTCATTTATACCCAAAAATTCAACTGGTATTCTGATAGGGAAAGCATTGAGTCTGAACAGTTAGGAGAGTATTGCCATTTTAACAATGTTAAGTTTTCCAATTCTTGAACAGAAAATGTTTTTGCATTTATTTAGGTCTTTTTAAGTTTCTTTCAAAAACATAACTTTTAGAGCATACATTTTGGACTTCTTTTGTTAACTTATTTCTAACCATTTCATTCTTTTTGATGCTTGTGAGTGGAATTGTTAATTTCATTTTCTTTGTTACTGGTATTATAGAAGCACAATGGATTTTTGCATGCTAATTTTCTATCCTGCTAATTTGCTGAATTCATTTATTAATTCTAATAGTTTGTGTCTATGAGTGAAATGTTATAGGAGTTTTTAACTTACAAGATGATGCCATCTCTGTTAAGATAATTTTACATTTTTCCAATCTGAACACTTTTTCCCCCTCTTTTTCCTGTCTAATTGATCTGACTAGAACTTCTAACACTGTTAAATAGAAGTGCTGGCAGCAGCATCCTATCTTGTTCCTCATCTTAAAGGAAAATCTCTTGATCATATGTAGATTTTATTGTGTTTGTATGGTTTTCTTCCATTCCTATTTTGTTGAGTATTTTTAATTATAATAATGTTGAACTTTATCAAATATATTTCTGTATCAATTGATATGATCTCTTTTTCCTTTATTCTACTAGTGTGATATATTATATTGATCAATTTTCATGTGTTGAAACATATTGCATTCCAGGAATAAATCTCACTTGGTCATGGTATATAGTCAGTCCTTTAAATTGGCTGAATTCACTTTGTTAGTAATTTGTTGAGGGGTTTTATATACATATTTATAAGAGATATTGGTCTGTAATTTTCTTGTTATGTCTTTGGTTTTAGTACTGGCCTCATGGAATAATTTGGGAAGTGCTCCTTCCTCTTTAGTTTTTTGAAAGAGCTGATGAATATTTTTTTTTATGTTCAGTAGAATTCAATGATGAAGTTATGTGGGCCTGGGCTTTTCTCTGAGGGCAGACTTTTAATTATTTATTGATTCAGTCTCCTCCATTGTTATATGTCTGTTCAGGTCTGTTTCACCTAAGTTAGTATCATTCCAGGATATAGCCTTTACAGTCAATATGTATTTATATTTCAGTGTAGTTTTAATTTGCATTTCCATAATGTTGAACATTTTTCAGATGTTTTTGAAAAGGCATGTTACGTAGCTTTTTTGAAGTGCCTTTTTAAACATTTCCCCATTTTTAAAATAAGTTATTTGGCTTTCTTTTTAAGTTGTGAGATTTTTTTATATATTATGGATCAGAGAACTTTGTCAGTAGTTTATAGCTTTAGTATCTATCAATTCTGACCAGTTTATATATGTAGTTTATAGCTTTATTATCTATCAATTCTGATCAGTTTTAAAGTAATTTTATATATAAAGTATGAGATAAGGGTTGAGGTTTATTTTTTTGTATACTCATTTTTGTTGAAAAGACTGTTCTTTCTCATTGAAACAACTTGATCACTTGGTCAAAAAACAAGCGTCTGTAAATGTGGCTCTATTCCTGATATGTCTGCTTTTAAGACATGCATATGTTTTTTATTTGTGTCTTCCTACTATATTGACCTTGTTCTCAATAGGCAATGTTTCTTTTTTTGCTCTTAGTAATTCTTCTCTTTAAAAAAAGTTTATTCTTTTCAATATTAATATAGTTTGTCCATATTTTTAACTTTACTTTCTATATGTTATAAATTTGCTCAGCTTTTTATTTACTTGTTACAAATTATTAATATGTTTTATCTTTAAAATCCCTTGCCTGTAAAGAAAATATAGTTTGGTCTTGCTGTTTTTCCAATTAAACAATCTCTCCACAATTTTTTATGAATAATGAGATATTTATTAGGGAAGGTAGATTAAAGGGTATATATTAATTAAAAATTAGAGGGAAAAACACCAATTAGAAACATTAACAATTTACAAATAATATTAATCAAAGGGAAAGGGAATCACATTTTACTTTGTCTCCACAATTTTATTGGAGTTTTAGTTCATTTTTGTTTAATGTAATTATTGATATATTTTGTCTCTATTTCTTTTTTCTGTTCTTTTCTGTTTTTTATTATAAACAATTTTGTAGTATTATTCTCTATTAGCTTTGTTTGTTTTATTTCAATGCATTTTTTTTTGTTATTTAATTCATAGTAGAACCATAGTATGCAATTTTTACTTCCAATAAAATATAGGAAACTTGTAATAGTATACTTTCATTTACCCACTCTCTCTCTCTGTGCTTTTGTTATATAGTATATGTTTATATGCATAGTATAAACCGAAGAGTAAAATGTTATAAACTAGCTTAAAGAGTCTTATGCCTTTTAGGAAATCAAGAGAAGAATACATATGCACTTGCATATATTACCTATTTTTTATTCCTTTCTAATAGCCTAGATAGTGCATGACATCTTATATTTCAGCCTGAAGAATTTTCTTTAGCATTTTGTGAATACAAAGTAGTTAGCAAGGAATTGTTTCACTTTGTGTTTACTTAAAAATGTCCTCTCAGTTCTTTATTTTTGAAGAAAAAATTTAGTGGACATAACTTCTTAGAAAATATTTTTTATTCTCAACACTTTGAATAGTATTCCACTTTGAATATTATTCCAGTATTATATCTCCACTATGCTATTATTCACAATTTTGTTCTTTATTTAATGTGTTGTTTTCTTTGCTTTTCTCATGAATTTTTTTTGTTGTTTACTTGTGGTGGTTTGATTATGATATACCTAGGTGCAATCTTCTTTGTTTATTTTATTTGTGGTTCCTTGAGTTTCTTATAGCTGTGATTTAACATTTTTCAACAAAGTTGGAAAGTTATGGATTTTTATCTACTCATTCTCTTTTTCTGTTTCTTGTTTGATTCTAGTTCTCCTTATGAATCATGAAAGACATTTGTGATACATAGTTTTAAACTTTGGAAGAATGTTTGGAAATAAGGGAGGGAAGGGAAGTATGAATGAAATTCCACAATCTCTAAGAAAATGTAGTTCCTTAAATATGCATACACTATACACAATTCAGTACATTTACAGTGGAAATATTAATGTTACATGTCCTCTTTTTCTGTTTTTACAAAATCTATGCCTAGGTGCATTTCCTCCCTCTGCTATTTATGCACGAAAAGACTTGCTACAAAGATCTACCCATATTGCTACCAAGACTTTCCAAGCTCTTCGAATATTCGTGAATAATGAGCTCAACGAACTCCACATGGGACTGAAGACAGCTCAGAAGTTTCTGAAACCTGGTGGTCGTCTTGTTGCCCTTTCCTTCCATTCATTAGAGGATCGCATTGTCAAAAGGTTTTTGCTTGGGATAAGCATGACAGAAAAGTTTAACTTAAGTGTTAGACAGAAGGTAATACAAACATCCCAATTGAGTTCATATCATGCAAATAAGGAAGGAAGCTCTGTAAGACCTCCTTTAATGTGGGAATTGATACATAAGAAAGTGCTTACTCCAGAAGATTGGGATGTACAAAATAACCCCAGAGGTCGCTCAGCCAAGCTTAGAGCAGCTATGAAATTATGAGATCTGATGTTCAATTTTTCCCTCAGTTTCTTTAATTTATTTGTCTATGTGATGAATAGGTTAATACCTCCAGCTTAAAGCATAGGACAGCCTTGAAATTGATAGAATTTAGAATTATTTTCTTCTCAAAAGAAACTGTAGGAAGTTTTAACATATCATACAAAGCTTAACTCAGAGCAGCAGCATCTTGGGGCTGGAAAAAAATGTGTTTATCTTGCATTATATTTGACTTCTGAAATTCAATTCTTTCTCTGAGCAGGAAATTTTTTTTAAAAATATTATGTTTATCTAAATATGTAAATTCCAACTGTAAAAGAGAGATTATAATCTCTCTGCATGCCCTAAATTCTGAATTTAGATATTAAAATTTATAACAGATTTTCTGTGGCTCAAATAATTAATGATAATATGGAATGAATTTTAACTTCCATATTGGTAAATAATTAATTACTGTAGCTTTCTAAAAGTAGCCTTTTTATAAGTTTTAATTTTCAAATATTATTTTAAAATGGCATTATACTTATGGATTTCACTATTGAAATTTATAGTTCATTGCTTTAAAAGGATTTTTTCAGAGTGATATGCGCTAATTTTCATAAATTCCAAAATAAAAGTGTAGAATTTCCCTAACTACCATGAGAGAAGTGTTTCACAGAATTTATATTTAATATCAATTATATCTATTTTAATAACTCAGAATTACTATTAGTAAATAATACAAACTTGTTTGAATTCTGCATTTTTATTGAACTATTAAAAAGAATTCAGTAGAGCTATTTGAAGTAAGAAACTGTCTGATTTATTCAATATATTAAAATTAATGCTCCCTTAATGTTTCTACCTAGACATAGAAATTATAATAAGGATAAAAAGTTGTTTCAGGAAAATTGCACTTGGTGGACTATTCTATAACAAATTGATGAGATTGATTCATAATTCACATGTCATTTTTTATTAGTAAGTATGCACTTCTAATTTATTCAGTTATTCAGCAAGTACTGAACTTGACATTAGAGAAACAAAGGTAAGTACAATACCCATGATCCATAGTACCTGTCTGTGAAGCTTGTTGTCTAGTGGACAAGAATGATGTTAGTTAAATAATCACAAAAGTCAATATGAAATGGACACAGTGATAAATGCTACACAGAAGCATACAATGTAATTTAAAAGTATCTGGTAGAGATTCGACCTGTTGGAGGAAACCAGGTCTGAGAACGTGATTGTGACCTGAAAGATGAACAGGAGATAATTAATCAAAGGGTATATGGAGTGGGGTGGGAGGATGGTGTTTAAAGGTACATATAAATGAGTATTCTCTTAAGTAATTCTTGAAATCATTAATTTTCTCAGTAAACTATTTCTTCAAATACAGAAAACACTCATACTTTCCAGTATGATTACAAATACTTAATAGAAAAATCCAAGTGAATGAAATATCAACATGATTATATTTACCTCAGACTCATTTTATTTACCTATGTAATATTTAACTTTACTCCCCAAACTTGTTCACTGCTTTTATTTTATAGGCTTTATTTAAATCTAAACAATCCTGCAATGAAATCAGGATTAGAAAAATATCTGGGGAATGTGCTCAAAATATAAACAAGAGAATGCACTTAGGTTAATCCCCTGAATCCTACCTGAAGAATTTTATGTTTCTCTTCATGTGTAAAATATATTTGTGGATGAAAAAGATTTACAATAGTAAATTCCCATATGAGTATCTGATTAGAAAATAAAAGACCACACTCTTATATTAAAAAATGATTCACCTATTTCATTAATCATTTTTACATCCTGTATAATATGGAGAATTTTTTCATTGATGTCAAGTTAAAACTGATTGCACTGGATTGGATAGTGTTGTCCTAATATTCATCTGCTTCCTTATTTGGAAATACCATCATTTCAGATATGAGTAGTTAAGATGATGTCATACTGGAGCAGGGATGGCCTTTAATCCAATGTGACTTATGTCCTTATAAGAAGATCAGAGATACAAGTGAATACGACCTGAAGGTGGAAGCAGAAATTGGAGTGATAAGTCTATAAGCTAAGGTATACTCAGTATTGTTGGCAACCACTAGAAGATAAGACAAAAGCAAGAAACAAATTCTCCCTCTGAATCTCCAGCAAGAACCTACCCTGCAGACATCTTGGTTTGGGGGCTTCTAGCCTCTAAAACAGTTAAAAAATACATTTCTATTGTTTTAAGCTACCCAGTTTCTGGTAATATGTTACAGCAAAACCTAGGAAACTAATACTCTGACAGATCAAAATCTTGAGTAATATGATGAGAAAAATACTTCTTCAATACACACCAAATTGGTTTCAAAATGTTTTAATGCAAAATATATTAAATGTTTTGTTATTAGGCTTTGTTGTAAAATGTATAATAAAATATGTGAATGAGTTTTAAATGGTTAATTATGGAGGATGGCTTTGGGAAATTCAAACAATACACAGAGAAAATAAAAATTGATTATTAGGATGAATATGCAACACTTTTCTAATAAAATATTTCTGAATCTCTATATTGACTGCTTTGTATGAATCATTTTAACTTAGCATTGATATCATGTAGTGTATCCCTTATTTTTTGTTCATCATTTAAAAAATGAAATTTAATAGCTAATTTTAGTTTATATCTCTACTTATTCACTTTGTTTTAAAATTTGTATATTAGTGACATTCTCTCCAAAGTCTCTAGGATTTTTTTGAAAGGTATTAATCATATCTGTATGTCATATCTGATATTTCATGTAATATATGTATAGTTTTGCTTACATTCATTTGTATTGAAGTATTTCTTATAACTACTAGTGTATAAGAGAATACCAGTATGCCATTGTTTTTGAAATTAATCTCTTAAAATTCACTTTCAAATATTTGAAAATCATAACTTCTTTAATCTTTATAGAATATTTTATATTCTATATATATTTTAAATTTCATTATATAGTATTTCTATAGTTTAAAAAAAATCCTAATTTTTATTTTTATTTATTTATTCATTTATTTAGATAGAGATTGACCTGGGGTGTATAACCACTGAGCCACATTCCAAGCCCTTTTTAAAATTTTGAGTCAGGGTCTTGCTCAGTTGCTTAGAGCCTCACTTAGTTGCTGAGGCTGCCCTTGAACTTTCGATCCTTCTGCCCTAGCCTCCCAACAGGCATGCGCCACTACACCTGGCTAATTACAGGCATGCGCCACTACACCTGGCTAATTCTTGTTTTTAAATTAGAAGTGTTTATGATTCCATTTTTCAGACTTTAAAAGACAGTTTTAATTTTATTTGAGATCTCTCATCCAAAAAGTATGAGACAATTCTTAATGGAATGTAATTCTTAACCATACACACATGCACATACATGCTCACACACACACATTTATATTCATTCAGTAAGCATATAGGAAAGAATAACTGTTTAAGAAGAATTTTTTAAAAATATACCTCTTGCCTAGTCCTCCCATGCTCCCCCTCCCTACCCCACTATGAATCAGCCTCCTTATATCAGAGAAAACATTCGGCATTTGGTTTTTTGGAATTGGTAACTTCACTTAGCATTATCTTCTCTAACTGAATAGATGAACTCTAGATAGGGCAAAGGGGTGGGAAGAGAAGGGGCGCTTGGGTTTAGAAATGATGGTGGAATGTGATGGACATTATTATCCAAAGTACATATATGAAAACACGAATTAGTGTGAATGTACTATGTATACAACCAGAAATATGGAAAATTATGCTCTATATGTAATGCATAAAGAATTGTAATGCATCCCTCTGTTGTATATAAATTTAAAAAATTAATTTTTAAAAAAGGCAGCAACCTGAGGAAGCACTGATATTGAAATTTCAAATATAACAAGGATTTTAAGCCTGATAACAATTTTTCCATTTTCTCTCAAGAGCTTCACTAGATTTTTAAATAGCATTCTTTTCAAAATTCAAGCAGCACTGTATGATGTCAAAATACAGTGTGAAAAAGAGAAAATATGGAAAAAGGTTATGACCAATTTGGCTATTACTTTATTTGGTAGAATATCTATGTTGAGGTATTTGTGATGCTTGCAAACAATAGCCTGAATCTTTTTTGCATATTGTTTGGAAACAAAAATTATAAAAGTTGAGTTTGATGCATAAATGTTAAGAATTCTAAACATGAGGTCATGAAACCAGTTTTGTCAATTTTGATGCTATAAAATATAGTTAAACTACTTCTGCATTTTAATAAACATTCAGAACAAAAACCTCAAAAGAAATTTAAAAGTTTAAAAAAATAAAAATATACCTCTCCTTTTTATATTCCTTCTCCTCCTTACCTTTCTGTATTCACATTACCTGTGAGTTTCTTGTGCCAATTGAGATGATATTAGTTTATATTTCAACTTTACTTTGGAAAAAGAAATATTAGTAAAATTGGCATATTCTCTGGCAAACTAAGCCCTACATGTTATAATCTTTGTAATGGATAAAAATTCACTAAGAATTGCTTCTGGTTAAAATTCTGTAAATTTTGGCCTGCCATGGTGGTGCATGCCTATAATCCAAGCAGCTTGGGAGGCAAAAGGACAGCAAGTTCAAAGCCAGTATCAGCAATTTAGTGAGGCCCTAAGCATCTCAGCAAGACCCGTTTCTAAATAAAATATAAAAAATGCGAGGAATGTGGCTCAGTGGTTGAGTGCCCCTGGGTTCAGTCCTCGGTACAAGAGAGAAAAGAAAAATTCTGAATTTCCTTTAATGTAGCTATTTTTCTATTCAGTTTTTATAGTTGCTACAACTTTCTAATAGATATTTTTGTGTAGCAGCATTCTATTAGAAAGGGATAAGCATTAAAATATAAAGGAAATTTTGTGCAAAGCTTGAAAAATATAAATTTAATGACAGAAAATCTGATATATTTTTCTCAGAACCACATACCATATGTTTGATGTCGAATGGAGCATGGTTTATAAAAATCAGCACCATATTCTAAAAAGGCTGGGTTGTATAACAAGCATAACTATTTTTATATTATTTTCTCAAATTTCATCTGCTAATAGCTACTATTTCCAGCTAATGTTTGGTAACATACAGGATGATCTGCAGGAATGCTAACAGAACATTTAAGTATAAATTATTTTTTAAAAGTATAGTTGCAGCATTCATTTTCAGAAACATTAAAAATTCAATAGAATTAATTCTGCAAGATACAGTGGTCATAGCTTATGATACCTATCATAAAATTCATCACACTTTTTGGCTACCTCACTTTCTTCTCTAACTATACACCCAGATTATTAGATTAAATAAATAAATAATATAATATAATGCTCTGATATGCAAAGTAGTAGATTGCCTCTTTGGTAACACTGCATCTCCTTAAGCAATGTTTTACCTTAATATCTGAACTGTTGTTTACCATTAGCAGTTGTCCTGTTATATCATTGCTCAAATAGTTGTATACAAAGCTGCAATCAAACAAGAGGACATGAGTTATTTCAATAATTGTTTCTATTCCTTACATTCCATCTTATGCTTTGGTCAGTAATACTTTTCTGCCTTACATAGGTAAGTTGTGTTGCCAGACAATCAAATAATATCAGTCCTAACTCTTTCACAAGGAAAAAATAATCCAACTTACAGGTGCTAAATTCAGGAGCATTGTAAATAACACTATTGGCTATTGAGTCAGAAAAACATGAGTTTTAATTCTAACTCAGCATGCATTTTTAGCAAAATATATGAATTTGAGCATGCTATTTATCTTGAACTATCATTTATTTATTTATTTCATTTATTGAAAACAAGGAAAGTATTGGTCCTTTTTAGTGAAGTTACTATGAATTAAATATAAAATAATAAATATGCATGAAGTGAAAATTATAAGGATAAAAATGGCATGTAAAATATTTAGCACTATTCTAGACACATATTAATTACTCAGTGATGCTATTATTTTGCTGAACACTGTGATTAAGGATGCATATTCTTCATTTTGGTAGTTTTAAGTTCATCTAATAGTAACTGATTTATAGTTAGTTTTATTATTTGGAATTTTACTCCTAATATTTATTTACTGCCCTCATTGTTTGTTGTACCTTGACAGGGTATATAAAACACAAGTCATTGCTCTTGTGGAATTTCTATGTATAAGAAAACAAGATGATATCTTTTTTAAAAAATTTAAGTTATTTGACATTCATTTAGGTTGGAGAAACTATTTATCTTTCTATGATTCTTTATCAGTAAGTAGCAAGTCTATATAGTTGTTATAGTACAATTCTCCAACAAAATACATTTTTACAAGAGAAAGGAAATAATTTTCAAAATATTAGAGACAAGATGATTATAGAAGTATGAAAAATCTACTTCTCTAAAACCAATGATAATAGGCTTAAGGACTAAAATGTACATGTTACAAGTCTTAAAGGGAAAACAACTGGTGAAAGGTGAAGAAACTAAGGATACTTCAAGTGAGCTGATAATCTTCCCTTTAAAGACTATAGGAATAGATATTATCAGAACTGGATCCTTATAATTTCACCCCTCACTTTCATCTCAGCATTTATAAATCTCTTCCTTGGACCCTAATTTATATTCCTGTTTCAGAAGAAAGTTTATGTCCTTGCTTTTTCTCCCCACCCTATCTTCTCCAGGACAGTTTGATCCATTTTGTTTGCCTCTCTATTCTTCAATCCTTTCTCTGCTGGTGTTTTTCCTTCACCTACAAACATACTTAAAAGGGCTCTATTCTAAATACAAACAATAGCAACTAAATATCTACTTGACTGGTTTGCTTACCAAAATGTCAACCATTTTCTGTTTTCTTGCATATTTGATTTCTTCAGAGAGCCTATACTACTTCATCATCTATGTTTAGTTTATTCAATTCTTATGTATTCTCTATAGAACCTGTTCTCTTAAGAATCAGTGTTGGCCTCTTGTTCCAGACTCAAAAGACTAATCACCATCGTGAGCTACTTGTTCTCTATAGTATTTGAGAGTGTTCATCTATTTCCCCATAAAATTTTATTTCCATTTCATTCTCCAAAATCATTCCTTTTTGGGGTCTTTCTCCCTAACACTGTCATATGTTCACTGGCTTCTCTTCCTCTTTCTGTTCCATCAAGGCAGACTGTAGTGAATTCTTTAAAGAGTGTTAAGTAGTTCTAGGATGTTTTTCAGTGGAAGTAATATTGTAAAATCACTTCATGGTCATCATGGAGTTGGATGAGAGATGAGTTTCTTATCAAGATAACAGAATGGGACTGGGGTTGCAGTTCAGTGTCAGCGTGTTTGCCTACCACCTGTGAGGCACTGGGTTTGATCCTTAGCATCACATAAAATAAAGTAAAGGCATTCTGTCCATCTATAACTACTAAAACAAATTTTTAAAAAAGATAACAGAGTGGAACAGAGATTGGAGTTTCCTGGAATAGGAAAACATCATTATTTTGTAGATATTAAAATAAGAAAAAGGAGTTCAAGTTGACATCAAATTAAGTATTTTTACTGGTATGTCAGCTTTAGTAATGACATATAATTTGGATCAACTATCCCACAAAGAACAGCATGTACAAAACATTTTTATTTGAAATCTAAGTGCAAGGATCAGAGATATAATAAAGACTGAAAAATATCCAAAAGGGGGGGGGGGTGGGAAACCTCAAAGAGATTAACCCAGCATTTACAGCTACAATTGTGAGTCCCAGAGAAGGTAGATGAAAAACTAAGAGGAATTTTTGACAGTTGTTTTGGGGGAGCATCAGAACTTGAAGCTAACTGGACTTTGAAGGAACTAAGCTTAGTTTCTAATCATATTAGTCCTTGAAACTGGATTAAATTGATTACATATACTACAGTTCTTAATTGCCTTTCAAAAAGCTATTTTAAATCTTTGAGAAAAAAATAATAGTTTTGAAATTGTTTCTATAATCATTTATATTTGGTATCCATAACTTAGTCATGAAGAGATAAGACATGCTTTTTTTTAAAAAAAAAAAAGGAGAACACAGATAATTTTAAAAAAATGAGTGATTCAGACATGTAGTTCTAAATATGTTTAAGGAAATAAAAAGAAGCTGAAAACTATAAAAGAATAAGATAAAAATTCTTAAACTTAAAAGTATAGTTCTCAAACTTAAGAACTAAATAGATGAGTTTACAAGTAGTTCAGACAGCTAAACTGGGAGATATTCCAGAAGGAAATATCTAGAATGAAGCACAGAGTGACAAAAAAGACAGAAAATACACACCACAGACTATAATAGACATATGAATTACAAAAAGAAATCTAATTCAAGTGTTACTGAAATTTTTAAAGTAGAAAAAACGCCCCCCCCCCAAAAGTGCAATAGAGCCATATTTGAAGAGAAAATGTCTGAGAATTTTATAAAAATAATGAAAGACATCAAGCTACAGATCCAATAAGCCCTGAATCATCCTAGCAAAACCTGCTAGAAATCAAAGTCAACACCACCACCACCACCACCACCCTCCAAAAAAAAGAAATAGAAAATGCCCTTTGAGTTGAAGGGTAACAGATACTTTTGAGGAATAGAGTTAACATGAGCCATTAGGGGAACTATTTGATGATGAAATCCAGCAGCCTAAAATATAAAATAATAATAAGAAGAAGACATGTTTTTAAAATATACTGTGATAACCTGGGAATCTGTGCAAATGTGGAACTAAGTAAATAACTTTGGAGTTCGTGGTTAAAGTACAATACAAATATATGTCTCAAAATTGTAAAATTATCAAAACAAACTAAAACTATGAAACTGAGGGGTCAGGAGATAGGGAAGTATGGTTACTAATTTCTATATTTTTAGAAAGCAAGGAGTTCACTGTCAAAATGTGAAACATGTAATCTTAAAATGGTTCCAAACTTTTTTATACATTCATAATTTTGTAGTAAAAACAATTTAGGTTCAGCAGCTCTATACTCTTCAGTTTCTTTTCAATTCAAGTATAATTAATGTTATATTCAAAAATAAGCTAAAGAGTCTACTGTGCTCTTTTTATAATTTTGTTTTGCTATGTATTCTTCTATCCTTAGTGATGTATAAAAGATATTCTGTCAATGTTGTTTAAGTCTAGGTGTAGGGATGTGGAGTATGTAGTCATTCTTGTTTGAAAATGCTTTCCTGTGTCAAGTAATGTTTATAATGAGTGTGTATCTGTTTTTACAAAAACAGTTTGATTATTATTAATATTATTTTTAAGAGTATCAGTTTTGGAACCAGGCCTGGTTTTGAAATAAGACCTGTGTTTAAATCTGACACTGAATAGTCTTAGAAACTTTACTTAATCTGTGAGCCTCAGTTTACTTATCTGAATAATAAGGATTTTGACACCTGTTTCATCAGGTGGTTGTAAAAAACATAAATATGTATATAAGTCATGTAATCAAGTCATATAGAAAGTAATAAGTATACTTATTTTTTTATTTAGTCCCATCTGTTTCACTAGTTTATCACATCAGCTGAAACAACACACCTCTCTGATTACATATAAAATGATGAATTTGTATCTGGACATCCCATCATGATACCATCTATTTTTCTGCAGCTGACTCCCATCTGCATGGTACCTTTACAATCTGTCATCTTATTCCATGACCACCTACCACCTCCCAAATCTCTTGCTCCATTCTTGTCACAGTTATTTAGTTCAGGAGTAGACCCTGAAGCAATCTATGCTATCTGGCTCTAGGTAACTGACCCAATCTAGGCCTCTTCTAATTTTTAAAAAATTCAGTGTGAACAAAAGTTCTCTGATGTCCACTGCAATGTCTGAAATATGTAAATTTAAGAATTCTTAGGCTCACCTTCTTATTATGAAAGGAAGAGTGACTCTAAATTGCATAAAGAAAATAAGAAGTCAGGAATTAGAGAGGTCCTCCTAGGGGCAGTCACTATTCTGATCCCAGTTATTCCAGAGGCCCAGCTGTATCCATGATTTTGGTATGATTTGCTTGTGCAACACATTCTTGGTTTCCATAAGCTATTAAATTCCTTCTCTCTCCCTTCTTTGTTTTTATTTATTTATTTAAGTTCAGATTGGGTTTTTATTATTTATAATCACACTAAAAACAGATTAGATAATGTTTAAAAGCTTCTTTCATCTGAATATTAAAAATTCTTTAAGGTATATTCTTTGACTTTACTTAACTGATTTACCTAAATGGGATTTTTCACAATCTTAATAAACTTTTGTGAAATTTATAATTCACTTCCTAACTTCTAAGCAATAAAATGTGCTCCTCAGATTTATTTAGGTGCATATGACATCTTTGTCACTAGTCTTTCTAACCACATTTAATGATGTACATCTGAAACTATCCAACTCACAGAACTTTCACTTAAATGATGGTTGTCACTAGTCTTTCTAACCACATTTAATGATGTACATCTGAGACTATCCAACTCACAGAACTTTCACTTAAATGATGGTTGTTATGGTTTAGATACTAGGTGTTTCATAAAAGCTCATGTGTGAGACAATGCAAGAAAGTTTAGAGATAAAAATGATTGGGTTATAAGAATCTTGAATTAATCAGTACATTGATCTGCTGATAGAGATTAACTGGATGGTAACTGTAGGCAGTTAGGGCATGGCTGGAGGTGGTGGTCATCAAAGGCATGCCTTCAGAGTTTATATTTTGTCCATGGCAAAGGGAGCACACACGCTTGAGCGCAAGCACTCCCCACCCCCTTTCCTGGTTCTCAGCTCTGCTTTCTTCTGCCATACACTTCTGCCTTGTTCTGACTTACCCCAGGCCCTGAGGAATGAATTCAACCATCTAGGGACAGAGAGCTCTGAAACTGTGAAAATGCTGTCTAAAACAATGGTTAACAGCTTACAATCCTGCACAGTGCTGATTTGGTAAGAAAGAGAATGTGTCTTCTTTTTAGATTTACGTATATTATTATTTTGCTCTTTTCTTTTGAATGGTATCATACCTGCTTCTTATTCTGTAAAATGATTGTTTTCACACAGAAACACCCCTCTGATAATGAAGAAAATCATATTTTTATGAGCCAGCCAGATGGTTTTCCCGTTTCCTTTTACACACACACACACACACACACACACACAGAGGGTTTTTTTTTTTTTTTTTTTAATGGGATGGGGAGTGGTTGGTAAGAAGAAAAACAAAAAACTTACAGTGAATGTTGAACCTATCTAGTTATTCTAGAATCTCTCATTGTTTCTTTGAAGAAATTCAACATTTGCCTTACAACCAGAGAATAAACATCAGCTGCTTGGGAAAGCTATTGAATTTCAAAATCCCTTTGAAATGTCACATTAACCTGTTTAACTTTCAGTCAGTTCTTTAAAGTATCTAACATTTCCTGATGACTCCCAGATCTATGACTGCTTATATTTCTCTAACATAAAAGTTTGTTTCCTTCATTCAGGCTCTGTGGTGAATGAATCAGCACTGTTTGGAGACATGTGTCACAGCTGCAGCCTGTATATAGTCTTTCTGCAGGTTAGTTCAACTTAGGAACATCAAACAGGGTCAAGTGCTAAATCAGGTCGATTTGTCTAAAACTCTACAGTTCTAGCCTTATATTTAGCCCTTCATTAACTGTTAATCTTTAAGGCTATATATTTTCATAGATTATCTTTCATTTTTAGATGTGTAGAGATCAGGCAACAACTATTAATTTATTATTTTTCTGAACATGTATTCAGTGTATATTTGCTAGGCATAGAGAGTAAAAAACGTTGTGAGTGTGTTTTTAAGTGTTTTCCTTGTTCTTGAATAACCATGTTGTAATATAGAGTGAAAAAAATACATAGATTTTTGAAGAGTTGGACCATAACAGGGTAAATTCTATAATAGAGGTTAAACTACAATGGGGGACCAAAGGAATAAAGAAGTGAAGTTTTCCTTCTAGCAGAAGTGAATTTACAACTTTATTTTTAGGTAAGAGCTAAATAATTTTGTAGTGACTCATCAATAGCTTGGTTTCCTGGAATATAATCAACAATTAACATCAAATGACCTTTTTTGGTAATGTTTTTGATAATATTCCTGTTTTATTCTTAGTTATTATTGTTCATTGATATCCATGTACTTTGACTTCTGTGATATATTTTTCTCAGAATGTTGTCTGTAGAACAGCTATCTGTATGACAATTCAATTTCTATATGTTTACATTATTAAGAATACTAATATTAGAATGGATGACCATCTTACAGTAATTATGAAATAATGACTTGTTTGAATAAGCAAGGTTATTCTAGTCTAGGATTCTTCTAATTCTAGGATTCTTCTAATCCTAGAATTAGAATTCTTAATATTTTTCAAGCCATGGTACCCTTTGGAAACCTAATTAAATTTACAGCCTCTCTAAGAAAAAAAGCACATGCACACTAATTTGGTATACACCATAAAGGAAATTATGAAGAACCCTCAGATCTATCAGGGGCTCCAGTCCAATAACTCCTGCACTAGATAAATAGCTCTCTACTCACATCATCTTTCCCAGAGTAACCCTATAATAGTCAAAGAAGAATAAAGGATGCATATTTCTACCTTTTATCCTCATTTGGTTCTTTCCTCCCTGGTTGCTTCAAGCTCCATATGCTGGCTTAGAGGATCTGTATTTTGGCATTATTCAACCTGGTCCATATTACAACAAGGCTAAACTGTACTCCTAAAGCAGTTTTGTGCTAAGCATAAAAAATAAATGGAAAATTAAATGATTTATAAGGACTTCAATAGATTAAATATCCTATACTATTGTTGTTCCGTAAAAATATAATGCAAGTCCAAAATTTGAGCCATATTTTAAGTTTTTGAGAAACCACATTCAGAAAAATAAAATAAAACAGATGAAGTTAATTTTAAAACTATAGTCTATTTAAACCAATTTATTAAAAAATATTATTTCAACATGTAATCCATATAAAAATGAGATATTTTACATTCTTTTTTGTTCTAAGTTTTCAACACTGTGTGTATTTTAACAATGAGAGCACATTTCAGTTTGTTCTAGCTTCATTCCAAGAATTCAGTCTCTACAGGTATATGTGGATTTGTTATAACAATGATCCCTTTTTCTCCCTTTTAAGAATACCATTTTCAGGGCTGTGGTTATGGCTCAGAGGAAAAGTGCTCGCCTAGCATGCAAGAGGCACTGGGTTCGATCCTCAGCACCACATGAAAATAAAGATATTGTGTCCACCTATAACTAAAAAATAAATATTTATTTTAAAAAAGAATACCCTTTTCTCATAATACTTATCTGACAAAAAGTGAATATGCATTTTTTCCTTTCTAACTCAAGAAAGCCGTATAATTCTGGGAAATATAATTCTACCTCAAAGAAAAAGAAGTACAATATATAGCCATATGGAAGAAGATGGAATCTATGCCCCCTGAAATGCAAAGTAGTCACCCTAATCCATGAAGAAGTTGTATCTTTTCAGTTTTCTCTCAAGGGCCAATGGAATTAGTGTAGCTACAACACAGCTTGAAAAATAAAATAATCAAAACAAATTATCATGGCTACATTCAATGTCAAGCAGACTTATGCTAATATCCTCACTAAAAATGACTTCAGGCTGAACACACCAAAGTTGTCCTTTTGATCATAATTAAAAAATGAGTATATATTCTGGTTAAATCAGTGCATCCTGATGAGAACAAATAACCATGGCATATATGAAGTCAAGAATGGCATTTGTAGTGTTTCTTTATCTCTCTCTCTCTCTCTCTCTCTCTCTCTCTCTCTCTCTCTCTCCCTCCCTCCCTCTTACACACACACACACACACACACACACACACACACACACACACATACACACACACACCCCTGTACTTTTCCGGTATTATAGAGCATTTAATGAAATGGTCTTGAAGACCAAATGCCAAAACCTATCACAGACGAAATGCCAAAACTGTAGCTCATATGCAGCAGCTATTTAAGAAACACATCTTTACCACAATTCCTCAGTTAAACTATCTCTTTTATGCATTTCATTTTTTTGGAATAACAATTTTCTTGCCATTATATGAAAAAAATTCCCCAAAATTCTTTCAGGCACTAATTTTTTTTAACCCAATTAAGTGCTCTGTTGTGTTTTTAAATGGCATCATTTGGAACAGA
Organism: Marmota flaviventris; assembly: GCF_047511675.1. NCBI lineage: Eukaryota > Metazoa > Chordata > Mammalia > Rodentia > Sciuridae > Marmota > Marmota flaviventris. Next base: position 36,256,885 of record NC_092506.1, on the reverse strand, counting down.
CATAGCATCTTTTGAAGAAAGGGCACATTGTTAAGATTTTTTAAAGCAATACTGGGCATCTTGAATCTTTTTCTCAGAGTTAAAAAATCTAATTTAGCAGTTAATAAATGTTAATAAGTTTTTTTAAGTAGTGGCTACAATATTACAGTGTTAATTGCATTACTCACTGAAAAAATGCAATGAGTCATAGTTTATAGTTGTTTCTTAGGCAATTTGGAGAGCTTTTCAAGCATTTCATAAAGAATGAGGGGACTCCAAAGCTGATAAAATGAGTCTAGAAAGACCATTTCCTTTCTTTAATAGGTTTTAGAAATTTTATGATTAAGAATAGACTAAAATAACTTGGAATTATATTATGGATTCAGGACCTCAATAGACTCAGTTGATAGCAGCTGTTCTCAACCTCTTCCAAATTTCTGATACTTTCACTGTTCCACATTACAAATATCTATCTTCAATATTAATCCAATGTTTAAGAAAAAAAATGTTTTATTAAATAGAAATAAAATATCTCCCTATTTTTATTAAAGGCATATTTAGTTACTAACCTGTTTGTTCAATATACAATTTATGTTCCATAATTAATCAACCCCAGGGAAAAGACAGTTATATAATATTTAGGTTAGCATCCACAGATAGACCAGAGACTAAAAACAGAAGACTTAACCACATTAGATGCTAAAGTAAATTAATAAGCTTTCCAGGATTAAGTTTCCTTATTTATTAAGTAAAGATTTTAAAATGTCGTCACAGCTCAGCTGAAAACATCTATGACTTCTATTATATAACTAAAAGGAAATTGATTTTTTTTAAAAAAAGAACAAAGATGGTACACTAAGTGTTTGAATTTAATCGTCACACCTCTCCTGGGAGTTACTTCATCATCCAGTTAAATCTTCATCTTCTAAAACACATGTGGTGGTCATGAGAATGCACCTTCATATTGATGAAGGGGTCCATTCTGCTGCACTTTGAAGTCCATTCCAAGGCCATGCCTATCATAAACCATTTCCTCCTGATGATTAAGTTAGGTAGAAATGCTGAGATGGGCTTGTCTCTTGGAGACAAACTACTATTTTGTCATTGACTTTAGCTCAAGGAGCCACAAATGTCTTCACTGAGTCTTCCGTCCAGCCTTCCTTACCTCTCTCCTTCATTCAGACTTACATTACAATTATCATGGCTCTCTCTGAGTTTTCCTTTCATGCAAGTTATTTCTTTTAATAAACGTGTGCCTTTAATCCTGACTTGGAATCTGCTTCTCAAAGGACATGGAGTAATATATCAATTCAAATGCCTTTTCCAACTCCTCCAGAGTTTATCACTCAAATTCTCTGTTCTTGTAACATATACAAAAGAGGGCAGAAGAAAATGGTCCTTTATAATTTGACCTCAGTTCATTTCCCTGGCTTTCTTTATATTTCTGTATGTTCCAGGTTCCCCCAAATTGCTGTTGTACCAGGACTCTTTACCTTTGAAAATGTTGTCTCCTCTGCCTATGACTTCCACTCTAGTTTATATAACAACTGCTTCATTATACAAGACTACATCTAAGTCACCTCCTTTAGTAAGCCTTTCCTGACACCTTGATGCAGAATGAAGACAGGGATCTCGTCTTGCCATGCATATTTTACTTACTTTTCATTACCACAGCATTTTTTAAGATATGCCAGTTGGTTTTCAGCATATCCTTTAATTTGGGTTTTCCCAATACTTCATCATGGTATGACCTGAATTGTACATTTTCAATCATACTATCATGCTTACCATATTCTTTTCATTTTATTCTATCATATTACACATAATATCTAATTATCCCATTTCTGATGGTATTCAATTTTGATCATTTTATTAAGATGATGTCCATCAGGTATCTCTACTTTTTGTTCTCTTTTAACAATCTTAAAAATATTTTATAGGGGACTACTTTAGAACATATAAAAAAAATCTCCTTTATAACCTCACTTTCACCTACTCATTTTTAGAATTCATTGGTATTTCTTGTCTGGGTTGATTGTTACTCTATTTATTGACAAATTATGCTTTTCTAAAGCGGTATTCCTTATATATTTAATTGGAAAATTTTTCCCATAAGGAAGAGCTTTATCTATTCCCCATTTATTTAGCCATTTACTTATTTATTTTGGTGGGATACTAGTTTAATCAACAGGTTATAGTTCATTATTACATCATTATTTTAATGCTATGATTGTACACTTTGGGTGAGGGAGCCTCTTAAAAATTATCTGTATTCTTCTGATAAATCCCCACCCTTCATTTAGCATATCCTTACATTCTTTTATAAAAGATGTTCAACCTCATCACATTTTTTCTTAGTTCCAGCCTTGGGTTCAATATTTCTTCAGTGAACCTGGTTCATTTTTATACTTGAAACCAAAATGTAAGTATTGGGTATTCATTGCCATGGAGGTACCTCAGCTCTCAGGCCCTCCACAGACACATTTATATCTACATCTATTTTACAGGAGTATCTACCTATAATGGAAACTATTAAGTCACTCTTATACCCCCAATTCTAATCTAAAATTGACTGGGTTTATTTTGTCTTTTTCATACTTGCAACTGTTTTTAATATTGGGAAATCTAGCTCTCATCATTCTCAATATATTTACTTACTTGCTAAATATCTCTAGGTGTAGTCAATCTTTTGATAATTTTGGGCCCCTATCCTCTTTACAAATGAGCTTGTCCTGTTGTGTTTAGGTTGCCCTTGCACAGATCTGCCTCTCCTATCTCAGAAGACCCCCTTGTGGGGCCAGATTCATAGCTGTTTGACAATAGAAGAAAGGACGCCAATATTTTTTAAAGAAAAGGGAAGAGGAAGAGCTACTAATGTATTTTATCCTTTTTAATTTTTTTTTTTTTTTTTGTAATTGTAGTTGGACAGAATGCCTTTATTTTGTTTATTTTTTTGTGGTGCTGAGGATGGAACCCAGTGCCTCACGCATGCTAGGCCTCTAAACCATGGCCCCAGCCCATCTTTATCCTTTTTTAAAACTTATTAATCTATTTTAAAAGGAGAGAGTGGGTGTCAGGTTTAGAGTCTTTTATAATGAATAGTATCTAAAATTGAATATTTTGCTTTAATTATGACTATGTTTAAAGGTACCTAATCTATTTCTTTTCCTTAAATATATTTTAATTGCAGAAAAATTACATACTTTAACTGTATAATTCTTAAGCATGCAATTCAAGGGTTTTAACATGTGTGTGTGTATGTATGTGTGTGTGTGTGTGTGTGTGTATTCATCTTCCTAGAAAATCCTTGTCAATCCCTACCTCCTATAGACAACTATTTTGATTTTTTTTAGTTGTAGTTGGACACAATGCCTTTACTTTATTTATTTTTATGTGGTGCTGAGGATGGAACCCAGGGCCTTGCACAGGCTAGGTGAGTGCTCTACCGCTGAGCCACAACCCCATCTTCAACTATTTTGATTTTTATCAGAGTTGTTTTTGCTTCCTTTGTAAAAATATTTTTAAGGAAAAAAATTGTAAAAATTAAGATTATAATTGGTAATAGTGATGTAAGGAATACAGAATAGCATAAAAGTTGTTGCATTGATGATAGGAGTTTGGGACAGTAAATTGTTTTATGGATCTTGTGTTGAGTTACTCTCTTTCCCTTATAACTGATTGTGTTGCTATAACAGAGATAGCTTACCACCAGTAGACAAGCTATTAGATACAAGCTCTTGCTTTCTCTCTCTACTCCTTCTATAGGTATTTTTCTTTAAAATGTCTACTTCTATGACTGTTATGCACTTTATGTCCAGAGGCTGTAGACAAACATGAAACAATTCCTGTATCCAAAAGAGAGATGACCACCATAAACTAATTCATAGAATTGTTAAAAAATCTGGCCACAGATTCTTGCTGCTGCCTTATGAATGATGGTCAGAATTCACATATCCATTGATCTGCAAAAGGATAATTTCTGAGGCATTTAAAAGAAATGAGAAATAAAGAACAAAGAGGGTAGAATTCCTATTTCACAATTGGCACATGGTTGTCAATAAATAAAAATACTTGTATTGCAGAAGTATATCTGCCATTAACAAAAGAAAAGGTCACCTATAATCTATAACTTAAGTTTATTAAGCACTGCATCAATCCAAGTATGATGAAATAATTGCTCCTTAAATGGTAAAATCCAGTTAGAAAGAAAATGGTTTTGGTAGAAGATTTTGGATTACAGCCAGGTCTTTCTCAATGATAATATACTCCTTCTCTACTTTTTTTCCCCCTTTATGTCTTTCTATGGTCATGCAACTGGCCCTAAATTAGGAATTCATTTTTTTGCTGCATAATTGTAGTACATTGTAATAAGGCACAAATATAGTATCAAATTGATGCTGTAAATCAGCAGGTATATACTGACTGACTGGACTCCATGAGACAAAACTCTCTCCCCAAGGAGAAATATTTCCTGTGTTTAGAGAAATAAATTACACTTAAATTTTTAAATTTGGAGAAGCAGAAATTGCAAACTCTTACCCAAATACTTCCTACCTTAACTATTAAAATATGCTCAGACTAGGTAACCAAGTAACTTTTCAGAACAAGGTCTCTCACTTTTCCATATCCTATCCAGGTTTGAAAAGTTTATTCAGTGTGGAAATGGGATGAGCTCCATTGATTTCTTCTTACACAATGGGGCAATAGAAGCAAGGTCTATTTTACTTATAAACCTAATGGAATTTGGGATGAACTATTCAGAGCTATGCATTTAGAAATAATGATTCAGCCAGATGTGGTGGTACACATCTGAAATTTTAGCAACTCAGGAGGCTGAGGTAGAAGCATTGTAAGTTGGAAGATGTCCTGGGAAAATTAGTGAGAATTTTTTTGAAGGCTGAAAGATAGCTCAGTGGTAGAGCACCTGTGTGTTTAATCCCCATAAAAGGGGTGAAAATGAAAAATAATTAATCAACACAACTAAACAACATGAACATCTGGAATCTTCTTTGTAGATCTCTGCCCCACATCTCTGTAACAAGGTCTTCCTCCATGGGGATTGAGTGACTTAAAGCATATATGAGAGAGTTTTGTAAACTCTGGCATGCTAATCAAGTTTAGGGGAGTATATAATCCCTATGAGTCTGAACAGTTTGTTGCCTAAGTCATAGTATGACACATATGTCCTGCATTTGAGTATAATTAAGTATAAACTTAAGGCAGTTTAAATGTGACAGAATAGTATTCATCACTCATATAAAGACTTGAGGAGACAGACATTATTAGTACTGTGTGTATATATGTGAATGCATGACCAGTGTGATTCTGCAACCTGTATACTCAGAAAAATGAGAAATTATATCCAATATGATTCAAATGTATGATATGTCAGGGTCATTGTACTGTCATGTGTAACTAATTAAAACACATAATAAATAAATAAATAAGACTTGAGGAGATGCAGCAGGAAATGTACACCCTAGTAAGCCTCAGAGCCATCAATGAGGTCCTGGTCAGAAAGGTTCCAAAACCAAGGGTGGATCCTCTGAGGTTTATGAGCTCTGCTTGGAGGCTTACTTCTCCTGAAGCTGTAGAGTAAGTTCTTATTCTCTCTACCTTTATTTCCCTCATAAAAGTGTCATGGTTGTGAAAGTGACAGTTGGCTCTGAAGAAAAAAATTGCAAGACAGTAGATATAAGTAGTACAATTCTCTGTAATAATTTCTTATTTCACCTATATTAAATTCACTTCCTTTCTATGCAAGTTGAGCTTGAGAGTCTGAACTCTTGGAGATTTCTCAGGCCTAACCTGCACCTCTTCATATCACAGGTTGAGAAAATGCTGCCTGACCTTTCTGCTGGGAGAAGGGAATGCTTAGGCAAAAAAAATAATTGATCCATGATTCAGCCAACAACTCTCTCACCATGGTGCTTCCCCAAAAATTTGAAGCATTTTTCCCCATCACACTTAATAACCTACCCTCTCTACCCAGTAGCCTGTGAGATCCTTCAATAAAAAAAAGTTCCCCATGTTTTACTTGCCCTCTCACTATAACAGCTAGGATAGGATAATGCACAGTAGACACTCATTTAAATTTGTGGACCTGAATAAGACAAGAGGGCACTCAAAAAGCAAAAATACTTAGAGGTACCATAAGCTCCATGTATCCAGAATGTTAATAATTAAATTTACTGCAGCCATTTTTACACATTTGAATAAATGTAAAATATTTTCAACCAGTTAGTTTGATATGCATTCCTTACCCCTTCCCCATCCCTAACTTTCACCTCATTGCTGCCCTTTACCCTTTGATCTCTATACCATCTCAGATCCTGATTTCCCTCTCTACCTCAGCCCTTCCTTTTCCACCCTCTCCCCAAGCATCATAAATGAAGTGGATCAGGATGAGGTGAGAAAGGATATCCTTAAGGAGGCAGGAAGGATATCTGGGCATCCTGGCAACAACAACAGTGATAGCTCAGTGGATTAAGTTTTACAGCAAAATGTCCCAGAATCAAAGTTTTCACATCAAAAATAAATATTCAAAGTTTTCACCTAAAAAATAAATATTCATAGAACAATGACCTAGTTTACAGTATCATTTGTTTGATATAGAAAAACAGGAGAAAAGGTTAAAGTCATTGGATAGAGTCAGGTCTAAGAGTCTAAAAATGTTGGTAGGAATATGGAAATAGGCATCTCAGGCAAGAGCATCACAAGGAAAACAGAATTTAAGCAAAATTTGCCATATAGCCATATTCAGCCATATTTCTATATTCTATATTCAGCCACGTTTCTATGGCTCTTTAGATCTAAGATGATATGAGGATTAGAAGAGAGGAGCCCCAGTAGCTTGAAAAAGGGTGATGATCATCTGGGCTCAGGAGACAGTAAAAGGATCAACAAGTTGTTTTTGATCATGAATGCCTGGGAAAATATCTATTGACAAAAAGTCATTTTGAAGAGAAGAGTATTGTTTAGATTTGAAGATGTTGATTTCCATCTGAAAATATACTATAGGGCAGTAATATATCACAACTTTCAAGGGTGTGTCACCACATTTTGTTCAATGAGTAAAACTTATTTTGTTCATGGTGGCCATATCTGTTGGATGAAGTATCAAAAAAAAGTGCCCTGTGTCTCAGCCCAAATTATATTGCTAATAATATTATACCACGGGCTTAGTACTTTATAAAGAAGAGATTTATTTGGGCTCACAGTTCCCATCCAAGGTTGAGGAACTGCACTGGTAGTGGCCTCATGCTGGTGGAGTCAAAGTGGTGCACATCAATCCATGGTAGGAAATGGAGCAGGCATATGGATGTGTCTTTTGATTTCTCTTCCTCTTCTTATATAGCCATCAATACTCAAACATGGGGACTCCACTCTGTAGACCTTCCTAATCCTAATAAACTCCCAAAGGTCCTCCTTCTAAACCACCACAGTCAGATCGAGTTACCATCTTCAATACCTCACCACTCCAACTCCGAGTTTCTGAGGGGAAAACTGTCTTCAAACCATAGCACCCTGCCATGTGATGGAAAGCAGGTAACCACTGAACTATAGTAAGATGTCATGAGAGATGTAATCATTGTGTAAAAAAGATGAAGTATTTACTGAGATGGAAAAAAAACTTTGACTCCCAAGTATATAACAGTAATAAAATGCAAATAAGTCTTTCCTAATTTGGAATTGTAACTGAAAACAATGGGTAAAAAGTACCTGTAGGTTTAAAGAAAGGTACTAGACATATCTCCAGACTTGTCAAAAGACAGCAAAGGACTAAGAATATGTGCATTATGCCATTGGAGCAGAACCTGAGAGAGAAGTCATCAAGTGAAGAGTGCATGTCTTGTACCAAGAAGTTCCCAGCATGAGAACTCTGAAGAGCCCACTGAAGCGCCTTCGCAAAGCACAGCATATTCAGAGAGCTCAGCAGTATCAGCACCATAGAACTCCTTGGGTAAGACATTTTCCTCCTTTACCTCTTCATTCTTACCCTATCCCAGCCTAGAGACACCAAAAGGAACATAATGGGGAAGAAGTTGGAGAATGGTACATTGGAGAAGTAAAGAAATGGACTTAGTCAATTTTCCTACTGTTCATCTATAGAATTATTGCATTACACCTCACTGAGGAAGAGAGGAACCTAAAACTGAATGGGAGACTGGATGTCATTTTAGGTTTTTTTTTTTCCTCAATATTTGAAAATGACACTATACAATTATTACCCATAAGTCACTAGGAAAGCTGTAAAAATGGTCTGATAGGATAGAGAAGAAAGATATGGTTAGAATAGCTGGAGGCAGCAGTGGAAGAAAAAAAATAAAACTGACTTTATTGTACACTTAGTTCAGCTCATTCAACAAACAGAAGCAAGAAAGGTCAGAGCTATAAATATTTCTACTCATAAAGTAACATAAAACTTAAGGGATATTGGTGAGTTGTGCTATAATTGGGTGATATTTTTTCCCAATTTTACAAAACTTATTTTTAAATTAGCATTTAATTTCTAATCCCTTCGTGTACGCTTCTAGTGTATAAATTATGCTGCCAACAGAAAGGTGCTGAGAACAACTGTGGAAGGGAACAAAAGATATGGAATGGAACTGGGGCTAAGCAGTTTTAAAAATCAGCAGCACAGAAGTATTTGAGATGACCATGTCTTCTAGTCCCTGCATCACCCATACAGTAATTGCCACGAGTCCATAAAGAGAAAGTTCAAGACTACCTTCTCCCTTTATCCTAACTTGTATTAAATATTTTCAATTATCACCTTTAGGTAAAAACAGTTTCATCCCTAGTTCACATTCTAAAGGTGACTCTTTTGAAAGACTTTGTAAAACATGACTTTTCAACAAATTCTGGAATCTTGTAGGTCCTGTCAACAAGAACCTAGAATAAAAATTCCATTTGAAGAATGTCATTTATGTGACAATTTGAAACAATTTTGTGGGTTAATAGCAGCTCTGCAAGACCAGACAACTCACCAATATCCCTTAAGTTTTATGTCACTTTATGAGTAGAAATATTTATCTTTGAAGAACATCCACCATTAGTTTAATGAAATTCTCAAAACCTCAATTTCTTCATTGCTAGAAAAGACACACTAGTACTTCACAGTTTCATGAGAGGATCAAATGAAAGAGTGCATATTGTGACCTATGTTTCCCATAACTTGGATTTCTAGGTCTTTCCACACCATTTTTATTGCACACCATTTTTCCCTCTTCTCTCTTTTCCTTCATGGCACACTGTATTTCTCTTCCTCAAACGCACCAAGCTATTTCCCACCTCAGGACCACTGTACCTGCTTTTCTTGCTACATATAATGTTATGCCTCAAGCTCTTTGAACCTTCATATCTTTCAGATCTCTGCTCAAATGTTACCCTCAGAGAGGTATTTCCTCATTTTAGACCCAAAGATGGCTCTGCTGGATATTTGATATCCTATAACCTTGCTTCTATCTCTCAGAGCATTCTTTTACAGTCTAATTATTTTGTCCATTTATGTATTTATTCCCTATTTTCCATCTCCTCCCCTTGGGTTTCAAGATCTTTGAAATCAAACCTTGTCTGTCTTGTTGACTGCAATGCTCAAGATGACTAGTATAGTGCAAGTAGACACTGAATAAATATTTATTTATTGAACAGATGACATGAGCCCACTGTGTATGAAATAATAAAAAAATAAAGAAATAATGGGAGATGAAATTGCTTAAACATATTAATATGGAGGAATGAAGAGGAGGAAAGCTCTATACAGTAAAGGTCCTAGAAGCGGGGTGCATTTAGAAAGAAAGCCCAACTAGTAGCTCTGACTGGGGCTGACAATAGCCTGGCATTCTCTGAGCCCAAAGCGAAAACTGTCAATAAGTGGCATGAATTCTCATTTGTCAGTGCATTTTCAGACCAAAGGAACCACACCAAACCAAAAGCCTGGGAATGAAAACACCACTTAAATAATGTAATTTTGCAGTGCAAACTGGAATGATTTCATAGGTTAATGCCAGTATCTCTTGGTATTTGCAGGTAACCCAGACTCAAGCCATAATTTTTCATCTTCAAATTAATTGAAGACCCAGATGTCATTCTGGCTGAACCAGAATGTGCTCCTGGGAAGAAGGCATTACCTGGCATGGTTGTGGCTGACACAGGCCTAGCATGCTGGCCCCAGGGCTCATTTCTTAAGGAGATTGGGCACATTCAACAGCACACTTGGACCTGACTCCATGGGCATGTGCAGAACCTCACAGTTGCTAATAATATCCTGTCTTAGTGCACACACAGCAATTCTCATTTCATTTCTTGCTTCTCATAGGCAAAGCTTTTGCTTTTGACTTTGGAAAGGGTGTGTCACTTAGTGAGACTGATAAAATTGACTAGAAGGACTACCGATTTGGCATTTACAGATGGGTCTTCAACTTTACCACTTATGAACTGACATAAATCACTTAATTTTTCAGTTTCCTCCTTGATAAATGGAGAAACTATTACAAAATAGGATATTTCTGAGGATTCAATGCAATAGTGTATGTGAATGTATTTAACATTTAAATATTTCTTTCTTTTCTCCCTTCTTCTTTTTCACCTGATTTACATATAGAAGATATGGTTACCAGGACAAATAGTATTGGTCAATGGCCAGAAACTGGCTCTCAAGCCGTGTAGCCTTGAATTTATACCTTAGGGTTCCCTGTCCTACCCTATAGACTTAAGCATTAAAACTATGTACTTTTATTATTTTTTCTGTCAAATGACCCACAGTAATAATCCTACTTCATAAGAATATTGTGAGAAATCCATGAGTGAAGATTCCTGACTCATGGTAAGAGCTCAATAAATGTCAACCAGTTCATTTCCCAGTCTGTGCCTTCACTTGCTACCCCAACATGTGGAAGGAGATTTTAATGAAAACAATCCACAAGTTAGAGTAAGTGGCTTTTATTTTCTAAGAACACTATGCCAGAACAAGATAGAAGAATAGGAAGCCTCTACTCTTTTCTCCACAGAGACACTGGCAACAATATGTGATCCAAAAGGTCTTTTGGAGAACTCCAGAAACCAGGTAAGAAGTTACAGTACCCTCAAGCAAGCAGAAAACCAAGAAATGGGTAATAAAAGAAGAGCAATTAGTCAAGAAAAAGAAATAAGTATTCAAGTTGGAAATGAAGAAGTGAAATTATTTGCAGATGACATGATCTTATGTGCAGAATAAATACTGAAGATTGCATGTGTGCATGCATGCATGTATACACAATGTTATTAGAGTTGGTTTCTATACAGGATGAGATACAGTGGTCAAGTTTCAACTGTTAACCAGTACCATTTGTTAAAAAGGCTGGCTTTTCTCCAGTGTATGTTTTTTTTTACATCTGTGTCAAAGATAAGATGACTGTGTATATGTGGATTAATCTCTGTGTCTTCTATTCTATTCCATTTGTCTATGTACATATTTTTATGCCAGCACCATGAAGTTTTTGTTAAGATAGCTCTGTAGTATGATTTGAAGTCAGGTGTTATAATATCTTAAGCAGTTTTTTGGCTTAGTATTGTTTTGGTTATTTTGGGCCTTTTATTCTTCCAAATGAATTTGAGCACTGTTTTTTTCCCCTAGTTCTGTGAAGAATGTCACAGATGGGAATTTCATTGAATTTTTATATATTTTTTTTTGTTAATATGAACATATTAACAATATTCATTATATTTCTTGAGCTTAGGAGTCTTATTGAGGAAGTTGATGCCTCTGGGATGGCACAAAATTAAAAAGCTTCCGCACAGTAAACAATTAGGAACATGACATGAGAGCCTATAGAATGGGAGAAAATCTTTGCCAGCCACTCCTTTAACAGAGGATTAATATCTCCAAATATATAAAGAACTCAAAAAACTTAACACACACACACAAAAATACACCACCAAGATAACTCAAACAATAAGTGACCAAATGAACTAAACAGACATTCTCAAAAAATGTTCAATATCTTTAGGAATTAGAGAAATACAATTCAAAGCTACACTAAGATTCTATCTCACTCCAGTCAGATTGGCAATTATCAAGAATACAAGCAAATACAAGAAAATGGTTAACAAATATATGAAAAAAATTCAACATCCTTAACAATTGGGGAAATTCAAATCAAAGTTGCCCTGAGAGTTCATCTCATCCCAGTTATAATGGCAGTCAAAAAGAATATAAATAATAATAAATGCTGACAAGGATGTGGGGAGAAAGAAACACTTATACATTGTTGGTGGGAAGTGTTGGTGGGATTGCATATTAGTACAACCACTATGGATAAGTGTGGTCACTCTTCAGAAGAGTAGGAATGGAATCACCATATGCACCTCTTCTACTTACCACTAAATAGGGAAGAGAGTTGGGAGGGAGAAGGGAAATTGCACGAAAGATGGAAGGAGACCCTCACCGTTATACAAAATACACGTGTGATGATGTGAGGGGGAAGACAAAAAAGAGAGAGAAATGTGTCACAGTATATTGGGTAGAGAGAGGTGATGGGAGGGGAGGGGAGAGGAGGGGAGGGGGGATAGGAAGGGCAGCAGAATACAATAGACACTAGTATTGCTGTATATATATATATATGGCCGTATAACCAATGTGATTCTGCAACCTGTACATGTGGAAAAATGAGAATTCATACCCCATTTGAATCAAATGTATGATATGTCAAGATCATTGTACTGTCATGAGCAACTAATAAAAAAATAAAAATAAATAAAATAAAAATAAAAAAGAATGAAAATCAGCATACTATAGTGATCCATGCATTCCAATGTTCATATCAGCAAAATTCACAATAAACAAATTGTGAAACCAGCCTGGATGTCCATCAACAGATGAATATATTTTAAAATGTGGTATATGTATACAATGGAATTTTACTCAGCCATACAGAAGAATCTAATGATGTCATTTGCTTGTTCAGTATATATGGATGGAACTGGAAATCATCATGGTTAGTGAAATAAACCAAACTCAGAAAGTCAAGGGTCATATGTTTTCTCTTAAATACAGAAGACAGCAAAAGGGAATAAAGACAGGAATCTCACAAAAATAGAAGAGAGTTCATTGGAGTAGAGGAAGGGGCATTGAGGGAGAAAGAGGGAGGAAAAGGGGAGTTACTGGGGGGATGTAATCTACAAAATTATGCTATGTAGATACATGAATATATCACAATGAATCTCTTTTTTTATGTATAATCATAATGGACCAATTAAAACTAATAATAAATAGAGGGGAGACTGGTAGAGTAAGGAATGGAGTTAGGAGGAAGTAGAAGGGGAAGGAAAGTACTGGGGAATAAAGGAGAGCAAATTATGTGTATGCATGGATATGTCACAGTGAACCCCATTATCACGTGTAATTGTATTAAATAAATCAGTTGCATTTTCTGCTCTTACAATGAACAAATCAAAAGGAAATTTAGAAAAATAATTTCATTTATAATAACACCAAAATAATAAAACAGGTATAACTGAACCAAGGAAACAAAATAATTATACACTGAAAACTATAAAACATTGCTGAAAAATAACAGATAACACAAATAAATATAAATATTTCCTATGTTTGTGTATCAAAAAACTTATTATTGTTAAAATATTCACAATATCCAAGGTGCTTTACAAATTCAATGCAATTTCTATCAAAATGTCAATATAATTTTTCACAGAAACAAGGAAACAAAAAATGTTAAAATTCATTTGGATCTTGAATAGCCACAGCAATCTTGAATAAGAAAAACAAAGCTGGAGCCCCCATACTTTGAAATACCACTGATTTAAAAAGATATTACAAAGGTACAGTAATTAAAAGAGTGTGCCCATAATAGCCAAGTAATCCTTAGCATGAAAAGTAAAGCTGGAGGCATCACAATACCAGATCTTAAATTATACTACATAGCCATGCTAACAAAAACAGTATAGCATTGGCACTAAAACATACATGTAGACCAATGATACAGAATAGAAGACACAGAGACAAACCCACCCAATTCAAAGTGGATCAAGGACTTAGACAGTAGAACAGAGAACCTGCACCTAACAGAAGAAAAAGTTTTGGCTCCAATCTCTACCATGTTGATTTAGGAACTGACTTCCTTAATAAGACTCCTAAGGCACAAGGAGTAAAATTAAGAATCAATAAATGAGATGGAATCAAACCAAAAACTTTCTTCACAGCAAAGGAAACCATCAAGAACATGAAGTAAGAACCTAGAGAATGGGAGAAAATCTTTACCACATGCACCTCAGATTAGTTAATCTCCAGGATATACAAAGAACTCAAAAAACTTAACATCAAAAAAATAAATAACCCAATCAGTAAATGGGTTAAGGAACTGAACAGACACTTCACAAAAGAAGAAATACAATTGATCAACAAATATATGAAAAAAATGTTCAACATCTTTAGCAATTAGAGAAATGCAAATCAAAACACTGAGATTCTATCTCATTTCAGTCAGAATGGCAATTATCAACAATACAAGAAACAATAAATGTTGGTGAAGATGTGGGGGGAAAGGTACATTCATACATTGCTGAGGGAACTGCAAATTGATGCAACCACTATGGAAAACAATATAGAGATTCCTCAGAAAACTTGGAATGGAACCACCATTTGACCCAGTTATCCCACCCCTCAGTTTATACCCAAAGGAATTAAAATCAGCATACTACAATGATGCAGCCACATCAATGTTTGTAGCTGCTTAATTCACAATAGCTACGCTATGGAACCAATCTAGGTGCCCTTCAACAGTTGAATGGATTAAGAAATTGTGAGATATATATATATATATATATACATACATACATACACACACACAATGGAATGTTATTCAGCCTTAAAGAAGAATGATATCATGGTATGTTCTGGTACATGGATGGAACTGGAGATTATTATGCTAAGCAAAACAAGCCAATCCCAAAGAACCAATGAACAAATGTTCTCTCTGCTATGTGAATTCTTATTCATAATGGGGGGCTAGAGGAGGAAGAGAGGTACTTTGGATTAGACAGAGGGGAGTGATAGGAGGGGAGGGATTATGAGGGTAGGAATGATAGTAGAATGAATTGGACACTATCACCCTATGTGCATATATGATGTAATTCTACATCACTTGCAACCAGAAGAATGAAAAGTTATACTCCATTTATGTATTATGGGTCAAATTGCATTCTACTGTCATGTATAGCTAATTACAAAAAAAAAAAAAAAAAAGCTGTGGTACTGGCAAATATGTAGATAAATGGAACAGACTAGAAAGCCCAGAAACCCTTGCCTTGTAATAATGACAAGGATGCCAAGGATACATAATGAAGAAAGACTACTCTTTAAAAAAATGGTGTTGGGAACCTGGATATTACATGTAGAATGATTAAGTTATATTCTTACCATATAACCTGGAAATGCTAATTATGCTAATTTGATCCTTACACATTGAATACAAGCAATAAATTATCATTTTCTATCCCACAAATATGTACAAATACTATGTATCAATTTAAAAATGGATTAAAGGAGTTTGGAGGAGGAGCAGTAAGACCCAAAACTATACTTGAAGAAAACAAGGGAAAGCTTCAGAACACTAGATTTGGCAATGATTTCTTGGGAATGACACCAAAAGTACAAGCAATAAAATAAAAATACACTAATGTACCACATCAAACATAAAAATTTTTGTGCAGCAAAGGAAATAATGAACAGAGTGAAAAGGCCACCTTGTAATCAGAGAAAATATTTGCAAATCATATATATGAAAAGGAGTTAGTATCTAGTATGTACAAAGATCTCTTACAACCTAAAAACAGTAACAACAAAATAACCCAACTTTTAAAATTGGTGAAAAGCTTGAAAAGATATTTCTTTAAAGAAGATATATAAATAGTCAACGAGCTTCTGAAAAGATATTCAACACCACTAATCTTCAGGGAAATGAAAATAAAAACCATGATATATCATGTAACAATCATTAGAATAATCACTATGTAAACAAACAAAACACAAAAAAGGAAATAAACAGTGTTAGCAAGAACATGAATGTCCTGGGACACTTGTGTATGTTTGGTGAAAATATAAAATGGCACAACCACATTGGAAAAATGGTATGGAATTTCCTCAAAAACAAGAAAATAGAATAGCCATATGATCCAGCAATCTGAACTCTGAATTTATATATATATATATATATATATATATATATATACACACACACACACACACACACACACACACACACACACCACAAAAGAATTGAGAACAGGTGGAGTGCTGAGAGCCACGGCTGAGTCTGTATGGCCCCTGGCATTTTGCCAACAGTATTGATTGACAGGCGAGGCATTACTATCCGCCTCTACCGCAACTTTTGAGTTCTCGCACTATTTTGGAGTTCTCGTGGGGATTTCCGGGGATTCCCCGAGAGTTCCCATTGGTTGGGGAAGTGCAGGAGGAGGGATTTCCGGGAGAGATATTTCCGGCTGGGGGTTCCTGGACAAGCCTCGTGGCGTTCAGGACGATTCCCCGGGAGCTGTGTGAAGTGTTTTCCTACAGTTTAAAAATAAAGTTTGTTCCTGCTTCAGTGGCTAGTGATTTGTGCCCAGCCAGACTGCGGCAGTGGAGCAAACTAAATGTCCATTAGTGGATGACTAGATAAAGAAAATGTGGTATATTCACACAATGAAATGTGATTCATTCTAAAAAAATGGAGGAAGCTCTGCATAAAAATTATCCACGACCTTATGAGTATAAAGCAATGATAATCACTTATTATTTAAGGTTTCTTTGGTTAGAAACTTGCAAGTGACCCCACTGGACAGTTCTGGCTTGGAATTTCTCGAGTGGAGCTGTCAGATGCCAGTTGGGACTATTTGAAGGCTTAGCGGGTGAATCTAGTTCTAAATTGGTTCAGTGTTATGTTGGCAACTCAGCACTGGCTGTTGGCAGATAGCCTCTCAAGGGGGTTCCTGAAAGTTTTCTCAACATGGGGACTAGCTACTTAAAGAGCAAGTCACTCAGGAGACCAAGTCAGAAGCTATAAGGCCTCTTGTGATCTTTCCTTGGAAGTTATGCACTAACTGCTGCAGACTCTTTTGGACACTCAAATTTGCCCTGTTTCACTGGAGGAAGAGACAAAATAAGGATATGAATGCCAGAAGATAAAGATCATTGGAAGTCATCTTGAAGGATGGTGACTACATCAGATTTTATCACCTAGTTGTTGTTCCACTGGAAATTCTTTCTTGAATTTTTTTCCCCAAATTATGGAACTGCTCTTCCTCCAAACTCCTTTTATATATATGTACATATGTATAACTATACATAAGTGATATGGTTTAGATATGAGGTCTCCCCCAAAAGCTCATGTGTCAGACAATGCAAGAAAGTTTAGAGGTGAAATGATAGGGTTATAAGAGTTTTAATCCAATCAGTGCATTAAGCCACTACAGGGATTAACTGGGTGGTAACTGCAGCCAGGTAGGGAATGGCTGCAGGAGGTGGGTCATTGGGGGCATACTTTGGGGATATATTTTGTTCCTGTTGAGCAGAGTAGACTCTGCTTCGTGGTATCATGTCCTGAACTGCTTTCCTCCATCACACCTTTCTACCATGAAGTTCTGCCTCACTTCCGGCCCACAGCAACAGAGTTGGCCATCTATGTACTGAAAACTCTGAAACAGTGAGCCCCAAATAAACTTTACCTCCCTTAAAATTGTTCTTGTCAGGTCTTTTGGTTACAGTGTTTAAAAAAAAACTGACTAAAACAATATACATTTAGTTTTAAATGTATACAGTGTGTTATTATTACCTGTTATGCATCTTACTTTTCCATTACTCTGAGCACCTTTTGAGTAGTGTTCTTAGCTTTATTATCTTTAGAAATTATGTTTTGTCCAAAGATTAATGAAGGAAGGAAGGAGCAAGAAAGAGAAGGCAGTAAGGAAAGGAAGGAGCAATCTTGAGAAATTAGATTTGGTTGTCACAATGCTCTTTGACACATAAGAATTCGATTTCTGTTAATTAGTGATGGTTAACAAAAATATCTCCATAGGGGCAGTTGGGAAGGAGCAGAAAGGATTAGGAAAACTTTCTTTCATAACAACAAAATGCTGAGGGATGATGTGCATGTGAACTTTAGCGTCATTCAATTTCCATTGATCTAACAATCATGTTCAGTCATATTTGGGTAATTTTCTTCTCTGTCCTCTTTTTGATATTTTACTCACATATTCTGGCTCACAAACAAAAGGAATGGAAGTTATAAAGGAGTGTGGTCTTTGAGATGGCAGAGGATAAAAGCTTTCAAAACTAAAAACATCCTAAAATGTTTCATGGATTCTTTCAGTTCTAGTCTTCACCTGCTGGGAAGTCCATAAGCACTGAAGATAATTAGATTTTCTTTTTCTTATGAGAAGATTCTCCACAGAAAGAGAGTTGTACTCATAATGATGCTTCAGCTTTTCGATGACATCATTTTTGCTCTGTATTAGAGCTGGCTATTATAGCTTTGCCAATAAAATTCTTATATTGTTTTCTTATAATTATGCTGTTCTCTCACCTGGACTATGAAAGAATCATTTATGATGTTACTTATTTTCATATACACATCATGGTACCTGATACATAATAGGTACTTATTAAGTATAAACTGACTGGATTAAATCATTTAGTCACAATAATCATATATAAATTTCCACACTGACTGATTTCTCCCTATGAGGCATAGCACTTATTGAAATGAGCAGAAACAGTGAACTGGTTCTTATTAATCAGTTATAATTATGATAAAATTTAATTAAATCAACTTTATGAGAGTTTCTTCTACATGTATATTGTGTATGCCAAATTTTCTGACATCAGATTATTGAAATTCCTTTCTGTTTCAGAAGGGACCTAATTTTTGCCTTTAAACTTTGATAACCCAGGATTTCTTGTCTTTGAACTTAGTATCAGGTTAAGCACAAGGAACCTGACATTGATCTTCACTGGAATGCCAGTCAACAAACTTTCACTTAAGACTTCCAAACACTGTGTTAAAACACAAGGTTGGTAGGATAGTCAGTATTTGTTTCCACCTTCTGAGGGAAGGGAAGTGAGTTCTGGTAAAGCCCCTAGAAATTGTACAAGGGTTACTATATGGCATTATCCAAACTCCCCATTCCATCTACTTAGGAGTGAAGCACTAAATCACCCATGAACTTCCTCCAGCCACAACCTACCCACCTTCAGTTGCCATCCAGTTAATCCCATCAGAGAATCGAGTCACTGATTAGGTTAAGGGTCTCATAACCCAATCATTTCTCCTCTAAATCTTCTTGTATTGTTTCACACATGAGCTTTTGGGGGACACCTTACATCCAAATCACAACATTATACTCCTGGGCCCCAAAACCTCATTATCATCTCACAATACAAAGTATATTTTATCCAATTTGAAGAGTCCCCAGGTCAAGGTTTGCCCAAAAGTTCAAGTCCAAAATCTTCTCTGAGACTCAGGGCAAACTTTCATTAGTTCCTATAAAAATCAAAAGCTATTTACAAGTATACAACATATAAAGGTACAGAATAAACATTTCCATTCACAAAAATAGGGCCATAAAAAGAAGAATTTCAACTGAGCAAACAAGTCCTATAGCTCCATGACCAGCATCTGGGGCACCTGGCATGGTTACCTTCCCTTCAAAAGGCTTATGGTGCTCCGCCCCTACAGCCTTATTGGTTGTAGCCCAAGTGGCCTTTCTGTTGGTTTGTCTATGCTCAGTTTCAACAACTTTCCTAGAACGATGTCTCACATTACTGGCATTTCTTAATCACGGGGGTCTCCACTGTAGTTTAGGCTTACTCCTCACATCTCTATGCTTTGCCCAGCTCAGGACTGCTCACAAAGACTTCAACCCTACTGTACTTTGTCTGTCCTCCCAGGTCTTCTTTGAAATCTTGGTGGAAGCCTCCATGACTCCCTAACTCCAGCTTCCTGCAATCATGCAGAACCAGCACCATGGGATTGACGCCAAGGTCTGGTGCCATCTGGTACCATCTGGTGCTGTAGACAAGCCTCCAGGGACCCTGGCTGTAGCAACCTCTGAGTGTCTGGGTAACTAAAGATGTTGAAAAAACTTCGTAGGCCCCCTTGTGCAAAAAGGGTACCCCACTGGTCTCAAGAGAATTTTAACTTCCTTCAGTCTGAGATGGATAAAATCTTGCCAATTCCAATGTTGAAGTAAGTTCCTGTTATCCCTAGTTTTTCTAATGTTTTGAACATAAAGGGATACTGTACTTTGTCAAATGCTTTTTCTGCGTCTATCGAGATGATCATATGGTTCTTATCTTTGAGTCTATTGATGTGGTGAATAACATTTATTGATTTCCGTATATTGAACCATCTATGCTAAGCCTCAGGCTAGCAACATTCTGAATGGAGAGAAATTGAAGGCATTCCCTCTAAAATCTGGAACAAGACAGGGATGCCCTCTATCACCACTTCTATTCAATATAGTTCTCGAAACACTGGCCAGAGCAATTAGACAGATGAAAGAAATTAAAGGCATAAAAATAGGAAAAGAAGAACTTAAATTATCACTATTTGCAGATGACATGATTCTATACCTAGAAGACCCAAAAGGGTCTATAAAGAAACTACTAGAACTAATAAATGAATTCAGCAAAGTGGCAGGATATAAAATCAACACGCATAAATCAAAGGCATTTCTGTATATCAGCGACAAAACTTCTGAAACGGAAATGAGGAAAAATACCCCATTCACAATATCCTCAAAAAAAAAAATATTTGGGAATCAACCTAACAAAAGAGGTGAAAGATTTATACAATGAAAACTACAGAACCCTAAAGAGAGAAATAGAAGAAGACCTTAGAAGATGGAAAAATTTACCCTGTTCATGGATAGGCAGAACTAACATCATCAAAATGGCGATATTACCAAAAGTTTTCTATAGGTTTAATGCAATGCCAATCAAAATCCCAATGGCATTTCAATAGAAATAGATAAAGCAATCATGAAATTCATATGGAAAAATAAAAGACCGAGAATAGCAAAAGCAACTCTAAGCAGGAAGTGTGAATCAGGCGGCATAGCGATACCAGATTTCAAACTATACTACAGAGCAATAGTAACAAAAACAGCATGGTACTGGTACCAAAACAGGCGGGTGGACCAATGGGTACAGAATAGAGGACACAGAGACTAATCCACAAAGTTACAACTATCTTATATTTAATAAAGGAGCTAAAAGCATGCAATGGAGGAAGGATAGCATCTTCAACAAATGGTGCTGGGAAAACTGGAAATCCATATGTAACAAAATGAAACTGAATCCCCTTCTCTCGCCATGCACAAAAGTTAACTCAAAATGGATCAAGGAGCTTGATATCAAATCAGAGACACGGCGTCTGATACAAGAAAAAGTTGGCTCCAATCTACATATTGTGGGGTCGGGCTCCAAATTCCTTAATAGGACACCCATAGCACAAGAGTTAATAACAAGAATCAACAAATGGGACTTACTTAAACTAAAAAGTTTTCTCTCAGCAAGAGAAACAATAAGAGAGGTAAATAGGGAGCCTACATCATGGGAACAAATTTTTACTCCTCACACTTCAGATAGAGCCCTAATATCCGGAGTATACAAATACCTCAAAAAATTAAACAATAAGATAACAAATAACCCAATCAACAAATGGGCCAAGGACCTGAACAGACACTTCTCAGAGGAGAACATAAAATCAATCAACAAGTACATGAAAAAATGCTCACCATCTCTAGCAGTCAGAGAAATGCAAATCAAAACCACCCTAAGATACCATCTCACTCCAGTAAGATTGGCAGCCATTATGAAGTCAAACAACAACAAGTGCTGGCGAGGATGTGGGGAAAAGGGTACACTTGTACATTGCTGGTGGGACTGCAAATTGGTGCGGCCAATTTGGAAAGCAGTATGGAGATTCCTGGGAAAGCTGGGAATGGAACCACCATTTGACCCAGCTGTTGCCCTTCTTGGACTATTCCCTGAAGACCTTAAAAGAGTGTACTACAGGGATACTGCCACATCGATGTTCATAGCAGCACAATTCACAATAGCTAGACTGTGGAACCAACCCAGATGCCCTTCAATAGATGAATGGATTAAAAAAATGTGGCATTTATACACAATGGAGTATTACTCTGCACTAAAAAATGACAAAATTATGGAATTTGCAGGGAAATGGATGGCATTAGAGCAGATTATGCTAAGTGAAGCTAGCCAGTCCCTAAAAAACAAATGCCAAATGTCTTCTTTGATATAATGAGAGCAACTAAGAACAGAGCAGGGAGGAAGAGCAGGAGGAAAAGATTAACATTAAACAGAGACATGAGGTGGGAGGGAAAGGGAGAGAAAAGGGAAATTGCATGGAAATGGAAGGAGACCCTCATTGTTACACAAAATTACATATAAGAGGTTGTGAGGGGAATGGGAAAAAAACAATGAGAGACATGAATTACAGTAGATAGGGTAGAGAGAGAAGATGGGAGGGGAGGGGAGGGGGGAATAGTAGAGGATAGGAAAGGTAGCAGAATACAACAGATACTAATATGGCATTATGTAAAAATGTGGATGTGTAACCGATGTGATTCTGCAATCTGTATTTGGGGTAAAAATGGGAGTTCATAACCCACTTGAATCTAATGTATGAAATATGATATGTCAAGAACTTTGTAATGTTTTGAACAACCAATAAAAAATAAAATAAAATAAAATAAAAATCTTGCCAATTCCTGAGATGCCCTCAGGCCATCTTTCTTATTATCTCTAGGCAAAATCTTTAGCATTTCTTTAATGGCAGTAATGTCTTTAACAACTTCAACTTCCTTAGCTCCAATTTTACTTCCACCATTCAAGTCTAAGTTTTTCAAATCTTTCTGCTTTGCTTTCTACTCCTGATTATCACATTAAATTTGGCTAAAAATGGCCAGCAGCATCCATGCCACTTCGTGAATGCTATGCTATCTAGACATTGCTTCTGCCAGATTAAGAAGTCTGTTGCTTTTAAAATCAGCCTCATGGAAAGTCTCAGGAGAGGGGCCAAATGCAGACAACTTCTCAACTTCTCTGTGCACAGTCCAGTTGTCATTCTGGTCTTCTGAGCTCCCACCAGAATCACCCATGAAGCTCCGCTTACAACAATCCTCAGCATTTCCACCTTGCACTTCTAAGCACCTCAAAATTCCTCCCACCAATTAAAAAATCTCCAAAAGCTTCTGAACTCCATCGTCGGGTTAATCCTAGCAACAACCCCACTTTTCAGTGCCAATTTTTGTTGTAGTCAGCTTTTTCTCTGCTGTGATTAAAAAACTCTATTAGAACAATTGTAAAGGAGGAAAAGTTTCTTTAGAGGTTTATGGTTTCAGAGGTTCTCAGACCATAGAAGGATGGCTCCATTCCTCAGGGCTTGAGGTGAGGCAGAACATCATGGCAGAAGAGTGCAGCAGAGAGAAGAAGCTCACATGATGATCAGAAAGCACAGAGAGATTCCACTTGCTAAATACAAAATATATACCCAAAGGCATGTCCCCCAGGAACCCACCTCTTCCAGCCATACCCTACCCACTCTCAGTTACCATTTAGTTAATCCTGATTGGGTTAAAGCTCTCAAAACCCAACCATTTCTCCTCTAAACTTTCTTGCATTGTTTAACACTTGAACTTTTGGAGGACAACTCACATTCAAACCATAACAAACATTCGTTGTAGTACTTAACATTGGAATTAGCTGGATAATATTTATATCTAATTCAATACTGTATTAGAAACAGATACTCACCAAGGGGTTAATACAAGTTTCCTTAGTTTGTTCCATACCTTTCTCCCTTAGAAAAAAATTCTGTATATTCGAGTATAAAGTCTTCCTAATCAAACATCAAAATGCATCTACCTATTGATAATAAATGCCAAAAATATCATTTAAAAAATATTCACATAAAATTTGCACAAACATAGGCTGTATAAATTCCAGGTAGGTTTAAGTCATTCCCAAGTTTCTTTTCTAAATTTTTCTTATAGTAACATGATTAAAGAGAATGACAAATTGTCATGTTTCTGCAACTATTTAGCAAGGATGTATTGGAAGTCATACGCTGAATGTTTATATAGTTCAACATAAAGTGTAAAATTTGCATTTGCTTTTTAAGATAGGACAGAAGACCAAAGAAATTCCTGCAATTAACTAGTTTCTCCTCCTTTCTCTCTTCTCACAATCTTCATGTACTTACACAATAAAGTTAGAAACATGACCTCACAGATTTGATTCAGCATCATAGGTTTGACATTCTGCTTAATGATGGTTGCAAGTTATTGTGACTTATTCAGTCTTCATTCACTGATAGCTTACTATGTGTAATATTGTATAAAACAAGTTTCCTTTTCTCTCTCTTTCTCTGGAAGCTCTCATACAAGGCATCTTCATTCGACTTCATTAACCAAAGTTCCACTTTGAGCCTCTATGTTTTTATTTATTTAGTTTTTGGTACTAGGGATTGAACCCAGGGACATTTAAATACTGAGCCATATTCCTGGCCCTTTTTAATTTTTTTTTAAAATTTTGAAACAGGGTCTCACTAAGTTGCTTAATGCCTTCCTAAGTTGTTGAGGCTGGCTTTGATACAAACTTAAGTTTGTCAATGGAGTCTGAGTTGTTCCATCCCCAACCCCTCTTTAGGCCTAGAGGTTCCATATTTCCCTGACATTTCTGCACTCAGCTTTCTTGCTTAGTGGGTTTGCAGAACCTGAGGGATTTACATTACCCAGATGAGTGTAGATGAAATCAATTTTATTCACTCTTGTGGGTGGGCTTGGTCAAGGGAATGAAAATGTTTGCTAAATTTAGAGGGCTCTTGTAATGCTTACTAACCACAACAATGTGTTTTCAGAACACTAAAATTGGAAGACAAGTATTTTGTTCCCCTAACTGGCTTTACTCACCATTGAATTGAACAGAATTGAAAACACTTGAGAGCAGGGACTTATTTGAAGTCTTGTTAACTGCAAGATTTCTATTGGACCAGGGACATTAAATCTATGCTGTAAACAAAAATTGGTGTGTATGTGTGTGAACAGAAGTCAAGAGAAATCCTTGCCAATCATGTTTTTAAAACAGCCAAGTTTTCATTAGAGCAAAACATAGATTACCTAGCACAACCCTGCCCTTCCCCAAATAAATGACATGCCCACATGTGCATGTTGGTGTTTTAACTTTGATGAAAACCTACTGTTTTCAGTGTAAGGAAGACTGCTATGTTTGAGGATTCAATTTAGTGAAATGCCTAAGTTAGGGAATAAGTTATCTTGATTGAAATTGTTATTACTTGCGTAGAAGAATCAGCTGCCTATGGCTTTCTATTCATAAATACCCATGATTTCCTTTTGGGGATCGTTAATCATTACTCAAGATTTGTTTTATCATTTTCACTTTTTCCAAATTTAGAGAAGAAATCTTCCTGGTATTCTCTCATGTATGTATGATTTTTATGTGTTTTCCTTTTGTTGACCATACTATTTGGCTCTCTGCTCTTTTACTGAGTAATTGTTTTGATGATTTCTGTCTCATGTAATTTAGCTTGATTTTCTAATCTTTTTATTTTCAATGAAGATTTCAGGCAGTAGTATCAGTGTAGCCTACACAAGGCAGCCAGTACCAGACAAAAGGCATAGATGGTTGAATGTTCTGAGAATACCCCACAGACCTGCATTTGTCCCTTCCTGAATCCCTGAGGAAATTCTTATTTGGCTTTGATAAAGATCCCAATTCTTATCTTGGCTAAGAGAGACTAAGAAAAATTTGCCCCCTTATAATACACATGCTCTAGAGGCCAAATTATTCCTGTGCAAAGATACTGCAGATATAGCTCAGAGAAGTCACTACTGCAACAACTTTATTTTAACTGTTAGTATGGTCCAAGTTCTCTATGAAAGAATTATAAACTATGACTTTCCAAATAATTGTACTCAATTGTTTCCTTGTCAATGAATGTAATTTAATTAATTTCCTTGTCAATAAACATGTAATTTACCAGAAAGCCTCCAGTTTTTCTGCATGAGCCTTCCTTCCAAAACCCACCCAAGACTGCTTTGGTAGTTTCCAGAATTTTTACAAAATATTATAGGTAAACCAAATAAGTTGTGAACAAACCAGTTTTTCCTTCTCAGTCCTTCATTTTAGAGAAACTCACTATTATGTATTAGCTAACTAAACCAGAACCTGGAATACCATTCTTCATCCTTGTCCCTCACCACAGCAAGGAGCCACTATAGCCTGTGTGTTCTGCCTCCTAAAGGTCTTTCTAATTCATTTTCTTCTCTTCACCTAGATTGCTAGACAGCCTCCTAATTGGCCCCTTTGCCTTAGCAGTTTTTCATTTCTCCTCTGCTCTGTAGCCAGAGTGATCCTAATCACTAATCCCCATCCAAATTTATAGCCTCCAGGTCTCCTCTGATTTTGGGATAAAATTTTAATCCTTAGATGTCACTCAAGTTCTTTACTACCTACTTACTATTTTTCCATTGTCATTTCTCATTATTACTTCCTCCTTGAAATCCGATATCACTCAATCTCTTGGAGTTCCCCAAATGTAGCTCTTGCTCTGAGATTTTGTGTCTGCCACTTTCCTGCCTGGAACATTTTCTTGCTCATTGGTTACCTCCTACTCATCATGCAGGAGTCAGTTTAAATGTTGCTATAAGGTACAGGAAAAACCTAAAGTGTTCCCTAATGTTCTCTACTCTCACACAGTCAATCAACACTTCTGCCACCAGAGGTACAGGGAATTTCCCCCCCACACAAAGCAATCTGCATGTTTTCCTGTGGACACCAGTGAGTGTCCTGCAATTCTATTCAATTTTGTCACTGTCTTCTGGAGACAGCATCAGATTCCACAGGTTGAGGGTTCAGTCCCACAAGACTGTCTCCCACTTCAGATACAAACCACAAGCATAGGTTGTGACCTGTCCTTCTTGCCAACCAGCCATAAATTGAGGCTGCCGTGACTGCTTCTTGGGTTTGATTAATTTGCTAGAACAGCTCACAGAACTCACAGAAACCTATGTGTTAGTCAGCTTTTTCACTGCTGTGACTAACAGACCTGACCAGAATAACTGTAGAGGAGAAATAGTTTACTTAAGGGCTGATGGTTTCAGAGGTCTCAGTCTATATACCACCAGCTCCATTCCCCAGGGGTTCCAGATAAGGCTGACTATCATGGCAAAAGAGTGTGGCAGAGGGAAGTAGCTCACATGATGATCAGGAAGCAGAGAGAGAGAAACTCCACTTGCCAGATACAAATATATACCTCAAAGCCCCCAGTTTCCACCTCCTCCAGCCACAACCTGCCACTTCAGTTACCACTCATTTAATCCCTATCAGAGAATTAATTCGTTGATTGGGTGAAGACTCTCACAACCCAATAATTTCTCCTCTGAACCTTCTTGCATTGTCTCACACATGAGCTTTTGGGGGACACCTCTCATCCAAACCATAATACTATGTTTATTGGTTTATTGATAAAGCATAGAATAAAGGTTACAGATGAACAGCCAGACAAAGAGCTACATACAGCAAGGTCTGGATGGGTTCTGAGTATAGGAACTTCTGTCCCCATAGAGTTGGGCTGTGCCATTCTCCTGGCAAAGCAGATGTGTTCACCAACACTGAAGCTCTCCAAACCCAGTTCCTTTGGGTTTTTATTGGAGCGTTACTCCACAGGCATGACTTGTCAAATCAGTGACCATTGGTGATCAACTCAACCATCAGCCCTTCTCCCCTCCCTAAAAGTTGGGGGCAAGAGATTGAAAGTCCCAACTGTTTGTGTCTTTGTATTTCTGGTTACCAGCCCCTATCATGAAGCTATCTAGGGGCCCCCAGCCACCATTTATCTCATTAACATGAAAGATGATTTTTTGAACTGTATATCAGGAAACAGGGATGAAAGCCAAATGCACACTTCACATTGTCACAGTCACCTTCTCCAGGAAACTTCCAGATGCTTAAGGAGATCCACTTCTATGCTCCTGCAGCTCTGTAGTTCAGTCACAGCATTTGTGACACTGTCTCATCAAACACCTTTGTTTGGAGGGTGATGTATATACTCTTTGGAGGGCTGTGGTGCAACTTGTTCTTTGAAGTTTTCCAGGAAAGTTAACAATAAGGCTTTATGAAGAGCTTTAACAGAAAGGGAACAAGTGGTAGTCATAGCAGAGCAAGTAAGCTTGAAACCACGGGAACAGCCAATGAATTCCTCCTATTTTCTAGACACAGAAAGTGAGTTTCAGAAAGGTTGCCAGATGTCGTGACCATGTTAACCACAAAGGGTCCCACTGCCCAAGCATCCTAACTTCATCATGTATTTCCTAATGGGTGCCATATAAGGCTCCTGTGCTCAATAGTAGCCACTTACCACATGAGGCTGCTGAATACTTCAATGTGACTGGTATGGATTAGGAACAGATTTCTAAAATAATATTTAAAAAGCATATAAAATATCTCAAAAATGTTTTATGTTGATTTTACATGTTAAATATTTTGGTTATGAGCTGAAATAAAATACTGAAATTAATTTTTCTATTTTACTTTTTTAATGTGTCTAGAATTAAATTTAAAATTATACATGATTTACATTATGGTTCCACTAGTCAGTATTGCTCAAAATAAGTTTTAGGTGATGTGAAGACATGGTATTAAAGAAGAGTGAATTACATAACAAAAATGATTCTCTATTTCCTTTAAAACCTTCTGATTATATCAAAGAGAAATTCTAGTTTAGTTCTAGTTTTTCCTCTAATACTATCTAATTTTTTTTAAGCAAGGAGAAAGAATCCTTAAGAATCGGAGCCTTAGATAACAATAAAATCTAGCTAGCCTTTACAACATGATTTTATTTTATTGTGTGGGCGTTTAAAATTTCCATCTAAGACATATGGTAATGGTTTTTATTTTAGTGAAACAAACTTTCATTTATAAATATATTTGTTTTACCACAAAAGCAATAAGTATATTTGAATCAAAATATTAAGTAAATACTAAAGCAGACTATGACCAAAAAATCATGAAGGTGTTGTGTTAATGATTGTGTTTGGAAGATGGCCTTATACACAGAGGTAATTAGATTTTCAAAATGGAGAGTCTGCTACTAGCCAATACAATATACTAAGTCTTTAACCTCTACCCATCTGTAAAATGGGACTGTTCAAAATTTAACTCCAGCCTTGATAAGGTCATTGCAACATAAATGTTCCAACGTCCATTTCTTGTCACAAAAGATGGGAATCAGGCATATTTGTCCAGCAATAAGTCTGGTAGTCAAGGTACCTCTAGGGTTATCCTACTTAATGAATTGGAATGATCACGTCTTCGGGGCCAGGGAAAATGCTGAAAGTTGCTGGAGTTGAATCCAGAGGGAACTTTGGGGCAATCTTGGGTAGGGGAGCTGATGTGGAAGCAACAAAGAACAAATGGAATAATTAAAAATGAGGTGCATATGAGCAAATTCTTGAGTTGTGTCTTTAAAGCAGAATAGCATAATAAGCTTTGGAATCTAACTGAGCATTAATCCTAGACTGTTTGCTAGTCCTATGATGCAGGATAAATTACTTAACCTTTCTGCAGTTTAGTTTCCTTATCTGTAAACTTGTTAATGATAGTAACTACTTCAAAGACTTTCTACAAGGCATGTGCTAAATACTAGATTAATATTAGCTATCATCTACATTTTCGTCATCAACATCTGTGTCACACAGTGATGGTCAGTGGTCTATGCAAGTATTTGTGGGATTTGAATCTAGAACGGGGTTTAAGAAGTTGGGTCTTAGAGCTCAGGAGCATACAAAAGACAGTATGTGACCAAAGTTAGGGTTAATGCAAGATTGCCAATTTATCATATGCACAGATTTTCTGGGGGAATTCTCTCCATAAAGGACCAATCATAGTGGATTGTGCCATAGATACTCTATTGACACAGGACAGATAATTCCTGGAAATGTTTCTTTTAAACACTTTAGTAATGTGACTAATAATTGGGTAAATGTTATCTCATTTATTTTTGCCAATGATAGTACTTCTATTTGGTTAATAGCTGTTTTTATAACATATCATTAGGCCATTTTTTTTCTGCAGGCTTTTATTTTTCAATGCAGTGGCAGCAAATGCCTCTAAATAGCTGCTGCTGTTCCTCCTCCTCCTCCTCCTCCTCCTCCTCCTCCTTCTCCTCATCTTCCTCGTTTGTTGCTGTACCAAAAACTTAGGCCACTATTTTAAATTTAAGCATTAGGCTGTGGTGCATGTGTGTGTGTATACCCTTTTAAACCCTTAAGAAAGCTATAAGCAGTATCATTTTAAACTCCTGAGGTATTGAAAATGCCATTTGAACATATATTGAAAGCTATGGAGTCTGTCCACTCTATGTCTGAGGAGGGTACACACACACACACACACACACACACACACACACACACATATATATATATATATATATATATATATATATATATATATATATATAAAGAAAATGATATACACAACTTCATGGGTTTTGAGGATCCTATTTTACTTCATTTGGCTACCAAAATTAAAAAAATTATAATTTGGTGACTTTTAAACAACAGAATTTATTGCTTCCAGTTAAAGAGGCTGGAAAGTCAAAGATCAAGGCTCTTGGCATAAATTGATTCCAAGTAAGGGCCTGCTTCCTGGTTCCTTGTAGCACCATCTTGCTATATCTTCACATGGTAGAAGGTTCAAGACAGTGCTCTGAGGATTATTTTCTAAGGGCATTAATCCTGTTTATAAAGACCATGCCCTCATGACCTAATCACCTCCAAATGGCCCTACTATCTAACACTATTTGCATTGGTGATTAGGTTTCAAATCTGAATTTTGGGGGTACAAAAACATTCAGACCATAGCAGGCACCTGGTTGCTTAGTTACCCCAGGTTAAACATCTCTATTGTGGAGGACAAAAAGAAAGAAAGAAAAAGAAAACATTGACCAGCCTGGAATTGCCAAAATAATGCATAAAATGTAGGTGAGCAAGATCTATGATCCCTGAGGCACAAATTTCTGTTCAGGCAAAAGGCAGGACAGAAATACATTTATTTTTGAATCACAACTAAGAAGTTAAACAGCAATCTGCCTTTCCCTTGATATAGGTCTTCAAAGTATAGCATCATTGTTAAAAATATGATCTTAAATAGAGATTAAGTTTACACTGGAATTTAGGATTTGTAAGGCCAGTAATAGAGAGGCTAGTTAGATCTTTTGAAGACCATGAATGATTGAAAAATTATGAATATCTATTTTAAATAATTCATTGAACATTCATTGCACAATGTGCCAATGGAGGATTATGGAGGCTCAGTTAATTGTCTAAGTGCATAAGCTAGCTAGTGTCAAAGCCAGTCACTCTGTCCTAACTATTAGGCTGAGACTTTTTCATTGTATTATGTGGCTTTCTTAAAAGCATGTCATGTTAAGATAAAGTTTAGCTCACTGAATATTACTTTTACCTAGAGCTACGCACTGGCAAGAAAAGAGTATAACCATTCAGTGTTTTCAAAAAGATAAATAAGAAATTTAAATTAGTAGCAATATTTCAAGACATGCCATACTTGCCTTATGACCATTAAACTTGATCTAACGTATTCTGACATATTTTTCCCATTTGGCCTTGACTTCAGTTTGCTTTTTCTCAATTCCTTTAGAGTAATTTTGCCCAATCTTGTGTTCCACAGAATATTTTTCTCTTGAAATGCCTAGTGCACAAAGTATTTTGTGGTCAAATAAGTCTGGGAAATGTTCCATGTATATTCTCCTTTTGGCATGTTAAAAAAACATGTAAAAATATTAAAGGCTCTGGGAAGACCTATAGTAAAACATAGCAGCAACAAATCTTATTTGACTTACTCTGTGTTTCCCAAAGTCACTATTCCTCAGGACACTTTTTAAATATTAACACCTATTAAAATCCCACTCAGTGAATTTCAGTAGCCCTTGCTATAGATGACTCTGCTTTAGTTCTGCAAGTCTCCAGTCTAAGCTCCCATTTCCAATAGTTGTTGGAAATAGAGCAACTATGTTATGAAGGATTGTTGCTTTGGCATACCCCGCTCTCTGATTCAATTATGCAAACCATTCTAGATAAAAAGTAGCTTTTTTTCTCCATTATAGTGGCTTAATGTGCTGTCAACTTAATTCCATTTACAAACTTTATCATTTCCACTTCAGAAAAGTATTGCAAACAAGTGCTCATATAGGGGAATAATTTTTACCTTACTAATGATACTTGGAAATTGGAAACAATATAATCTTTACTAATAGGGACTGGATAAGAAAATTATGTGAAAAAAATGTTATACAGCTATCAAAATAATATTTTTTTTTACCTTTTATTTTATTTTTTATAATTTTTATTGTTGGTTGTTCAAAACATTATATAGTTCTTGATATATCATATTTCACATTTTGATTCAAGTGGGTTATGAACTCCCATTTTTACCCCGTATACAGATTGCAGAATCACATCAGTTACACATCCACTGATTTACATATTGCCATACTAGTGTCTGTTGTATTCTGCTGCCTTTCCTATCCTCTACTATCCCCCCTCCCCTCCCCTCCCCTCCCCTCCCCTCTTCTCTCTCTACCCCATCTACTGTAATTCATTTCTCCCCCTTGTTTTTTTTTTTCAAAATAATATTTTTTAAAGTCCATTAATGGTGTGGAAAAGCACATGTATTATTTTTAGTGACATGTAAGATGTGACATTATATTGAAAGTATCATTCTAAATTTATAATATACATATGATTTTCACACCAACACACAAACACACACATGCATTCATGTATATCAAAACTTGGAGAAAATACCTTAAAATTTTGAAGTATTTTGTCTCTTGAAAATACCAAATTTTTAATATTTAAAATATTTTGTAGATCCTTCATTTTATAAGCATGATGATCGGATGTTCACTTTATTGAGTGAGATGTGCCTACCTTTAAACCTTGTTACAACATCAGCACATTACCCATCTGATGTGAAAAAGAAAAAAATTTATAGTAGTTATATTTTCCATATGTGAAAAAGTCTATTAAATAAGTGGTTTTCCATCTTTGACTTAAACTAGAAAAAGATGCCCACTTACATATGGGTTCATTAGCCTTCATACCTATTTTATCCAGAGATTATCAGGTAATTTTGCTTCCTTTGCCTCCAAATTACTGTTCGTTCTTACTTCCTCAGATATAAGAAGGTTTAGTATTCCTTCCCTATAATTTTCTTTTATTATTTTTTTGGGTACAATCTAAGCTTTTAAACTACAGTGTTTTACAAACTGATCCTGCAAAGACAAATTTGCACTTAGAGATAAAAAGATTTGTATTAGTTTCCAAAAGGATATGATTTTTGCAGTAATACACAATAACATATATGCAAATCTGTAGTGTTGTTTCTCCACATAAAAAGCAATCCTTACTAAAATAAAAGGATAAAATGGATCTTAAATTCAAATACTCATAACTCTTTTGCTTCGTAAAAGGAAAGGCTATTTTTTTCTTCCTCATTCAGGGACATATTTATAGGACCTAGCAAAGTATCTGGCAAATACTAGGTATCTCAATGAGTGAATGAAAGAATGAAATAAAAATGAGGGCAAATGTTTCCATGAGGGCTTGTACCTTATTTGGCATTTATTTTGCTAACAAGCCAGACTTAATGTTTTCAGATGTATTTCTGAGCCACTTTAATGAACATATTTTTATCATGTCAGAGATTTGAATCAATGAGCACCTTAATGTGGCCTATATTACATGATACAACTACTGTTCCAAGATCAGAATTTTAAATAGTCAGTGACTACTGGTATGTCCACTTTCACCTGAAGGAAGAAAGGTAAAGTCTCCAGATTAGTATCCTATTCTTTGGTTCTTCTAGTTAATTGTCTTTTTGCTGGGACAGATTTTCCACGATTTTGTTCCATACCATGTAGCATTCAGTTTCTTATCATTCTTATTTGTGCACTAATAGTTATATGCATTGTTTCACAATTAAGTTCATTATATCATCAATCAGAGTCTACTTGGGAAAGCAGAAATGCTTTAAGATTTTTCAACAGAGCAAATTTAATTCAGGGAAGTTATTACACAAGCAATGGAGT
Organism: Marmota flaviventris; assembly: GCF_047511675.1. NCBI lineage: Eukaryota > Metazoa > Chordata > Mammalia > Rodentia > Sciuridae > Marmota > Marmota flaviventris. Next base: position 36,222,695 of record NC_092506.1, on the reverse strand, counting down.
TGGTGAGAACTAAAGAGGGGGTTGTAATTTAATCAAATATAAAACAGTAAGAAACCAATACTGTGGGCTGAAAAGACGAAAAATGTAGACAGTGTTACTTCCCAGGGGAAGGGGTCATCTGATAGAACCTGGAACTAAAACAAACTTGCCAAGCAATGAAAGAAGGCTTTGAGCTGTAGCAGAAGAGAAGAACCAATTTTTGAGGAGCTGCCTGGGATAGAGAGGAAGGAGGAAGAATATCTTGGCTTCTTTCCCATCCTGTTCAATCTCTTTATCTTCTTTTGCCAAAATTCAGTCAGAAGACAGCTGATCTGGAATGGGATTTTGAGAACTTCACCCAATGATATGATAGAGACAATTGGAAACTAGAAAAATATTTTAAATGGAAATCATTTAATGCAGTACTTTCTCATATCATTATGAAGTTTTAGGCATTTAATTGAAAGTTGCCATAAAAATGACTTAAAATGTTCACTTTTCCAAGTCTATAAACCACAGATAGCTCATCTTTCTGCTAGCATAGATTACTATCATAGTAGGTTCTTAATCTGAAAAACATAATGAAAAGAAAACGAATCATGTTATAAAAGCTATTTGAAGCTTTCATTGCTATAGCTCTAAAAGATTCCTTAAGATTCACAAAATCAAGAAAACTCAAGAGTAACTTAAATGCTTGAATTCTTATCTCTGCTACTGGGAATCACGTCACTGGATACTCCAGAAAATGAATATGCCCTGAAGTGGATGAAGTGTGTGATTGAATCCCTGAGTTGGGTGAGTATGACATAATAATGCTTGACAAGTTCTTGAAGAGTTTAAATAGCAAGCAAGGGAGAAAATGGTTTCCTGTAACACAAAGACTTAGAACCAAAGTACCAAAGTAGAAACATTTGAAAGACTTTCTAGAAATATTTCCTAATGGAGTCATAAGTTAGGACAGTGGGATTCGTTTTCAAGTTTAGGGGAGAGTTGTTTGAAAGGAATAAAAGAAAGGGTATCGAGAATAAACCACAGGGAATATACCTCAGGAGTCAGCCATTGTTAGCTCTTTCCTTTAGTTCCAGCTTTAGAAATGGCAATGTTACATTTGCATAGTGTTTATCAATGAGGTTTATGTACACATGTTATCTTATTCAATCCTCAGTTAAGAAACTAGGTTCAGAGAGGTTATAAATGGCTTGATCAAAGTGGCAGAACTGCAAAGTGTTAGAGCTGAGTTGCCAGCTGCAAATGTGCCTGCCAGGAGGTCTAATCTTCATTCAAGGCTACCATGTCACTTTGATGATTTCTGATTTCAGATATCATGCAGGTATACGTTCCTAGCAGAACTAAATCAGGGTGGAAATGTAGCTGCAAATGTAATTTGTTTTTTATAGTCTTGGGAAGATACATAAGAAGTAGATTGAAGTGTGTGTTTTCAGGTGACCCAAAACCATTTGCAACATCTTGGGAAGCATTTATTAAGATACAAATAGAAACAACTTGGATATAAACTGCTTCTTCCCCCTAAATCCCCACATGGTAAACCCACCATTACAAGTTTATTGGTGATGGCTGTTGGGGCACTCTGTTGTCAAGAATTCTAAGGCTGCCTCTGGACCCAGTGAGAAAAAAGCCCTTGTATCTGCCATGGTTATGGGGTGTGTCAGGGAGGTTACACATGTCATCTCTGGAGGTAGGACTACATTGTAGACATAGGTAAACAAACACTAAGTGTTTGTTGTTGTTTACTGAGTGAATAAACTATTTGTGAATTAATTCTTTAAAGACAGAGTGATTCTGAATTTCTCCATCCTCTAATTCTATTTATTCCATTTAATTTTATCTGTTGCTACAGCACATTAAAGAAAACAGATACAATAAAGAGGGATCAAAGAACATGACATTTAAAGGAAGAAGGAGAAAAAAATAAATGTTGAAAGGAGGGTCAAGATTTTCTTCACCACCTTTGGAGTCTCTCCAATATTAGTTAAGGTAATACACTACCTGCTATAATGAAAAAATAAATACATAAAATAAACCCCAAATATCTGTGGCTTAACACAACATAAATTTGTTATATTTCACATAATATTTAGATGTAGGTATTTCTTGGCAGTGGGGTAAAGAAGCTCAGGCTGATAAAGGACTGAATTGCAAACATGGACTACAATGTTTCCTTGGGCATCAACACACAGAAAGCTTATGGGAGAAGGAAGTGAGAAACAGAGTATCTGCTTCTTTTTTTTTTTTTTTCTTTCCAGGCCAAACTGATGCTTTTTATTAGGAACCCATTCCTGATAATATGATAATGACATGAACCTGTGTATGAGGGCAGAGCCCCAATGTCCGCAAACCTGCTTAAAGATCCTGCCTCTCAACAGCTGCAGTGGTGATACAGTTTCAACATGAGTGTTGGAGTGGACATTCAGATGATAGCAATGAATTGACATCCATGGTTCCTATTATCTAGTCCTTAAAATTCTTTTCAGTATTATATTCAAATATTATGGTTCACTCCATCTTGTACATTCTTTGGGTTCTGATCAATGTACAATGATTCACATCCACTTTATAGTATTGTAGAGCACAGTGTCACTACCCTAAAATCCTCTTCCCCGTCACCCTCCCTTCCTTCAGCCCTAAGCCACTAAAGACTCATACAGCATACAGTTTTTCCCACTGGCTTCTTTCAATATTCATGCAAATTTCCTCCATCTTTTTATGGTTTGATGGTGCATTTCTTTTTTATCACTGAATAACACATTGTTTGATATACCATTATTTGTCAATTCACATCCTGGTGAATTCCAAGTATTAGAGATTATAAAGCTGATAAAGACATCTGCTTACAGATTTTTGTGTGGACATAAGAGTTTTTTTTTTTTTTAAACTCCTTTGGGTAAATACCAAGGTGCACAATTGCAGGAGTTTGTGATAAGACTATGTTTAGCTTATAAGAAACCATCAAACTGCCTTCCAAAGTGGCTGTACCATTTTCTATTTCTATTGGTATGAATGTGAATTCCTGTTGCTCCATATCCTCACCAGCATTTGGTGTTGTTGGCATTTTTAACCACCTCAAGAAGTTTCTGTTCACATTTGTGTGTGAGAACTAGTCTTTTGATCTCTATTGGTTCTAAAGGTGAGACTGGGAATTGTAGTTTGGGTCTAGATATTTCTTCCTTGCAAACTGCTGTATACTACTTCAGCTGCAAGTCTGGCCCACAGAGCAATAACATCAGCATCACCTGGAATGTTTATTTCTTGGGCCCTACCCCAGATTATTGAATTAGGATGACTAGGGGTAGGACCTGAAACATATTTTTAAGAAGCCTTCCACATGATTCCTATGTTTGCTCAAATTTGAAAAGCACTAATTACACCATGAAATGGGAGCACAAATTTCTAGTGGACAACTTGCAATCCCTTCCCCACAGCCTGTGATGACTGCACTTCAGCACACAAGTATTTGAAGCCATTCCCAGAAAGAGAATTACTTCCTATCCCCTCCCAAGTTAGGTTTCATTGTGTGAATTACTTTGGCCAATAAAATGTCATATGAAATTACAATAATCACTTTCAGGTGGAGTAGCATTTGCTTTGCTACTTCCTCTTTCCTTCTGACACTAAGAATTTCAAGGACCACATAATAGCTACTCTGTCACCTAGATCCTGGAGTGAGGATAGGCAATAGAGAATGGAGCTCATCTGATTTGCAATGGACATACAGCACAAGAAAAAATAAATCTTTGTTATTTTAAGCTTTATAAATTTGGGGCTTGTTTGATCACTATAACATTGTCCTGACGGACATACCTCATTCCATTACTCTATAACATAGGAAGTCACAGTCTATACATAGCTTTGGAAAGCTTTTATCAGAGGGGTTATTTTCTCCTTGGCAATATGCTAACATTCTGGTATGCTGCTCCCAAGTGAACATTGGTTCCTAATTTTTGAACATTTCTCTTTTGATTTATTTTCTGGACTTTTACATTCTTAATTCAAATATTGATTGTGTCTAGGAACCCTCATTGTATAGAAGAATGCTTATCTCAAGTTTGCTCTGATTTTGATGACTCTGATTTTTCCATTGTTAATATTTGTGAAAATTATCATGCAAAATAAAATACCACTTATTGCAGTTTTACTTCCTCTTCTAAGCATTGATCTTTTGTCTTTCTCTTCTAGGTTCAAGAGTTCAATAACATTGAGTGGCAATAATTTGATTTCTTGAGAATCTGACTTAAAGGATTTAAAGATAAATCAAACCACACAAAAATTCAAACTGGTAGATTAGGAAGTTATCTTCTTCAGTGGTCTGCTGAAATCTGATTTAAATCTGGTCAGCATACACAGTAACATATATTCTATACAATTGGCAAGAAGTATACATAACTCTGGAGCCATACATTTGGGGCTGGGTAGAAGTGTGTGATATTCTTTTGGAGAGGATGGGAAATTTCTCTTCCTAATTTTGTTAAGTTTAAACTAGTATTAGCATAATGACTTTGTGTTTCCTGAGCATGGCTCCCTGGCCAGTGAGGGGCAGGTGGCTTGGGATTAAAATTGGAACATAACCAATGTACAGTAAAATGTCAGCTATCTATCTGGAACATTAAGGAAATGAGTTGTTCTGGTTACAAAGTTCATATGTATAAAAATAGGTTCATTTAAACTATTTTTGGTGAATATCTTTGAAAATACATATATGCTTCCCTGCTTTATTAAATAGAACATTCTAATTTGATCTTGTCCTGATGACTCAATCATAAATTATTCTAACAGGTTTAATAGAGCCTGTGAGTAAGGGCTCTGTGTTTGAACTTGTAAGAGATCCAGTTTGGAGTTGGTACCAACTTTTTTGAGTTTTTTTTTTTTTTTTTCCCTCTGTCCTCTTCATCAATTCTCAGGCTGCCAGCTGTCACTTTTTGATGCTACCAGTGTGTGTCTCTCTGATGATCTGCTGCCTCTGGGATTCTTGAACTGGGAAGCCAGATAATCATGCTTGTTAAAGTTATGCCTAAAATACAAGTAAATTGACTCTACATGTGCGCTCCAGGAATTCTCCTGTGAGAAAGTGCATGAGCTTTACCTGATTTTACCTGATTTACACCTTTGCCTGATCAGTAGCCCATTTTGCTTTTCTTCTTTCTGCCTCAGGAAAGTGAAATTGTGAGATTACTGAGTTTCAAGCAGGTGAAGTGCTTCTTTTCATTGGGTCTATTTTGAACATGAATGATAGAATATTGACTAGAGGTGGGATATAATAGCTAGATGGGACTAATGAGAAAACTTGCCATAATACTTTACATTTTTAGAGTCCTTTATACTGCTCAGAATGTTCTGCATAGTGGTATCAGCATCTGTCATTTTGGTATAATGTTAATATTACATCATTTTTGTAGATGTAATGATTGTAAGAATGTCTTAAACTAGCCTTGACAACAAGGCTGGTTTAATGAAATTGTCTTAACTTGATGCTATAGAGATGTCAAAATGTCTAAGCTATTGTTTGTTTCCTTCTTTCTAAACATTTGTTCTCTTTTTCTAGGTTGAATGGTCTTGTGCAAAATATCTAAAATCATCACCGCTTGCTTGATCTACCGGTACCCAAGGTGGGGCGCTCTTAAAGGCCCCTCTTGTTATTTTTTGTTCTCTGCATGGAGTATGGCATGCAATAAAAGGGTAGAGAAAGCATGTACATTTGACAAAGACAGGTGGAAGGAAGCGAAAAGGGGCATAAATTCAATGAAAACATGAGTTTTCTAGACAAAATCTCTTCAGAAAAGCATTGCCAAAGGCTCTTCAAAGCTGTCAGTTACAGAACTTTTATGTTCTATGAAGACCTTGATTGTTAAAACATATGTGATGGTGAAGGAAGTGGCCCCTGACAACCTGTGCTTCAAATAGGCATGTTTAGTGCTTGGAGAGAATCATCTGACTACACACAGAAGAGACACACTCTTTTCCATTCTTTGACAGACACAGAAGGTATGATTTATCACACAAAGCCAAGACCTTCTGTATGGCTGTGATTATACCAAACATTCCAGACCTATTCTATGCCCCTTCTCTTCTGTGTTAGCCATGACTTATTGCCAAAATGTGGGGAAAGCGGAAAACATGTGTTTATAGTTACTGGAGCCGCAGTGGAGGGTTGTAGATGACTTGTCAGAGCTATAAAATCTGGGCACATAGTCTCAGAAATCAGTGGAGGCCTACTGGCTGGGATGTGAGCATGAGAGACCATGTGGATCATGAAAGGAAATCATCATTAAATGAAAACCAGTCATGGTTCCCATATGGTCCTATTCCTGTTGGGAGACTGGGCCTCTGAGACTATCCTCAGGAATTTAGGCCCCAGTAGAAGACTGAGGGAAAGCTGTGCTGACTTTCTTCTCAGTTTATCTTAATGTCATCCAAAGTCCTGTTTAGAGGATTCCAGCCTTCCAGAAACTACCATGTCTTTGGGAAGATAATATGGTTAATAACAAGAAAGAAAGTTAAAGCAGAAGTAACTGAAATAGTCTTGAAGCTATTCCATGCAGTAAAAAGAGTAAGAGTTGGTTCCTTATCTATAATCTTTTCCTACATCCCTCCATCTATTCATTCATCCATCTATCCATCTTTCTGCCTAGAAGTGAAAGTAATTTTCCCCAAATGCACAAATGGCCATATTACTCACTTCTTTAAATCTTCTCTAGCCTGGCCCTGCAGTCCAGGCTCCTGTGATCTCCCAAGCCTTGCATAATCATAACCAAGCCTTTGCCCTCTGGTGACATCTCTTAATTTTTTCTCTCACCTTATTTGCTCTGTACTGTTTCCCCACAGAGCTTCATTTAGTAATTGGTAAGAATTATGGTTTTTCTTGGCTCAGGGCTTTGAGAAAGGTGTTCTTTTGCTTTTTTCTCCAAACTTTGCTTTCATGACCTCTAATTGATCATCACTATCCTCAGGAGACTTACTTTAATGGAGTACTGGGTCCTTTTGATAAAGGTTTATCACCAATAGACCCTCTTTCTCTATCCTGATGACCAGAATCTTGTTCCTGAAGCCCAGGCCCGGCTGGGGCCACACTACATCTCTGATGCTGATCACCTGTTCATATTACCATTGTCTGGAATACTCACCACCTGATTCTATCTGCCTTCATTTTTAACTCCTGTGTGACACTGTCTGTCTATATTGCAACCTACCTCCTTATCAAGCTCTGCCGACCTGTCTGAAATAGAGCTGCTTCCTATTGCTTGCCCTATCCTGTTTTATTTAATAAGTCCCTCAATCTGACACTTTCTTCTCAGTTTTATCTGACTAACACCTGAAGTCCTCTTGAGATTATCCCAGCTTTCCAGAAACTACCATGTCTTAGGGGAGATGATATATTTAATGACAACTATGAAAGGTTAAAGCCAGAATTGACTGGGTACACTGGTGGAAGTTGTGTGCTTTTAAGACTTTAAAAAGTAAACAAACAGAAGAAAAATAACATCTATGTTCAGTGAGATCTGCATTGACACTCTAGGAAAGAGTCAAACTAACAGCTTATTGGAAAACACACAAACTGTGTCTCCACAGGGGACTTATCATAGGATTCTTGACTCTCCTTTATATGTCTCATAGATCACTCTTAGCTTCTCTAATTCCACCGAGAATCTTCTTCATTCATCTAAATGTGATTTTTATTGAAGAATTATCTAATTATGAAATATCATTAAAGTAGACATAGTTCTAAGTAATAGATAGTCTCCTTGGACATTATTCTTCAGTGAAGAGAGTGAGCTGGGTTTTGGTAGAATAATCACATCTCTGAGCAAAGCTGTTTTCAATGATTCAGACACTGGCTTGTTAAATTCTTATATTAGTGGTAGCAGAGAAGCTATAATATAAGATATAATATAAGCTTTATATCTTTTCTAAATTTATATTTGTTTCTAAATTCATACATGTCCACCTATGTTATGGTTTGGACATGAGGTGTTCCCCAAAAAGCTCACTTATGAGACAAAGCAAGAGGGTTCAAAGGGAAAATGATTGGGTTACGAGAGCCTTAACTCAATCAGTGAATTAATCACCTGATGAGAGTAATTGAATGGTAACTGAAGGCAAGTGGGGGTATGGCTGGAGGAGGTGGAGCATTGGGGGCATGGCTTTGGGGCATATATTTATTTATTTATTTTTATTGTTGGTTATTCAAAACATTACATAGTTCTTGATATATCATATTTCACACTTTGATTCAAGTGGGTTATGAACTCCCATTTTTACCCCGTATACAGATTGCAGAATCACATCAGTTACACATCCATTGATTTACATATTGCCATACTAGTGTCTGTTGTATTCTTCTGACTTTCCTATCCTCTACTATCCCCCCTCCCCTCCCCTCCCCTCCCCTCTTGGGGCATATATTTATATCTGGCAAGTGGAGATTTCTCTCTGCTTTCTGATCATCATATGAGCTGCTTCCCTCCGCCACAATCTTCCACCATGATTTTCTGCCTCACCTACAGCCCAGAGGTATGGAGCCATCTTCTATGGACTAAGACTTCTGAAACCGTGAGCTCTCAAATAAACTTTTCCTTCTCTATAATTGTTCTGGTTGGGTCTTTTAGTCACAGTGGTGAAATACCTGACTAAAACAACCTAGATGAAATTTTTATGGCTATCCTTATAAAGATGATTCAGTTAACTCGGGAAAATATTCAAATATGAAACTCCTTTGAAAGGAAATTCTACAGTCAGGTGTGGTGGCACACACCTAGAATCCCAGCAATTCAGGATTGTAAGTTCTCAGCAATTTACTGAGGTCCTAACCAACTTATCAAGACCCTGTCTCAAAATAAAAAATAGAAGGGCTGGGGTTGCAGCTCAGTGGTTAAGTGCCCCCAAGTTCAATCTCCAGTACCAAAAGCAAAAAAAGGAAATCCTAGAAATGAGATACAGATTCTATCTCACATGCTGTCTGTATCAGCTTGTTCTTGCTATATAACATACCACCATAAATTTAGTAGTCATTATTTCTTGTGGGTCTGCAGGCAAGTTGAATGGTTCTGATTCTCTAGGCCAGGTTTAGCCTAGAGACATCTGCAGTGAACTGGCAAATTGACTGGGGATGGGTTGGGCTGGGCTAGTATAGATTAGGGAAGAGTAACTTAGTTTTCTTCTATTTGTGTCTCATTTGTTTCAGAAAACAAGCTCAGCTATGTTCTCAGGGCAGTAGCAGGGATTAAAGATAGAAGGCAGAAGTAATTGAACACCTTTATTTCTTTTAATTTTTTAAGTTGGATACAATACCTTTACTTTATTCATTTTTATGTGGTGCTGAGGATCAAATGCAGCACCTCGCACGTGCTAGGCGAGCGCTCTACTGCGGAGCCACAACCCAGCCCTTGAGCACATTTTGAAACTTTTATCGATGTCAAATTTTTTGTACTGGCCAAACAAGTCACATCGTTAAGCCCACACTAAGAGTGAGAAAACAGTACCAAAGGACATGCTTATCAGAGACATGGAAATGTGGGCCACTTGTTCAATCACTCTACTATAATCTGCTTTCTGTGCACAAATACTTACATGATGTCATATGTAAAATAGTTTTACTCCCAACCCAGCACCCTCCCAAATCTTTCCAAGTCATTGGCATCAAGCTTGAAGTCAAAGGTATAATTTATTCTGTACCATTGGTCCACCCGCCTGTTTTGGTACCAGTACCATGCTGTTTTTGTTACTATTGCTCTGTAGTATAGTTTGAAGTCTGGTATCGCTATACCGCCTGATTCACACTTCCTGCTTAGCATTGTTTTTGCTATTCTGGGTCTTTTATTTTTCCATATGAATTTCATGATTGCTTTCTCTATTTCTACAAGAAATGCCATTGGGATTTTGATTGGCATTGCATTAAACCTATAGAGAACTTTTGGTAATATCGCCATTTTGATGATGTTAGTTCTGCCTATCCATGAACAGGGTATATTTTTCCATCTTCTAAGATCTTCTTCTATTTCTCTCTTTAGGGTTCTGTAGTTTTCATTGTATAAGTCTTTCACCTCTTTTGTTAGGTTGATTCCCAAGTATTTTATTTTTTTTGAAGATATTTTGAATGGAGTGGTTGTCCTCATTTCCATTTCAGAGGATTTGTCGCTGATATACAGGAATGCCTTTGATTTATGCGTGTTGATTTTATATCCTGCCACATTGCTGAATTCATTTATTAGCTCTAATAGTTTCTTTGTAGAGCCTTTTGGGTCTGCTAGGTATAGAATCATATCATCTGCAAATAGTGATAATTTAAGTTCTTCTTTTCCTATTTTTATGCCTTTAATTTCTTTCGTCTGTCTAATTGCTCTGGCCAGTGTTTCGAGAACTATGTTGAACAGAAGTGGAGAGAGAGGGCATCCCTGTCTAGTTCCAGATTTTAGAGGGAATGCCTTCAGTTTTTCTCCGTTCAGAATGATGCTAGCCTGAGGCTTAGCATAGATTGCTTTTACAATATTGAGGTATGTTCCTGTTATCCCTAGTTTTTCTAGAGTTTTGAACATAAAGGGATGCTGTACTTTGTCAAATGCTTTTTCCGCATCTATCGAGATGATCATATGGTTCTTATTTTTAAGTCTATTGATGTGGTGAATAACATTTATTGATTTCCGTATATTGAACCAGCCTTGCATCCCTGGGATGAATCCTACTTGATCATGGTGTACAATTTTTTTGATATGTTTTTGTATCCGATTCGCCAGAATTTTATTGAGGATTTTTGCATCTAGGTTCATTAGAGATATTGGTCTGTAGTTTTCTTTCTTTGAAGTGTCTTTGTCTGGTTTAGGTATCAGGGTGATGTTGGCCTCATAGAATGAATTTGGAAGTTCTCCCTCCTTTTCTATTTCCTGAAGTAGCTTGAAAAGTATTGGTATTAGTTCTTCTTTAAAGGTTTTGTAAAATTCTGCTGTATACCCATCTGGACCTGGGCTTTTCTTAGTTGGAAGTCAGAAACCAATCCACAAAACTACAACTATCTTATATTTGATAAAGGGTCTAAAAGCATGCAATGGAGGAAGGATAGCATCTTCAACAAATGGTGCTGGGAAAACTGGAGATCCATATGCAACAAAATGAAACTGAATCCCTTTCTCTCGCCATGCACAAAAGTGAATTCAAAATGGATCAAGGAGCTTGATATCAAATCAGAGACACGGCGTCTGATAGAAGAAAAAGTTGGCTACGATCTACATACTGTGGGGTCGGGCTCCAAATTCCTCAATAGGACACCCATAGCACAAAAGTTAATAACTAGAATCAACAAATGGGACTTACTCAAACTAAAAAGTTTTTTCTCAGCAAAAGAAACAATAAGAGAGGTAAATAGGGAGCCTACACCCTGGGAACAAATCTTTACTCCTCACACTTCAGATAGAGCCCTAATATCCAGAGTATACAAAGAACTCAAAAAATTAGACAATAAGAAAACAAACAACCCAATCAACAAATGGGCCAAGGACCTGAACAGACACTTCTCAGAGGAGGACATACAGTCAATCAACAAGTACATGAAAAAATGCTCAACATCTCTAGCTGTCAGAGAAATGCAAATCAAAACCACCCTAAGATACCATCTCACTCCAGTTAGATTGGCAGCCATTAGGAAGTCAAACAACAACAAGTGCTGGCGAGGATGTGGGGAAAAGGGTACACTTGTACATTGCTGGTGGGACTGCAGATTGGTGCAGCCAATTTGGAAAGCAGTATGGAGATTTCTTGGAAAGCTGGGAATGGAGCCACCATTTGACCCAGCTATTCCCCTTCTTGGTCTATTCCCTAAAGACCTAAAAAGAGCATGCTACAGGGACACTGCTACATCGATGTTCATAGCAGCACAGTTCACAATAGCAAGACTGTGGAACCAACCTAGATGCCCTTCAATAGACGAATGGATAAAAAAAATGTGGCATTTATACACAATGGAGTATTACTCTGCATTAAAAAATGACAAAATCATAGAATTTACAGGGAAATGGATGGCATTAGAGCAGATTATTCTAAGTGAAGCTAGCCAATCCCTAAAAAACAAATGCCAAATGTCTTCTTTGATATAAGGAGAGTAACTAAGAACAGAGTAGGGTCGAAGAGCATGAGAAGAAGATTAACATTAAACAGGGATGAGAGGTGGGAGGGAAAGGGAGCGAGAAGGGAAATTGCATGGTAATGGAAGGAGACCCTCAGGGTTATACTGTGGAGGAGGTAGAGAGAGAGGAGGGGAGGGGAGGGGAGAGGTGGGGAGGGGGGAGGGTGGAGGATGGGAAAGGCAGAGGAGCACAACAGACACTAGTATGGCAATTTGTAAATCAATGGATGTGTAACTGATGTGATTCTGCAATCTGTGTATGGGGTGAAGGTGGGAGTTCATAACCCACTTGAATCAAAGTGTGGAATATGATATGTCAAGAAATTTGTAATGTTTTGAACAACCCACAATAAAAATTAAAAAAAAAAAAATAAAAAATAAAAAATAAAAAGAAAACCTGCAAAAAAAAAAAAAAAAAAAAAAGGTATAATTTATCTCAGGTTCATATTAGGCTCCTCTTGATTTAGACAGTTATATACGAGGGGAAAAAAGTCTTCCCCAAACCCACCCACCATTTAGTGATGAAATGAGAAGAAACTAACCTACATAAGAATTCCCATTTGGAAAAAGAAGGAATAGAAAGTACATAGTAGTCATTGGTCCATAGTAACTCTGAACTCCCAGGTAAATGCTACCTCTTTCCCCGTATTCTGAAGATGGACAGTTTTTGGATTCGAGTTTTAATTCTACTTCCTGGGAATGGCTCTCCAGCCTATTCTCCACGACTCTTATCTCTGCATTGTATCCTCTTTTATTTCCCACTCTGCTAGGCCACCTCTGAAAAGAATTGTAAAATATTCCTGTTTCTTTCCTATAGACAATTGGGAGCACAAAAATATCTTTATAAGTTTGAGCATTTCTTGGCAGCATTTTTTTTCCAGATGAATTTGCAACATTGTGGATTTCCTTGAATGTGATTTGATTCTATTACATTGATGCTACCAATTTCCTGCCCTTGTAAGCCCTATTTCTTTGGAAGAGAAGTTCTACTCAGCCCTGCCTTAATTCTTTCAGAGATCTTTATAAAAGGTCTTATAGCCACACCTGTAATTTGATATTTGTCCCCAGGCTGTGTTTTTTGAGAGCTCTTTTCCTCCCCAGAGAAGCTAAATATGAAAACAGTTTTATGTTCCCTCCCTGAAAATCATGAACCCTCAATCTTTTCTCTCTGATCTGCTTGTAAATTTGATAGTTTTTCCTTTAAAACATTTCCTTCTTGTAACAGTATGTCAGATATAGCCAATAAGGGCCAAAAAGCACTTTCAACATTCTTCCTGGGAATCTTATCGCTGAAATACAAAGTTCATTAGCACATTTTCTATCAGATACAACAGGTGATAGTTTTACCAGTAGTTTCACCATTATATGAAATGGACCACCATTTCTCTAACAGTTTTCTCACCATTTCTGTTAGGTTTTGCTGTATGCTCTGACCCAAAGCCAACATCACATATTCTAAGTTTTAGTTATGGCTGAATGCAAGTCCATTACCAAATTCTTTACTGGTTTGCTGTTGTATGTCACAAACCAGTCCAAAACTGAGTGGCTTAAAATCACAACCATTTATTATTTCTCAAAAGTCTGTGGATTGGATGAAGATTTTTGAAGAGCTAAGCTAAGCCAGTGCACCAGGGCTTGAGTCTATAGCCAGCTGGCAGATCCAGGGTAGACTTTGTTGGAAAATCTCAGCCTCTTTCATATATCTCTTAACATAGAATCTGATTTTTTATAAATATCTGCGTGAACTACTATAGTTTAAAATATTCAGAGGCTATGTATAGGCTCGGTAAACAAGAGTTTTGTGTTAATTGGTAAGGGGTGAGGGGACAGAAGTAGTAGCACATATGCTATATATTCATCATTTCTCTCTTGTTCCCTAAGATATTCAAGGACAGAGATCAGATATCATTTGTATATACTCACCTAATGACACCTGACACTGTTAGGTGCTCACTCAGTGTTCAAACGAATAATTGAGCAAGAAAATGGAAATGGAAGATGCATATATAGGGATGCAATATAGAACAAATCCTTAGCCAGGCATTTTCCAACCTCTTTAGGTGTTTTTCACTAGGTAGCACTCCCCTGTTATATTTTCTCAAGTAAGACGAGCATGTTTGCCTTTGCCCCTGTTAAATTAGCAGCTGAAGACTCTTTTCATATATGAATGTCAAAATTTGCCTCAATATACAGCTTTGCTCAAATTCTTTTTTAGTCAGCCCCAGTCAGAGGTAATCTAACTCTTGCACTTGGTGTTCATTGCATTTTATCATTTTGATCATGAGCACCCCAGCTATATTATAGCTGCTCAAGCACATAGTCAAGGCAGCATTTGTCTAAATGTTCTTCACAGTAACCAGCCTAGTTTCTTCCAAATATTAATGTTTAGTTAATTTGTTGGATGAATGAATGAATGAACCCAGTGTTTGCCATATGAGGACAAGGAAGGAACTTTGTTTATCTTGTGTATCTCTCTTTACCTATTAGATCAATGTCTGATAAATGTATTCACTCAGTAAATATTTATTGAATGGAAAGTAAACAAATGTATAAGTAAATAAAATGAATTAAAATGAACCAAATACAGACTTTTAATCCCATTTTAAAAAGTTCTCTATATTTTATTATTTTATGATAAATTTTAATAGTGATTCTTTAGAAGAGTCCAGTTCTATTATTATTCTAGTTTTTGTTCTTGCTCAGAGACCTTGACCCAGACTGAGAAATTGTGCCCTATGCTCACCAGAAATTTTATTTATAAAGTAAGATATTTTCAAGTTTCTAACAAAATAAATATATGGTCTAGAAAATTGACAAAGTAGTAAGTGGAGTCTTTTCAGGCCTGCAGGGCTGGGCTACTCCTTATACACAGAAATGACTAGCCTCTTTTAGGATCAGGTAGACCCAGAAGTCCTTTTGGTCCCAAATATCTCCTTTCTGCGAGACATGTTCTCTGTACTTGAGAGATTTATGTTTCCTTATAGCTGTTGTCAGACTTTTTTAGTTAATCCTACTGCCCTTCTCCAAAGACATTCTAATTTAGGTGCCATGTGATGAGGCCCAGGAAAGCATATTGTATCAACCACTCTCATTATTCTGATATTGATAATCTGCAGATCACACTCTTTAGTTTACCCATTAATTTGTGTATGCACATGGTGTGTATGCACATGGTATATATGTGTGCAAAATGCAAAACAAAGCAAAGCAAACCAGAAACCAAAAAATAAAACCCAAAATGTTCTATAAGGTGCTGTAAGTACTGTGGTGAACATCTATGTAGGATCAAGTAGAGACAAGGGATTAAAAAAAAAAAAAAGCAGCCACCCTTTGCTAGACGTCTTTAAACCTTTGTTCAGAATATTTTCTCTTTAGCAATAACTTAGAACATTTTTTGGGGGGGAATCCATGAGAGGAACAATTGAAGTCCTAAAAGGAGTTAGGGCATGCATTAAGTTTGAAAATTTTATCAAGGTTACTTTTTTTCCTAGAAAATCCCAGGAGGTGCCCATTGTGTTATATATTTCTGAGAAACTTCCCACTAACCTTATTGCTAACACAAGAATAATGAAAGCTCACTATGCTGGGAATGTACTCAAGGCATGAACAACAGAGATTAAAGGGTCACAGATGTGCTCTGTAAGATCTCCAGAAACTTAGTTCCCAAGCTAAGCAGTCAATATAATTTAGAATAACTGATTTTTTTTTTCTGTTAGATTGTGTGCCTAAACTTGATGGTAGTGTTTTTTTTTTTTTTTTAAATAAGTATAGCTCTGTATTTGTCTTCCCCCATTATCCTTGTAGGTGGGAACAATGTGGGGGGGGGAGAGCAGAGGAGGAAAGGTATTCAGTGAGTACTCAATAATCCTACTAACATCACATAGCCTTGAGCCATTGGAAATGTCTTTTATAAGCCCTGTTAAGTTTGATCTCTTTTACTTCTACTGCAATTATCTGTTGGAATTTTATGGGACTGTGGACATACTGGGAGGAGGGATTTAATCATTAAGTACTTTCAGCCTAATTGGTTCTCAATTGGAGGAGATTCCTTAGGTTTGGAAACTTGCCACATGTTAGCAGAGCATGTCGGTTCATTGCCCACCTGTAGAGTTGATAGATACAAGAGATGTTCTGACTTGGCATCATTATTGGCATTTAGTTGGCAAATCTGTCTTCAGGGCTGCTCCTAGGGCTCTATATTTGTCAGCTGTGCCTATGTTGGGCAGACATGGAGGTTTTTGCCAAGTCTCTTAGTTACCTGGGCTAAGACCCATGACAGTTAGCATGAGGAGACTGGAGTGTTACTATTGTTTCTTTTCCCCATGGAAATCCATGCCCAGCACACTGAATATTAACCAGTCTAATTTTCAATATGTATTTTATTCTATCTTTTTGCACTCCCAGTCAAACCAATAAGCCAATTATTTGTGTTGCTAAATGAAAAAGCCCCACATTTATGGAGGATACAATAAATCAGAGAAGAAAATTGGTTTAATAAAATATAGATATGTAATATAATATATATACATGTAATATAATATACCTGGTGTAAAATCATACAATCATGATTTTAAAAATTGCTTAATATAAAAATTGCTTAAAATTAATTAGAAGATTATAATAGTCATAGCATTTAAATTTTTGCCACCAAAGAAAGTCAATCAATAAATCCCACAAATCTTGATATTAGTAAATTGCAAGGATTCTGGAATGAGACCAGCTTTGTTGAAAGAGGTTAGATAACTTTCTAAAAGTTATTTAATTAATGCATAATTTTTAAAAGTAGCTTAATCTTTAAAGACTATTCTTAATTTTTAAAATAGGGATAATATTCATAATATTAACTTCAGAGAGTTGTTTCAACTAGTTAACATACTAGTATATCTAAAGTGCTAAATTATTGCCTGGCACATAATAAAAATCCTATAATTATTATTTTAAGTACATATGTAAGTACAGACACACATTTGTACACTTACAGATGCACTTTTACTTACCTTCTAACATATTCTGTCTTGATAATCAGTTTTTCTTCTCCAGCCATCTATCTATGGTACCACTGAGTTCTTGAAATGTGGCTAGCCCAAGTTGAGGTGCACTATGGGTATAAAATTCACACTGGATTTTGAGGTTTATGGAAATTAGATTTTGAAGAATTCAGAAAGAAGAAAATAATGTAAAATCACAATGTTTAATATTGCCTGTGTGCTAAAATGATGTTTCTGATTTATAGGTTAAATGTTACTAAATATATTTAACTCATCAAACTTCTGTGGCAGGTGTAAACACAAGCGCCTATATACTACACTGAATGGAAAGCTCTTTTGAGGTAATTATGTTTGAAGGCACTCTAGTACTTCTTTGCCTTCTAGTCTTGCACTTTCAATTATACCTACCTGACATTTCTGTTTGGATCCCACTGTCACCTTAAATATACCCTGTTCTAAATCATATTTTCATTTTCATCACATCTGTATCTTATTTCTTATTTTTATATTCTCTCTGCCCCCATGACCTCACCACCAATTGCTTGAACCATTTCAGTTCTCCTATTGCTTGATCCCCTGTCAATCCATTCTGTACACTGAAGCCAAATCCATCTTGCTAAAACATCACTTATTTTCTAAAAATTGTATCATTGTTTTCAAAATCCCTCAATGATACCCATTTGCCCATAAGATAAAATCCACACTATTTAGCTTGGTATTTGGAGGCCTTCCATCAACCTTGATTATCATTCTGGTCATCTCTGTAAGCTTCCTATTCTAGAAAATAATGATTATTCCTTGTCTTCAAGTATGACTTCTGGAGAGAATAGAAGTGTGCCAAAGGAAAATGAACAGGTTTTGCAGGTTGGAATAGGAGAAAAAGATTTCATTTTTGGACATCTGAAAGTTGATATAATTTTTAGATAAATTAAAATTTTCTTCTCAACTAACTTGAGACAAGAGGCTCTTGTTCTAGTGGGACTCAATGTATAGTAAAAGGAGATTGGAGTTGGAGGGGGTCATTGGACAATTTCTCAAGAACTTCTGATTGTACTACAAAATGCACTGACTGAGAAAGGTGATGCTTTGGATTCAAAGTTATTTGGAATTTGCTCTGGGATATTTTTCCAGGAAAGAAGGAGGATTTTCATGTCTACCTTCAAAGGGTGCATTCCATGAAGAGTGATGGAGATAAATGGAAATGCCCATGGTCTCTGAATGTATTATTTCTGAGACCCTGCACTTGTGGAGTTATGATTTACAAATAGCTCTCCTTGTCATTAGCTAATGGAATAATCTCATGGTGGACTATTCTATGACTACTTGGGAGAAAACACACAGAATTTACCTGACACTTTGACGAAACAAAGCCACATTTTGATGTTAGTAAGGGTGCTGAAATTGGCATTAAAAGTTAATGTTTTATATTTTCAAAATGCAAAAATCGGTCATCACCAGAGCTATTTATTTTTGGACCATGAAGTAGTTATTTCCTAGTTTGTATGTAAAAATTAGTTTTTTTTTTTTTAACTTACAGAAGTAAGTTTCCCTGGGAAATCCATGGCAAAGTTTTCATTATGTACATTATTCAAATATTATTTACATTGGTTTTTGTTTGAGGGAAAAAATAATATTCTGTTAATTCTTACCTTTACAGTTCAAAGAAGTTTGACATATGCAGTAATCCAACCTTCATTTCTAGGTGTTTATTTTTTATTATAAAAGTAGTGAATGTTCATTATAGTAATATTGGAAATGCAGACATGAAAATTAGAATTTATTTTTATTTTTATTGAAGTGTAATTTCCATACTTCATGAAATGCAGAGATATTAAGTGTACAGGTTGAGTTTTGAAAAGTGTTCACTATTGTGACCCACACCCTAGTCAAGGTGTAGAACATTCTATCACCGATACATTCCTTCTTTCCCTTCTCTAGGCAACCACTGTTCTGATTTCTAACAAGAAAGGACAGAATTTTAAAAATACTCAAGGTCCGTCACTCACTAACAATCACTGCTTGACCTATCAGCATCTTCTGATACCACTGAGCATTCCCTCTGTAATATCCCACTTTGACTTGGCTTCTGAAGTACCGCCTTCTCTCATTATTCCTGTTACCTGCCTACTGTTCCTTCCCTGTCTCCCTTGTTCAGTTCTCCCCATATTCCCAATCTCTGACTGAAAGGGGTCAACACTGGGCCCTCCTCTATTTCCTATCTGCATACTATTTGTAATCTTCTCATCAAGTTGCATGGCTTGAATATCACCTCTAAGTAGATAGTTTCCAAATTTCTGTCCATAACTCTGAACTTTCTTATGAACTTGAGTCCTATATCTAGCCGTTTCTCACATGAATGTCTAGTGAAACTCTAAGGAGGGATACTCTAAATCTAAGCCTTATTGTTCATGCCCCTAATCTCTTCCTCCTCAGGGTCACCCATCTCATAAAATAGCATTTCCAGTTGCTTAAACAAAAGAGAATATCTAGGACATTCTTGACTCCACTCTTTTAAACCATGTAAGAAACCTATAAGGAAATTTTGTAAACTCTCAGAATATCTAAGAGAATCTAACAGATTCTTACTGCCTCCCTCACTAACACCCAAATCCAACCTACCCCTTCATTGCTTTTTGGGATTAATGCAGTAGGTATTTTTTTCCCCAGTGCTGGGGATGAAATCCAGAGCCACATGCATGCTAGGTTAACCACTCTACCACTGAACTTTGCCTATACCCAAATATAATAATTTTATAAGTAACTTATAAGTAGATTATGCTACAACCCCTATAGTCTATTCTGTACCCAACAGGTCAACACAATCTTCTAAAACATAAAAAATTTTATTCAAACTGCAATCATTCTTTGTATTTAATTTGTTTTGCTTTTTTCACTTGGCTCTATGATATAAATTTTTTATTCATTACAATCTCTATGAACATAATTTCTAATGGTTGAGTTTTTTATTGGTTCTTTTTAGAGTTTTTATTATGTGGGGAGAGATACTGTGGTTTGCCTACCTAGATCTTTACCACTGAACATTTAGACTATACTTTATCATAATCTGAATGTCTATAGTTAGTTAATAACATTGTAAGGAATGTTGTAGTACACAAAGTTACCCACCCTCTATAGTTAAAATACAGGATAGATACCCAGGAATTGTTGGATCAAAGAATGTAAAACATTTTGCGGTTGTAGCTACATATGATCAAGTGGCTTTTCAAAACAAATAGATCAAAGTGTACTCCCACCAGTACTAATAACAAAGTATTGTTTTTAATTTTTTTCCTGATATGTTAGTTTTTCATCACTGTGATTAAGATACCTTAAATATTAGAGGAGGAAAGATTTATTCTGGCTCATGTTTTCAGAGGTTTTAATCCATGATCAACCAATTCCATTTCTGTGGGCCTGAGTTGAGGCAGAACATCATGGTGGAAGGGCATCCAGGGGAAACCATGGCTTGAGGCAGCCAGGAAGGAGAAAGAGGGGGTGGGGTGGGGATGATGAGGCTGGAGAGAAGATAAATCCTTCCAGCATATCCCCCCGAACCTACTTCCTCTAATAGGTCCCACCTGCTTATAGTTCCTATCACCTTTTAGTAAATCCATTCAAATTATTAATTCATCAAATGGATTAACCCACTGATGAGGGTAGAACCCTCATGATCCAGTCACTTCCCCTAACTCTCATTTCTGGGCATTGCTGCATTGGGACTTAAGTCTTCAATACCTAAACTTTTGGGAGGCATGTCAGATCCAAACAATAACTCCCTAGATAGGTTGAATTTTATTAGCAACTTTGTAGAAGATGCAAACTAATGATCAATCCAATGTGGTTTATAATTATCAGAGTTTAACAAAATAAATTAGCTTAGACTAACAGTGTTATTAATTCTTAGTGCAAATAGTACTACTTGACTGTATGCCTATAGAATTGGGATGAAATATTATGAAGTCATTTAGATAATGAGTTTGGAAGCATAAAGACCTGGATTTGGGTTTGATTAATGGCTTAATCTCCTAGTAGTCATGAATTTTAGCAAGTCACTTGAGCCTTAGTGTTCTCATCTATGAAATAGGATCAGTAAAACCTGCCATGGGAAATGTTGTGAAGATAGATAATGTATATTAATCACTTAGCATAATGGTGGCACACCATTATGTGGCACACATAAATTATTTCTTAACTTCCTTTTCTAGGTTACTAGAATTATTTCTTAACCTTCTTTTCTAGGTTACTAGTCCCACCCTATTATCTGTAGAAATAAATCATAAATACTCACTTCCCTGTGGCTTACTGTAAATATAAGGGAGGCCCCCACCACACACTTTCCCTCCCCTCTATCCCCTTTCCCCCCTCACACTGTCTTTATTTTGTTTTCTAAATTTTGCTTTGCTCAGGTCCAAGTAGCCAGCTGCCATGTCAGGGTGTGAGCCTTGACAGGTGGGAGTGCTGTGTTGGGACTGGGATTCAGGAAGTGGCTGGAGTCCTGATCCTGAAGGTCTGGGGTTAGAGATGCTAAGTGTTGAACAGGGGTACAAGCTAAGAAACATGCCTGTAACAGTCCCATAGACAAGGAAAAATGGTATTTGAAATTGGTTAAGATGATACCATTCCTAGTGGTTTTAAATGTTTTGTCATTAAATGCCCAGTTTTAAATGTTTTGTCACTGACTCATCTTGGTGTGTGCTTTTACTCCTTCATACATTAGTGTCTATTTCTTTATGTATATGCATAATTCATATCAAATCCAGAAAATCAAACATTGATACTTTAATATACAGTCCACATTCTAGTTTCATTAATTGCCCTAATAATGTCTTTTAGAGCATTTTTTCTATTGTGTGACCCACTCCAAGATTGTGCATTACATTTCATTTTCGTGTCCCTTTGACCTCCTTTGACAAAAATGTGCCTTTGCCTTACTTTGTTTTACACAATGACATTTTTGAAGGTTACAAGTGCCAGTCATTTTATAATATGTCCATCAATTTGGGCTTTGTAGAGCTTACATTGACTCTTCTTATAAGTAACATACCTCTTGCAAGAGATGACTAGTAGGTAGAACTGAAGACTATAATGCTAAATGAAATAAGTCAATACCCCCAAAACCAAAGGCCAAACGGTTTCTCTGATAGGTGGATATTAACACTCAATAAGGAGCGGGGAGGAAAGAAGGGAAGAATAAAAGCTCATTGGATTAGACAAAGGGGAATGAAAGGAAGGAGGAAGGGGACAGAAGGAAATAGGAAAGACAGTAGAATGAATCAGATATAACTTTCCTATGATCATATAGGAGTAAATGACCAGTGAAATTCTACATCATGTACAACTGCAATTGGGATCCTAATTAAAGTTATACTCCATGTATGTATAATATTTAAAAATACTTTACTGTCATGTGTGCCTAAAAAGAACAACAACAAAAAGAGAGCTCACATCTGCATGTAGAACCTAATAGCTAATCTCAGGGATTCTAGATGTTGCATGTTAGAATGTGCAGCCTGTTGAGATGAAGCAGCCAGGGTATGCAGGTGAAGGCCCTAGGGTGGGAAGGGGCTCTTGTACCTGAGCCAGCATTGTAAGCCCAAGTCAATGAACTGGAAGGCACCTTGAGGGGTCACCTAGTCCATCTGCTTGTCCTTCAGCAAAAACACTTTTCCACTCTTGCAGACATGCCAGCCTATTTTTAAAGTCCTCCAGGGAAAATGATTTTGTGTGCAGCTTCCACACTGGTGCTCTGGAGCTCCCTGTGTGAAGTTGGCCCTGTAGCTCAAATAACTTCCTCAAAGAGCAGATCTTATATTTTTTTTCATCCTGTATTTAGGAAGGATTCACGGGCAAGTCACAAGCCCTTCATTCTGTTTAGAAAATTGGATTATATCATACATGCCTCAAATTTCCTTTCTTTAACCTAAATAAAATGAGCCTAACATATACAAATTTAAAGTATTATTATAATAGCAATAATAGCAAATGACATTATATTATCATGCCTGAAACTACATAGAAATAACCATGCTTCATTATAACATTGAATTTATTTTACTATAGCATTGAATTTATGTCCACTGACAACCTGACTACCTAGGGGACAATTTAGAAAATCTTTCTAGTCATTTTTCTTGTTTTATAAAATGAGTGCTTATTGTAAAATACAAATTCAAGTATTACAAAAATGTTAAAGGAATCAAACTACCTCTTCTTTTATCTTTGCTACTGCAATCATGTTTTCAAACTTAGTCATTATTTAGTTTCGATGCTTAGAATTTCAGATTTTTTTCTTATATAAATGCAAGTGTACATGCCTACACACACACACATACCATTTTATTTATGAAAATAAAGTAGTATTGTATACATTTAAATTTTAAGATATTTTCTGAAAATAAAAATGTTATTTGAGGAAAACATAAAAAGTGCACAAAGTAAAAAATTTAAATAATCCATAGTTGTTCTACTCTTTGGCAATTTTCTCAGAATTTTTTTTCTATTTATATATGTTACCATATTTATTCTTTTTTAAAAAAATCAAAAAGATTGTATTTAAAAACATTTGCTAGACAATTTTTCATGTATCTGTTTTTCAGTGTTTTGGAGCAGAATCAAAACTGAATGACAAGATTTAGAAAGTTCATGGTTAGAATTTTGATGACAGTTTAGCAATTAACAAGACTATTATGTATCATAGTAAAATAATAAATGTTCATTTAACCAGAATTATAATCAAATTTAATTAGAGTTACAAGGTGGTAATTTAAAGAATTTTAAACAAAATAGATGTTTAGAAATAAACTGTAATTAGTTTTTAAGCACTCAGTATTACTAAGAAAATTAAGGCAAATAAAAACAGAAAAAACAAGTAATTATCTTGATGAGATGTAAAATCTTTGTTTCCTAGTTCAGGTTTTGTAAACTTTACAAAAAACAGATCTATGTCTTATGATGACCATGTTTTTTTAACATAGAGAATGAAATTTTCTTGTATACCAATGCATTATATTTTGATTTTTCTAAAACAAAAGGTTTTAAATGATGTCTGTTAATTATAACTAACCAACTATACCACCCATAGAAAATTTCTTTTAAAAATTTTATCCTCCACAAACCTGTTGTGATTTATTTTAACCTTCTGATTTTGTCCTTATTATTTTGATTTTGACATGTTAGGATAATATTTTATTTTACTTCATTTTTTTTTAAAGAGAGAGAGAGAGAGAAATTTATTAATACTTATTTTTTTTTTTTAGTTTTTGGCGGACACATCTTTGTTTGTATGTGGTGCTGAGGATCCAACCCAGGCCGCACACATGCCAGGCGAGTGCGCTACCGCTTGAGCCACATCCCCAGCCCTTTATTTTACTTTAAAAGATCCTTTTGTATCCCAAATATTTCTTTTCATTTCTTAGCAACTAAATACTCATAACTATAAGCTTATTTAAATCATTTTACTCCTATTTACTTTTTTATTTTTAATTTTTTAATTCTAATTAGTTATACATAACAGTAGTATGCACTATACTACATCATACTTAAATGGAGAATAATTTCTCATTCTTCTGTTTGTATATGATGTTGAATCCTACCAGCTGTGTAGTCATATATGTATATAGGGTAATAATGACCTATTCAGTCAACTATCATTTCTACCCCTCCCCCCTCCTCCCTCCTTTCACTCCCCTCTACCTATTGCCTCCTTTTTAATACTGTTCTCTTCCAAAACACCAAAGTCTAAGGCTGTTTAATGTTTTCTTCTTAATTTAGGGCCCAACTGAATGTATTTCTTCATGAGATTAGTTGATGAAAAGCAGATAAGGGTACAATCATGAAAAGGACTGCAGGCTGGCAGAATCAGGAAACCAGGCCTGTGGAATCATTTCCAGTGGCAACAGCTTGTCTGAAAGGGAGCACAGCATCTGTTACCCACAAACCACTGGATGCAGAGCTTTTGACAGCATTAGAACAATGTTTTCCATGTGCATGGCCAAAGTCCTTCATTCACTATTAATAACATCACTACTGTGACAGTGCTGGTGATAAGGTATTGAATAAAGGCTCTCCATCTTTTCCCCTTTCCTTTCTTTTTTGCAAAATACAGTGGGGTTTTCCTTCCTTCCTCCCTCTCTCTCCTTTCTCTCTCTCCCTCCCTCCCTTCTGCCTTCCTTCCCATGGTAACCAAACCATAATGACTAAATCTTTTGTAGTCTACTTGGATTTGGAGATTTATTTTTCTTCTTTTATATTGAGTCATCTAATGCTTGTACTTATTCTTCTTGTGCTTTAAACTTTGAGACTGGCTGTTACATATTTTCTTATTGAAAAATTGTTTTTGAATCAGACTATCTCAGAACATGGGAGACTATTGAATATCTGTTTTACAGGCTGAAATGGACCATGTCAGTCCCTATTTTTTCCTTTTACCTATGCATGCCCACCTCTTAAAGTTGACTCAGGCATGGCACCCAGTTTCTGAGTTAATCCAGAAAAAAAGAGAGCAAATGATGTTCCTCACAGAACCCCTATCCTTTGAGTATAGTGACACTTGGAATTATATCACATATCACACCTTGGATGGTGATTTCTTATTTACTCCACTCTTATACTTTTTTCTATATATCAAGCTTGGTATCTTAAGTGCTTAAAGTGATAGCAGGGTTGTAGCACCTCATAGATGTTTCTCTATTTTCCTCACTTTAATCACACATGGAGGTGTCAGTGTGGGTTGCTCTTCTTAGCTCTGGCTGGTTGCTCTGTTTCACACTGTAGAGCCCCTCATTACCCTCTGCCTATTGGTCAAGGACCCTGGGATTTGTCTAGTATTTGTTGGTATCTTTGCTCCATTTTCTTATGCCATGGTCAAAATTTATTATTACTCATGCTGCATGAATAGATCTCTAATAACTGTACCCAAATTAGGTTAACCTCTTGAATTCCTCTCAGCTAACTCTCAAGATTCATTTTTCAAAACTGGAAAAATATTTATTGGGTGCTCATTATGTACCAGGTGTTGTTCTAGGTGTCTAGACTACAGCAGTGAACAAAAAGATCAAGGTCTTGCTCCTCATAGATCTTGCATTCTAAGGGTTCTTCAAGAAAGAGATATTTCTATTCTGGGACTAGAAACATTGTGCCCCATCAGACATCAAAAAGTTCTCCCAGCTACCCTCTTTAGCGCTAACATCTGCAGCCTTGACTAATGCCATATTGCTTATTCTCTTTGCTGTTCTGGTATTATAAGATTTTTCATATGCTTTGTGTATAAATCTATCAAATTTAAGAGCATATTTCACAACTATAAACTATTTTCTTCCCTAATATACTCAGCCCTTATATTGAAAGTTCCTGTGGGCCAGAATGACCCAATTGCACATTTGCATTTGACAAATGCTACTAATTCCTTGTTTTAATCATTTAATAGACAATAAAAGTCCTAGGTCATTGAAAATAAAAGTATAAATGCTTGTGAGAGGTAGAAATTAGGATCATAACACTGTGAAAATATAATCCCTGTGTCTGTAGAAATAATTTGTTTGTGAGACTGAGGGTTGCCAAATCCTTCACAAGTAAAATTCCTTAAACACAGAGGCTCTAGAAATCAGTGTGGGGAATAAATTTCAGCTCTTTATGGGATTGTCTGAGATGCCCTGTGCTTGTTTGTGCTATTTGTATTTCCTTTCTTCTGTGTGGTTTCTGGGATCATTGTGCTATTTTAGTTCTTACTTTGCCAAACTCCCTGTTGAGATGCTAAAATATCCTGAAAGTGGCAGTGCTGAATTTTTTTGCATGCCCAGGAGGTGTATAGTGCAGGGTTGATTTGTAATGACACTTTCCTGTAGAGTAAATTTTTAGCTGTAATGATATTTTGGGCTGCTTGATCCCACCAGATTTGGAGAAGTTTGAATTACCTTAAATAACTAGAACACAGACACTCCTATATTACCCCTGAGACATGCTCACTGAAGCATGGAAATTAATTCAGATATGCATCCAAGCTTCATTGCATTTTAATCTAAGGGTTTATAGAATTATTTACTGATATTTGGGAAATGAAAGTTATTCCGCGAGGAAAGTCTGATTGAGGGTGGCAGCAAGAGCAACTCCTTGGTTTAATGTTTGGACCTTATTCTGTCTGGGGTAAAGAAACTGTTGTAGATTAACAGTGGCTTCATATTCTTTGATAATTCTCCTATCAAGATGTGGGATCTAGGGCTGGGGTTGTGGCTCAGTGGTAGAGCGCTCGCCTGGCACGTGTGAAGCCCTGGGTTTGATCCTCAGCACTACAATTAAATAAACAAATAAAATAAAGGTATTGTGTCCAACTACAACTAAAAAAAATATTTAAAAAAAAGATGTGGGATCTATTTCCCCATTGCCTGTGATTATTTTGAACAATAGAATATGCTGAATATTATGCTGTTTCAGTTCTAGACATGGTTCTTCAGTGACCTGATAGAATAGCAGCCCTGAGCTTCTGTGTAAGGGGTCTGAATACCTTTCCAGAGACACAATATGTAGAGGCTCTGACATGGCATAGAGAGGGAAGTAAACCCAGCTAAGACCAGCCTTGCAGCTGTCCCTACCAAGGCACAGGCAAGTAACTGAAGAAATCCATTTAAAAGTGGATTCTCAGGCCCTTTGCCCCAGATTATTCAAAGTGATTTAGAGACAAACCATCTAACTGAGCCCTTCCCAAATTCCTGGCTCATAAAACTAAGAAACAATAATATGTTTGATTTAAGCCACTAAATATTAGGAAATAGAAACTTTTTGTTTGAACTCAGAATTTTACTTTTTAGAAACAAAGTTTTCTTTATCCATCTACCCATTCCCCATGCTTTCATCCATTCATCAAGCACTGACACAGACTTCATTATATTTTGATCATAGTGGTTATGCCCACAAGGAGGTGTCTCTTCGAGTTTGAGCTTTTCCCATCTGCTCCCATCACATAGTTGAATAATTAGGTCAATAACTTCAGCCAGTTCTGTGTGTGGTCAGTATAATGAAAATTCTAGGATAAGCATTTAGCAGACTCAATTTCCAGTTAAGTGGAACTATTTGGGGTACCCTTGAGGAAGCATTTCACCTTTGAATACATAAACTTTAAGCAAGTGGTATCCAAAGTTAAGGGGAGAGAAAACAAACATTTTTCAAGTGAGATGTCTGAAGTAATAGAGTGCCCCTTGTACTTCCTCACTTTGATTCCAGGACTTTTGTCTTCAGTCTAAGAGAAAACAGTATCAGTATCAGTATCAGTATCAGTAGTCCTTTACTACTTTCTGCAGGACAGAATCCCAGTCTTACAAGTGGTCTTCTCTCAGCTGATGCTGTAACTGGTATGCAATTGCCCACTCCTGGATTCTTTGAAACCAATTTCTTTGAAGAATATGATATGTAATGAGGGCAATGATATTCAAGGGCATCTAAATCTTGCTTCATGTACGTAAAGTGATATCTTTGGTAAGAAACAATGATATGTGAGATACCATCATAGTATATAAAGAATTAAGTAAGATCACATGATAGTGATGTTTGCGGATATACAGTGGATAGGAATAGATGTTCCAAATCTGTAAGGTATGTGCATTTCAGAAAGGGAAAAAAAATCACATCTTTACATAACCAGGTGACTTTCTGGGACTCAGGGTTATGATGTCATATCAGGGCCTCAGGTTTTGACTGTTACAGGATCCAGGCCAGGCTCAGTGGGGGAAAATCCATATTGTTAAGCCCATGTCCCTTTGAGCACTTTATTATTAATCTTTCCCTGTTTGGGAAAGCTGGACAATTGATGTTTACGGAGTACTTTGTCTTATTCATTTGTTTCTCAAGAGCTGATTCCTAAGTGGGGCTTTTTGATAAGCATTCATGTGAAACATAAATATTGTACTATTGGTTCATTCTGAAAAGTTCATCCACATATTTCTTTGTTACATCACCTGGTTACAGTTGATTTAATTCTAATTTGTTCCTTAGAAGATGTTGATCACCTGGTCAAACCACTAATCGCTGCCCATCATGACATAGTATGGATCCTTATATCATTGGAGTAAACAATGATGTCTCTTTTTACCATCTATGGAGAAAATATATATCCCTTCATAGAGCCATGGCAAACCACTTATGACTATTAACAGAATATTGCATAATGACTTCTATAAATCACTGTCTAATTTTTTTCCTGCCCAGACAATAAAGTCTTCCTAGAAAATGTTTCCCAACTTCCCTAAAGGAAATACAGCTGGGTTATAGTTACCTGGTTACAATAAAGAGGTTGTGGCTCAGTAGTAGAGTACTTGCCTCACATGTGTGAGGCACTGGGTTCAATTCTCAGCACTGCATATAAATAAATGAATAAAATAAAGGTCCATCAACACTGAAAAATATTTTTAAAAAAGAGGCTATACTTAGAATGGCAACAATAAATGGAATCAATAGCTGATACATTTTTGTTCAACCACTGTCATTATTCAAGTATCTTTCCTGTATCAGGTAGATAACTATGTATTAATAATATCTATTCTGCGTATTTTATGTTGGTGCTTACCTGCATGATTCCTTAAGGGATATGTTATTTAAGGATTTAAGTTTACCTGTTTTTTTTGTAAGATGTGTGTTTCTACTGAGTCTTTCTACTATATATTTCTAACCACACAAATCAGATACACCGTGAGGATGCCAATAGCTAATATCAATTATAGTTTCAAAATAAATAATTAGGGAAACAATGAGAAGAGAACTTTGGGCTCTATCTCTGCTTATAATTTAAATAGTTTTCTGTCAAAATTTTATTAATATCCTGACCTCCATTAGTTTCTACTCTGTACAAGTACTTTGGTGGAATCTGGGAACTCAGGATTAGTGTTCACTCACAGCCAGTGTTTTAGTTCACAGTCTGTTTGTTCATTTATTTGTTTTGCATTCCCCATTGCATACTTTAATTGTCACACGTCCTTTGGGAGAGTAACAGGAAGATTCACATTTCTGTACATAATTGTGACTTTATCACAGAATCAGTTATTGAATGTATATGGTCTTTTTTTAAGTATTTATTTTTTAGTTATAGATGGACATATATCTTTATTTTTATGTGGTGCTGAGGATCAAACTCAGGTCTCTTTTTTATTCAGTGGTTCTCAAGCAGAAAACAGGAATTGGAGGAGGTGTCTTACTTTGTCATACTGCCCCAAGTCTCTGACTGATGGACTTAAAAAATTGTTTTGGTTACAACAGACAAATAGAACTTTTTTTTTCCTATTTAAAGTCGGGGACCTCTACTCAGTTACCTAATATCAATAATTTGTGAAAGTATAAATCCTTTCATTGAATCCTCTAGCCCTTTGGCTATTATAACAACCTCATAAAAACTGCCTTTGATTTGGGGCTGGGGATGTGGCTCAAGCCATAATGCGCTTGCCTGGCATGCGCGGGGCGCTGGGTTCTATCCTCAGCACCACATAAAAATAAAGATATTGTGTCCACCGAAAAACTGAAAAATAAATATTAAAAAATTCTCTCTCTGTCTTCTCTCCCTTTCTCTCTTTATAAATCAAAGGCAGTTTTGTTTTGTTTTTAATGTCCACTTGACCTGTATCTCCCTCAGGACCTTAGAAGTAAGATGTCAAAGATGACATCTCTCAAAGACATCTTTGGCTTATAAAAAACAGTTAAAAAGTAATTTTCAACAGTACTGTATGCTTCTCATCAGTGTATTTCTTAATGTCTTATTAACAGAAGTTCTTCTAAGACCTCTTGCAAGACATATTTGGGGTTTTATGTATGAGTCACACAGAAAAATTCATACCAATATTTCAATCCCTTAGGATTACTTCCTCTGCATGATACCAGGAATTTAAGGCTTCTCAAATTCATTTAATATGGACCACTGAATCCGGGTTTTAGTCTATTCACCAAAACAAATAATTAGAAAATTTCTTTGTTGTTGATGTTAACACATTTAACTTAAGAGTCTTTGGTAAATGTATCTATACCAATATATTCCAACTGAACAAAAATTATGTTCTACCTCCTTTTGACATGTATTCCCAGATTTTTTTTAACCAACATAAATCAGCTGAGTATGGAAATGATCTTGTTGTATATGCTTTCTTCTCCTAGTTTGATTTTGTAATTTCCTTCACTAGAGCATGATGGGCGCATGATTCTGAAGTTTAGGAAATCACAAGGGAGGAAAGTAGGGGAGGAAGATGAGGAATAGTGCCTGCCCTTTACAAGGCGACTGTCTCAGGTTCTGTCATTACAGTGAAAACAAGGCAGAGACTGGTTTAACAGGTAAGAAGAGGCATTTGGGTAGGTATTAACACTGTAGTAGGCGATGGAGATTTGAGGTACTACTGTGTCCTCTGACTCTGTCCATACATATTCATTTTAATTTTTAGCATGTACCCATTCCTGGTTTCATATAAGAGTCCTGGCAAAGAAATGTATTCAATTGACTATACGTAATTCAGTAACAAAGAGGACCACCTTGCTTTTTCCCTGAAACAGCAAAACAGAGGAAATTATTTTATGGTGTCAGTCCCTAAACACTCTGTCACACCACCCTTGCATTATTTATGCCCTTCATATTGTCCTATGACTATAGCAATTGGTTCCCCCAAAACTTTCTTTCAGTGGACAATTTATTTTATGCAACCAACAGCAATAAATTATCCATTTTGTCACTGTGTGCTATGTCTATAAAGATTTATCCTATAATTTTAGCTGCAGTTTTTCCTTTACCTGGTCCAGGTCACAGAACCAGTCCTAGATTTTACCCATTTTCAAGAAATGGCATATGGTATTTTTCAGACATGACCATGACAATATGTCACATTCTACATGTCTCTTTTGAGATGTGACCTTGCTGTTTTCCCCTCACAAGGTAGAGTTGGCTTTCCCTTCTTATGAAACTGAATGGCTTTCGTGAGACTGTAGTTTCTGATGCTAGGTCAGAAGAAGCACTTTAACTTCTGTATTAATCTCTTTGTAAATGCTTCCTTCAGGATATTCCTTCTTGTATCACATTCTGTGTATTTTTAAGATGCTTTTACAGTCTGAATGAATCCTAGGCTTCAAGTCATTCCAACCAAATCACCAGAGATGCTGGTGAAGCCTTCAAAAGATTCTAGCTTATATCGGCTTTAGTGAATTCCTCCATTTGAGTCTTCCCAGGACTATGGATAAGCTACCTTTGCTATGCCCTATTTGAATTCTGGACCCACAGAATTTGTAAGTGTAGTGAATGATGTCTTATCTCACTAAGTTTGTGTTGATTTTCTACACAGCAATAAATATCAGATCATCTAATGATATCAGTACAATTTTTCTTGGCAGTAATTTCTGTATTAGTCAGCTTGTAGATTCTAGACTATAAGAAAAAACAACTGGCTCTGGATAATTTAAGCATAAAAGGAATTTGCTGAAAGGATATTGCACACACAGAGACTATCTGGGAAGATTGGTAAATCAAGATCAGCTATTTGCAGCCAGAACCAGGAAAAAAAATTCTTACCCTTCACCCAGTTGGAAAAAATAGTGACAGTCTCCTAACAACTAGATATCACAGTTTACAGTCCCATCTTCTGAGGCACTGAACTTGGGACGTTAGTAATGGTCTACCAGTGTTCTAGAAACTGTTTGTAGCTATTGCTGGTGCCACCAACATCAGTAAGCGTTTCCTCCACAATTCTCCTTTTTTTTGTGTCTTTTGTGTTGATTCAAAGTCCAGGATGTCTGACTCTGACCAGTTAATCCTAGTTCAAAAGCAAGTATCAGGTATTTTCAGCTTCACATGTGGGAGGTGAGCTGAAAAGGTAAATATTAAAAATTTGTCTAACAACTCAATTTGGCTTTGCCCAACTAAAAGTTTTTTTTTTGTTGTTGTTTGTTTTTGGTACTAGGGATTGAACTCAAGGGCATTTAACCATTGAGCTGCATCCCCAGCCCTTTTATTTTATTTTTTTTATTTTGAGACAGGGTCTCATTAAGTTGCTTAGGGCCTCCCTCAATTGCTGAGGCTGACTTTGAACTGGGGATCCTTCTGCCTCAGCCTCCCAAACCACTGGGATTATAGGCATGTCATGTTTCAAAGGTTGTTTTTGCTAGACACATTTTGAAGTGGTTGAGATTTAGCTAATTTTCTAGACCATCACCATCAGGTTATAAAGAGCAAATCAAATTCTGCCATGCACACAAAATTTGTTAGACCAATGTTAATTAGCAAGGA
Source organism: Marmota flaviventris (assembly GCF_047511675.1). NCBI lineage: Eukaryota > Metazoa > Chordata > Mammalia > Rodentia > Sciuridae > Marmota > Marmota flaviventris. Next base: position 36,189,370 of record NC_092506.1, on the reverse strand, counting down.
AACAAAAGACAATTTGCACAGCCTTCTCTGTAAGCCTGATAAAATCCCATCTCTCTTCTTTGTGATGCTCTGTCATATCCCATCTGAAGAGATTCACTAGGGGCAAATGGGTCTTGTTCCAGAAGTAGGGTCTGTGCTCTTGGTTGGCTATAGATGACTATAAGTGCCTTAAATCAATGGCTGGATAATAGTTGTTCAGGAATTAATCCTTAGGGTCCTTTCAATGACCTTCATAGAAATCTAGATTCTTACATGAAAGGGTGGGTATTATCTCTAAAGTATTTTTAACAAATTTATATTTTGAACCACTTCAAATTTCACCAATCATTAATAAGCCATTACTTTAACCACTGAAACTCATTTTCTGATATTCTGTGCACTAATAAATAAAACACATGTTGTTGATCAGAAGAGAGCTAGCAAAAACCCTGAGTCATCTTGAACTGATTACCACTGGACTTGATCTCTAGTGTATGCTTTTTTGGACTAAACTGTTATATATTGTGTAAGTTTTACCTTAGTGAGAGACAGATATGGTACACAATACACACTGAAAGATGTTAAAGATATAGATATCATAATGGTAGCCTTACACTGGAAATCAAGTTCAAATACTGGGTACTTAAAAATGTATTAAGTATCCTTACATTATAAATTCTCCCTAAATGATATCAACACAAATATTAAAGCAGATAGAAAATGATACATAGCCCAGATCAATAGGAAAAAGGCATGTAGGAGTCATGAATCACATCTGTCCTCAAGTCCTGAGTTTCTTTGAAGAAAACAGGATGGTGTTTTGATAGGGACTTTCTAGAGCTAAAATATTACTCCTGCAAACATATCTGAGACATAGGCCCATTATGCAAATAACATTTAGTGGGGGTATTTAGAGGAAACCCAAATAAATAGATTCCATCCTTACTCTTATCTAATTCTTTTCTTTGAAGAATATATACTTATAGATATCTCCTATAGGACATACTTTTAAACACATAAGAAGATAATGGTAATACTCATTATTGAGGTTGAGTTCAGGAGGCCCTCACCAGCCCTGTCACATTTTGTCCTTGCCCTTCTCAGATACTGTATGGAGGAGACATATGGAGTTCATTGTACATACCCAGGACAAAGCATTGCTGCATAGTTCTTAAGAGATTGGCAAGTGTCATGCCCAATCACTGAAACACAGTGTGAAGTGAGGTGGGCTGCTAGAATGATATGAATTTGTACTCAACCAAGATGTCAGTTTCAGGTGACAGTTTTTGTGAATCTGTATGTCAATTATACTGGAGTTCCAGAGTGATGTTGTTGTCAAGGCTTCCCACAACTGGCAGGACCTCACACTGATGAGCAGAAGCACAGCATCACACCTGAATGCATTTCCCCTGAGAAAATGAGGTGAGTTTCATGAAAATGCCAGTGAGACTCCTGTCCAAGATTATCTGGTAGCCTTTGCAGAAATTACATCCTTTGGTTTTATTGGCACTCACTGAAATTGGTATAGAATTATGTATCAGATTATTAATTTTTGAGAAGCCTGATGACATTCATTCTTGTGAAACTTTCATCTAATATCAAATAACAGAAATGGACAAATGGCCCTGTTTATTATTTCTTTTTTCTTACACATAAAATCACAGCTACCATTTATTGAATATTTTTAGGCATGAAGTCAAAGGAGAATGATATACAATTTACATAATGATGTCATTTAACCTCAACCTTAACTGCCTTTATTCAACAGGGACTTAGATACCCCTAAAACTCAGCCAATATCTTGTTGCTTCCAAGTAGCTTAGGAAGGATTTGATCACATTCTTCCTTTCCTCCAAAATTTGGAGTACTTCTACCACTGCTCAGATTAAAGCAACACTGCTACATCTTTTTCAAGTAAAAACAGTTGGAGAGCTTGTGGTATGATGAGTTCTCTTCATGTAACTGGTACAAGGGCCTTGCTGCAGAAAAACATGTGTCACCACGTAGAAATCTTAGACTAGTGTTTTATTATCCACAAGATGATTGTGCCATTTCTTTGATACTACTGAAAACAAAACATAGTTTATATAGATCCAGAGGGGTTTACCATTCATTCGTGTGGCCATATGTGGCTGGAAAAATCTCTCTCTTTTCTTTATACCACTGTTGTTGCAGGACATTTGGTTTGTTGACGGAAGGAAGGATATCCATTGGTAAAATTAAAAGTCAAATGGAATGTTCAGAAATTTTCTCTTTTACATACTCTTTATGTTCGTCCTAATTCTGTGGATTTTTTGGCCAACTAATATGTTTATTAGCCCTTCATGACCCAATGCTACTGGGATATTCCTCCTCTCATTCTCAGTCTGCTTTTTTTCTGTCATGTATTCTTTCTTGCCTCTTCATCCTTAACTTTTTCTACTACTGTATCTTTATATCCTCATGTCATGAACAATATAAATACCACCCACAGATATACTTTGGTATAATCTAAGATGGTTTAGTTATATAAGTAATTTTGATTAAGCAATTTTTATACTTTTATAAAATGGATATATAGTACTTGATATGCAACTATATGTTCAGTGTTGGTCCCTTGAAACTCTGAAGTAGGATTGGTCAGTCCAATTCTACAGTTGTAGATGAACTGATGTCCAGTAAAGTTAAATATCTAATCCAAATTCCCATGGACAGAAAGTGAGTCAGAAAGAGACAGAGCCACAACTGCAACTTACATCTCTCTAAAGCCTACTGGTTCTCCATAGTGCTGTATTGCCGTTTAATTTCAGGGTCAGTAAAACATGTAGCAATTCTTATTTGTTATCCTATCATCATTTTGGAATCAAGTTAACTCTTATGATCCATTTTAGGATTTGGCAAATTGTGTGGGTTGAAAGATCCCTAAAGTGAAAAGTTCTTTAAAGCTGTTGGATTTTGGGCTGGGAAAAAAACCCCAAAACTATTTCTATCTATGCTCATGTTAGAAAGGCTGAAACCAGAATAGCTTTTTGAGTGAAACTATTGACCTCATTTCTTCTTCTTGCCCTAAACAGAACCAGTTGGAGAGAAAAATGTGTTTATCCCCTGTCATTTATTGTTGGTGTCCAGAATGGTTTTATGAATTAGCTATTTATATTCCCTTATGTATACATAGAGAAATTTCCTGTGGCTTCTGTTGATTCTAATTGCCAGATACCATGATTACCAATTGGCATGGTGAAACCAATGAAATTCTCTCTGGCACTGTGTAGCCCTTTTATTTAGGCATCATTGAAATATTTTTTAATGGTACTCAGTAATGCAAATTTATTTTTCCATAATAAAAAATTAAATAAGCACACTTTACCCCATTGTTTTGTGATGTTCACCAGTTGGTGGTTTCTCCCTCACTAGAATATGAACTTTCAAAGTTAAGATCATATCTCAATCTATGGGGCTGGATGATCTGCATTCTGAGACATAAATTCTGGTTCCCTTTAGCCTTCTATGGAGAAAGAAAACATTTGTGTGTCATAATTAACTGGTTGTATACATCTTCCTCAGCAACAACCTTCTGTGGCTTCATTTTAGAAGGGAATAGTCTATTATTAGTTCATACAATAAGTGTTGGTAAACCTATTACTGTTGGTAGCTGTAATTTTTGATATATGCTCCCACTTCAGTCTTTGTAATGGGTTAAAAAAGGATGGAGTGAACTTTCCTTGTAAACAAAGGGAACAGGCTTCTCAGCCAAGGGGGTACAGCAGACTTGAAAGTATAAAGATCAAAAAGTGTTTGGATATCTTGGAAAGGTTCAGAGTAGAAGGCTTTTGGAATGGAATGAAAGCGACAGTGGAAGAGGAGGTAGGTTGTTACCAGATAGAATCCTTAAAGGCATTGAGTACTAAGGTCTGGAATTTGGAATTAACTTCAAAGGCAAAGGGGAAGTTAAGATGGAGAGGTTAAGAGGACAAGTGGAAAGATCATTTTATTTTTCTTCAGGAATGAGTACAGATAATACCAAAGAAATGTTTATTAACCTTCATGTCAATCAGGAAAGGCAGCAGATGAAATAGGGTAGGCATCGTTAAGTAATATAAAGAGAAATCCATTTCTATTTGTTCCCCCTCCCCATTTTGATTAACATTTTGCTTCTCTGATTAAAGTTAATTTATTTGAACAATTACAAAATGGGACTTTGGATCAATCTTTGTAGGAAAGTAGAAAAGAACCCTGGCATTTTTCCTTTTCATGTTTTCTTTTTATTGAATAATTTACTAGTAATTTACCACAAGGAACCAAACTGTATCCATCTCCAGAATTTCCTAAGGGATTGCATCTTTGCCTTTCATTCACATTAGCAGCCTTATTAAGGATCTCACATTTTGTTTCTTCTTCCACATGGTCTCAGGAGAGGAGGGAAATCCTGTCTGTTATACAACGTAGCTCATTGCATAATGGGTCATTGCATATATTTTGCAAAGATAGAGACCAAGGGAGCTTGGAAGGAAAGAAAAAATGGCATAGAAATCTGATGTGTCAGTGGAAAAGGGAGAGGCAGAGAACCACAGAAGTGGGGCAACTATTTTTGCTTTCTACTTCTTACCAGTTATTAATTTTAACTCTATAAAGTGTTAATATGATACAATTTTCAAAAGAGATAAAGAATTGGGAATTTCAAAAAATATAAGCCAAAAAAAGAGAGAGAGACCCCTCTTTTGAAAAAAGAAATCATTATTATCTCTAGGTGTAATTCAGTTAATTACATTCAACAAAGACTTGATTTTTTTGAACTTTCCCTATGTATTCTTGAAGATTGCAGCTTTTCCTGGTAGCGTCATGGCCATGATCCCATGCTGTGAAAAGATGTATAAAATGCATAAAATACATAAAGACAAGGATGCTTAATTTTCCATGTTAGTGTTGGGGAGGTTGAAGTACAGATACTTCCATATTTGATCAAACATTTGAAAGATGAATTGGAATTTCCCATGAATGAAGAAAATGTGTGATCAGAATATGGAACAGTGAGAACAAATGATTGGAGAATGGAAGTTTGTGGCATGATGTAGAAACCATTTGTCTTCTTTCAGGTCTGGATCTAGAAGGTGTGAGGAGCAATAGCCAGGGAAGAAGTTGGAAGTTAATATATCAGTTAGAATTCTCTGCTTGCACTCAACAGAAACTGATAGAATAACTCAGTCCAAACATACACACACACACACACACACACATGCAAGTACAAATACAATTTATTGAAAGCACATATTGCTACTTCTAGAATCAAAAAATACTGACGAGCCAGGTTTCAAGATAGTAACTGGGGCATCAGGAACTGCTGGTTGTTTCTTCAGGTAAACTCATGAGGTGAGTCATGTTCAAGGGTTTTCCTTAAACATCAAAGTTTAGTGAACCCGTATCTGATTGCTCCAACTAGGACACCTCTTGGCTTGGAAAGAGCCAAGTCCCTTGACAAAAAGCCTATCAAGCTGAACCAATGTCAAAAACCTAAGATTCCCCCAAACAAATCTGGTTGTTATTATTCAAATATATGAGAACAGATACTGATAAGGAATGATAAATGTCACAAGTAAGGTGGTGGCAATTGTGAAGGATCTTCTAGGAAGTTAAGACTTTAGAATGTGTTTTATTTTTTAAGTTATTAGAATGTATTTTAGAATCCACAAAGCTTCAGGGCACATTATCTGTTGAGGGAAGGACAAAGAATCAAAGAAGATAGCAGAGTTTTACCTCAGATGAATACATGATAATGAACCCTGTAACTTGGATGTTGTTAGTGGAGAATGACAAGTCTATTTTGAGAAATCTGACAGATAGGTAGGGTAAAAATGAACCAAGGGTGTGTGGATTATCCATCTATCTATATATTATCTATCCATCCATCCATCCATTCATTTACCTATCTGATGTACCTAAAAATAAGTCTGATTTTTTTCTAGAACAATCCATGCAGTTTTATTAAACATATGGGAATCCATACATGTCATCCAATAATTACTGGCCAATAACATCTCTGATCTATATAGTACCATGAGCAAAGATGAAATAAACTTAAAAAAAGACCTTAGAATGGTCAAAATGGATGTCATAGGATTCATGCTACTAAAACATTTTATCACAAGAAATTCTTAAGGGTTTTTGTCAGAGATAATTTTAATGCTTATAATAATCACAAGTACCTGTTTTCTTAGCTTACAGAAAATTAGCAGTAAATTACAATGCACGTTGAGTGTAGGACATACTGGTAACTGCTTAAAATAACAGCCAAATATTGAAGAAAGAGAAAATACAAAGTTGCAAAAACTGAAAAGCTCTAAAGCATGAGTCTGGGACTGTGTAGCATAGAGAAAAGCATTCTTATGCAGATAAATACTCCATAAGGCCACAGTGTTGGTTAGGATGGGGCGGGTTATTCCACAGTAACAAGCAATACCAAAATCTCAGGAACTTAGCACCACAAAGATTACTTCTATGCCAAGACTAGTTATGGTTGGGATGGCTCTCTGGGGCCACTAACCTTCTGTGAAGTCTCGTTACTTCAGGCTATTGCACATTGGACACCTAGATCTTGACACATTTGACACTAAAAATTATCTTTGTAGGGCCTCCTTCCTGAAATTAGGTGCTTTGCTTAAACACCCTGTCAAAGTACAAGAGAGGCAGTTAATCTAGATATAAATGGGCACCAGGGTGCTATCCTGCTGTCATTCCTGTACTATAATCACTTATTTGTAGTAAGGTACAGAAAACTTTATTTGAGGTAATACTATCATTTGTCTGAATAAAACCATCTAATGCATTTTACAAAAGTTTGTACTAATAAGGGTAAAAATAAAAATAATCATATGACCAAAAAGACTTCCACTATTGAGAGCAGAGGTGGCAAACTTTTCCAGGGAAGTGTCACATAGTAAGTATCTTTGGCTTTGTGGTCCATACAGTCTCTGTGAACTACTCAACTCTCCCATAGTAGTGTGAAAGCATTCACAGCATGTTAATAAATGAGTGTGGTTATATTCCTGTAAAACATGATTGACAAAAGTAGCTGGCAGGCTGTATTTGACCTATGGGGCATAATTGACCATCCCCAGATCCAGAAAATTCACTTGTGGTCATCTCTGGGGAAACCCTAAATCTTCCCAGGGTACTATTTCAAAACTATGAAATTCCCTTCTAAATCTGCCTTTCTACTCCAGCAAAATTGCCCTTATTTCTATTTTTCAAATGATGTCATACACCTATGCTTTTATCTCCATTCTTTTCCATTCCAGGAATTCCCTCATGCCTTAAGTTTTGCTGCTCCTTCAGGGACCACATCAAGTTCTACTTCCTCTGTGAGGCTTTTGCTAAAGACTTCAATCAATTAAATCATTAGTGATAACTACTTCCTACCAATACCATGCTTCCCAGTTCAGGTGTTTCTTTGCCTAGTTGTCATTCTTTGTAGGCATGGACTATGTTTCCTTCAGGATTCTAAGTTCCTGAAAGCAAAAACAATGTCTCAGGTTTAATTTTATGACTTGATACACTGAAGATACCCTTTAACCTTCCTCCTAATCAATCTGGCTACATTTGCTCTTTTTCTCTTACTTGCTCATTTTCTTCCACTGTGATCTGTGTTCCACCTTTACTATCACACAAATACTGCCCTTATCAGCATTGCCCATTTGCTGGTTTCTTATCAGAATTTTTAGTAGCATTAATACTAATGATCACTCTAAAATATTATCTCCCTTTTACTTTCTTGGTACTGCATTCGCGCACCTGTGTGTGAGCACACGTGCACATTTCTTCTAGGCATTTCTTTCCCAGTCTCCTTGCTAATATCCTCTTCCCCTTCTTATTATTTAAATGCTGACATTCTTCAGGGTGTCCTATGCCTTCTCTTCTTGTTATGCACCTTCTTCCTAATAAATATTACCCCCATATCTTAATTAACTTTTATATCCTATGTAACCCATATCTGTTTTTCTTGCTCAGACCTCACTTCTAAGCTTCAGACAAATAAATTAAATGTTTGAGACATTTCCACTTGAATAACTTAGAAGCCTCTCCTACTCTTCCAAACTTATTATTTTTGTATTATTGGTACATTATAACTATATGTAATAGGAGGATCCATTCCTCCACAAAACCTCATCTGTAGTTTACATTTCATATTTAGTGAATGGAACCAGCATCCACTGGTTGCCAACTAAAAGAAACTTGGTACACATTCTATTTGCCTCTGCCCCTTGCCTCAGATGCTTCTGAATATAAGTGCTTATTTCTATTCACCACTCATCTGTTTCTTTCCTGGTTTATACTATATTACAAGATTCTTCTAACCAGTGTTTTTACCTCCTGTCTAGTCATTTTGATTCATTCACATATCTATCTCCTACGGTGCAAATCTAATTCTCAAGAATTTTCATGATAATCATTGTTTCAAGATGACTTTTATTCAATTTATTCCACATGTATATGTTAGATCTTATACAATCTAGCCCAACAAACAGCCTTTTTTCTTGCCATCTCCCTTTTGGATTCTGCCTTACTAGTTTTCTGAACACTATGACTGGCATCACCCATCCCATCCTGTTCCTGGCTAATTCCTGTTTTATTGTGAGTTTTCATTCATCCTTATCTGTGAGGAATATGTTCCAAAACTCCCAAGAGGTAAAAAAATGGATAGTACCAAAATCCTATATCATACTATGTGTTTTCATATACATTCAACACAAGTTCAGCACCTTTTCCACTAATCACACACCGTGGCTGTAACTTTTGCAGTTGGAGATGTGACAGCAAATCTAGCATGCATTTCTTTTCCTTCTTCACAATTCCATGGATAGATTTGTTCTTATTGTACTTACAACCTCTGGATATGATTTCTTTTCTTTCCAAATGGATCCCTTTCATTTTATTTTACTTAAAGGAAACACTTTCCTGCTTCTCTTTGGCATATCCCACTGCCAGAATCATTACTCTTGCATTTTAGGGCCTTTGTTAGATCAAAATGGGTATTTGACACAAACACTTGGATACTGAGTTGATCTGATACCTGAAGTGGCTACTAAGCGACTAACAGGCAGATGGTATGTATAGTGTGGACACTCTGGGCAAAAGGTTGATTCATGTCCTTGGTATGGTGAAGTGGGATGGTGTGAGATTTCATCTGCTGCTGAGAAGAATGTACAATTTACAACTTGTTTAGTAATGCAACTTTTTCAAGACATATTTTCATACTACAGTTGATTATGGATAATGGAAACTGCTGAAAATGAAACAGCAGATAAGGTTGATGGCTGCACTTTCTAAAAGAAGTCCATTTGGCCCTGTAATGCTAGGGTAGGTAGCCATGACCATCATCAGGGTCATTCACAAATGTTCTGAGACTTAAACATGGAAACAGTCTTTGGGCCTAGTAAGCCCTCCTCTCTAGTGGAGGCTCTGGGGTCCACAGATAGTGGGCTTTCTGGGTTAAAGGTGGAATTTTCCTTTGTTTGATGTCTGTAGAATGCAAGCCAATTTATTAAAACATAATCATGGGGTGGGAGTGCTCTGAATGGTTTAGTGAGGGAAGTATGGCCACACATGCCCTCATCAGAGGTTTTCCTTGTCTTGAGAACTCTGAGCTTGAGCTCACTTTATTCCTGGTGTGCAGCTAATGTGATCAGCTTCACAGTATGGAAAACTTCAGTAGTTCACAGTAGGGTTAATGCTCATCTTTCCACTTGTGAAGTTGTTTTAAGTAGGGGTTCCATCATAGGTTTTCCTTCGGCATGAGAAAGAATGGCATTCTCTTCTGGGGAGTTGGTGTTAAGAGTAACACACTGGTGGTCCTTTCCCCTGTCCTCGAGCTCGTGCGGACTTCCCCAGGTATGGGTCTGTGGTGAGGACTGTAATAAAGGCAGTGGAGTCTTTCCTAAATAAAAGGTCCTTCAGTGAACACTCAGGAAAAAACAGCTTGTTTCTCTCACAATTCTGGCAAATGGCACAGCAGGTTATTAGGAGATGAGTACATGCATACTAAGGCTCAAGATTCAGTCTTAGTTTCATCTGGAGTTGATAGAAGCATTCTTACTTGGCATAATACCAAGAATAGAAAAGTAATAATTCCATAGATCTGGGTTGGCCTGTTATACATGTTAACTTCTGGTTCCAGGATTTACTTGCTGGAGGAGTCCATTTCCAAGCATTAGTCTGAGCAGACCTGAGGGCTTGGTAAAGAGGCTTGCACAGCTGCGGCAGCAGGGTAAGGTAGGGTGGGGACAGCAACTGCGCCTGCGCTGTGGTGTCTAACCAGTGACTGCTTGGTTCTTGCCTCGAAAATCTTTCCCATGATGTCTCTTTTCAGTTCTCTTCCTCCGTCTTGGGTGCCCAGTACTGAGCTGGGCTGCGGGAGTTCTGTGGGATAGTCAAAGGGTGAGCAGGGAGGGAGCAATTTCTGGGCGCTGGTGCTCTGTGACAGCCTAGGTGGCGTTCAGCGGTGTTGGCTCTTCATGTGAGATGGCAACTGTAAAGCAAGAACTTGATAATTTAATATCAGAAAAGCTCTTTTATCACAGTAAGGTCTCCATTATAGGAACCGCCTCAGTGGGCATGGCCTGTGCTTTCTGCATCTTATTAAAAGGCTTGAGTGATGAACTTGCCCTTGTAGATGTTAATGAAGATTAACTGAAGTGGGAGACAATGGATCTTCAACATGGCAGCTCTTTCATGAAAATGCTAAATGTTGTTTGCAGCAAAGATGATTTTGTCATTGCAAACTCCAGCCTGGTCATTATTGCAGCAGGAGTGCACCAGGAAAAGAAGGAACATGCCCTATCCAGGGACTGCTTGGTTCTTGGTGCCTCAAAGATCTTTCCCATGATGGCTCTCTTCAGTTCTCTTCCACCATCTTGAGTGCCCAGTATTGAGTTGAGCTGCGGGAGTTCAGTTCAATGAAATGTGGCCATCTTTAATGATTTGCAATATTTTTCAATACAGACCATACTGCACGTTGATTATTGTTTTCAATTGAGTAGGTATCTTAAATTAAGTCACCTGGAAGTTAGATGCATTTCACCCAGACCTGGTAATTATAAATGACTGTAATCTGGATACTGCTTGTTTGTTTCTTGGTTGGGCAAAAGCTTAATATCTGTTCTGTATGCAGTCATGGGTGGGCCCTCAGCATGGAAACCCACCTGTTCCTATATGAAGTGGAGTTAGAACCTTTAGATAAACATCAGCAAGGCTGAAACTTGCTTATAGGAACTTATAAAGATCCTGAGCCATGGAAAATGTTCCCAAAGAAGTAACTCCCAGTGCCTGTGAGACTATTAGAATGAAAGTTTATTACTTCATGCACCTATCTTTAGTTGATATAATGGAAAGTATTTTGAAGAATCTCAGAAGAATTCACCCACTTTTCACCATAATTAAGGATCAATATGGAATAGATAAAGAAATATTCCTCAGTGTTCCTTGTATAGTGGGAGAAAGTCTTATAATGCATAAAAATAAAGCTGACCCTTAAAGAGCCCCATTTGAAAAAAGTACAGAAACACTTTGGGGAGTTCAGAAGGAATTCAAGTTTTAAAGTTGTCTGAAGCCACTATTCTTAAATTAATGAAAATAAGAGAATATGTGGGAATTTATATGCCAAGAACTTGAATTCCTTAAGTTGATGGAGAGACTCCCCTGTTTAACTCTTTAGTTATTTCCTATACATCTAGATATGGAATGGTACTCATATTTTTCTAGTGCCTAAGTGACTGCATCAAAGATGGTGGTTTTGGTGTCTGTGTTCTACCAGTTCTTGCCTTGTATGTCATTGCCATCTGGTCCAAAACCAGGTAAATATTGGTATTTATTATGTTGTAAAAATTCTGATTCTTTTCATTAAATTCATGTGAATTAAAAAAAAAATCCCATTCTCTTCCCTTGGACATATAGTTGAAGTCCAGCTTTTACCACCTTAACGTATACTGTGGTCATATAACTTGCTCTCACCAGTGAAATATATGCTGAGGCATTGTGTGACACATCTAGGCAGGAGCCTTTGAAAGCCAATATGCAATTCTCTCTCAAGGTAACCACTAAAATTCAAGTAGTTGGAGGTTCTGTCAGTTTGGGTTGCAGACTGAGGAGATTTGGAGCAGAGCTATAGCCATCTGGCAGCAATATCAAGTGCCCATTTGGTGTGATTATCCACTATGATTTTGAAATTACTTGATAACTTGACTTACTCTAGCTTCTGTTTATTAATATAAACAATCCTTGACCTACAGTGGTTCCACTTACAATTTTTAGACTTCAAGATGGTACAAAAGCAATATGTATTCAATAGAAACCCTACCTGGAATTTTGAAACTTGATCTTTTTCTGAGCTAGCAGTATGCTGTATAATGCTCTGTTGGCCAGTGGCAATGATCTGCAGCTCCTGGTGAGCCATGTGATTACCAAGGCAAACAACTGATAGTCTGCAATGTACTGAGTTGTCAGCATTGTTTTGAACATAGGTATTCAATAAGTTACATGAGACATTTTATTATAAAATAGGCTTTGTCATAGGTGATTTTGCCCAACTATAGGCTATTGTAAGTGTTCTGAGCATGTTTCAGGTAGTCCAGGCTAAGCAATGATTTTTGGTGGGCTAGGTATAGTAAATGCATTTTTGACTTAGCAGTATTTTCAATTTATGATGGGTTTATAGGGAAGTAACCTCATTGCAAGAGGAGGAGCATCTGTACAGTGATCCTTCCTGTGTAATTTGATAATACTCCTCACCTGTCCCTTTGCTGTCTCTACCTATCTCCCAGTAGACTCTGCATTAGAAGGACAGAGATTATGTCTGTGTTACTCCCCTTTGCATCTCTAGAATCTAGCCAGTATCTGGCACAGAACAATAGCAAGGATAATAATAGTAATTACTTCTAAAGTGCATTTTGCACACATTCATTTGTTTATTCTGAACAGCAATCCCAGGGGAAGGGTTCTGTTGTTGTTCCTATTTTTAAAGACGAGTAAATAAAGTCACAGGGAAGTTAAATAACTTGCTTAAGTTCACACAACTGAAACATAGTAGAACTGATATTAGAATCCAGGTGAAGTTAGTTCTATAGTCTATAGTCTATACTCTTTTTTAATTTTTTTTAGTTGAACATAGACACAATACCTTTGTTTTACTTTTTTTTTTATGCAGTGCTGAGGATCAAACCCAGTGCCTCACGTGTGCAAGGCAAGTGCTCTACTACTGAGCCACAACTCAGCCCTAGATAGTCTATACTCTTAACCATTTTACTGTATTTCCTTTCTTAGTAACTGTTTATTGAATGAGGAAATGTTAAATAATAGATAAATTCATGTTTAAGCAACTACTGAAAACTTTCCCCTGTTCTTAGTCAAGTTTGCATACATTATGAAACTCAGTTCAGTTGTCATCTCCTCCAGTAAGCTTTCTTTTTTTAAATTAATAATTAAAATTAGGTATATGTAACAGCAGAATGAATTTTGATTCATTGTACACAATTGCAGCACAACTTTTCATTTCTCTAGTTGTACACGATGTAGCGTTGCACTGTATGTGCAGTCATACATGTACCTGTATGTGCAGTCAAACATGTCCATCTCATTCCACTATCTTTCCTGCCCACATGCACCCTACCCACCCCACTCTCCCCTTTGCCCAATCAAAGTTCTTTCATTCCTCCCTGCGCCCCCCATTATGGATCAGTATCCATATATCAAAGAGAATATCCAGCTTTTTTTGGGGGGGGGGATTGACTTACTTCGCTTAGCATGATATTCTCCAACTCCATCCATTTACCTGCAAATGCCATAATTTTATTCTCTTTTAATGCTGAGTAACATTCCATTGTGTATATATACTACAGTTTCTTTATCCATTTATCTCTTGAAGGGCATCTAGGTTGCTTCTGCAGTTTAGCTATTGTGAATTGAGCTGCTGTAGACATTGATGTGGCTGCGTTACTATAATATGCCGATTTTAAGTCCTTTGGGTATGGAGTGGGATAGCTGGGTCAAATGATGGTTTCATTCCAAGTCTTGATCTCCCCATTAAGCATCAGAGACCCTTTCACTGAGCTGCAATAATCATTACCTATGCCTCCAGTACTGCACAGTTGTCTTGCTGTACTGTAATTGCTAATCAGTTTGTCTTTCCTACAGACTATGAACTACTCAAGGTCAATGACTAAGTCATATTTGCCCATCCTATCTGGTTATTAACTTAATGCATAATATATTATAAACTGTTCATAAATTTTGGTTGAATAATTTTTAAAATGAATGGCCTTTTTATGAACATGATTTCTCAGTACTGGTTCATTGACATTTTTGGATAATTCTTCATTGTGGAGGCTGTCCTTCACAGTGAAAGATATTCAGCAGCAAGCACAAGCCAGTAGCACCCTTCTTCCACACTATGAAAATAAATGTTTTCAGGCGTTGTCAGATGTCTCCTAAGGGGCAAAATCATCATTTTTTTTTCTAGAAATCTTTACTCATTGATTATATATACTTATTTGGAAGTTATGTTACTTCTTTCCTCCCCTTCTCTCCTGTGCTGATTAGAATTCTACATTGCATAGGATAGAAACTCACCTGGAGCTAATTAAAGCCAAATTGTGGTATCTATAGAACCCAAGAAAATGAGTTTGATTGGGCCTCAGGACCAGATGGGCCAACAACTTTGACTCAGTTTGGATCGGGCAGTTGTGACCAGTGTTAGAGGGTAGAGTGGAGCCTGGCAGTTCACATAGGATAGATAAATTGAGAACTGGAAGACTGGAGGATTATTTATTATAGAAAGTGCCTATAAAAAGTGCAATAGATTTCCATCAAAACCTCTTTCCAGGATAAACCCACAGAAAAAAGAAATTCAATTAATAAATAATCTGGAAGCAGGATGGGTTCTCCTAATGGAGAAAATTATTCCATTAAGTTGAATATTGGCCAATTCTTTGGTATCTGTTAGTAAAAGAAGCAGGGACTGTAGCCACACTGCAGCTCAGCCAGTTTCGCAGGATGTGTGGGATATGTTTGTGCAATTCCCAGAACAGGCATGGAAGCCATGTCTCCAGTAACTACGTAATTTTGTGTTCCAAAGTTGGTCTTGATCCCATGCTCACTCTTTCCATCCGGTTATAGTGCTGTGGCTCTCCCTATATATCACACTGCATCTGATTATTTACATGTTTGCAGCAACTCCAGAGTCTCATTCACCCTCAGCTATTTACAAATTGTTGCCTCGTACTCCACCAGAGGTTTAGTTTATCCTTTTGGAGAGCTGGCTTGGGAAATGCATGCAGTTAGAGTTGGGTAAAACTGAAATATCCTGGCTCTGTGGTTTGGATACTGACGAAACTGAGGCTTGTGTCTGGGGAACACATGCAGAGCCTTTAGTCTGCTGGGTAGGAAGGGTGCAGAAAACTACCAGAACAAACATACTTTCTTCCCTAGGGAAGTTTTTAAAACCTGAAATTCTTTTTGGGAAAAGTGTATATGAATTTCTTCCCTGGTGGCCTAAAATTTCCCTTTCCCAGATTCTGGCACACTGCCTCTTGGGATCTTTCTAGATACCTTTTCTAACTGAATGTTACCACCAGCTGGTTATTCCAGTTACTGAAGAGGAGGCACTGTGGAGAAGCCATAATATGGCTGGATGCGTTGTGACCATCCAGACTTCTTCTGGTTGTAATGGCTTCTTGTAGTGTCAGGGGTGAGGGGTTGTGAATGATAAGGCCTGGGTTGTGGCAACATCAGGATTTAAGAAAAGATTTTGGTATTTGAGACATTTTTCTTTTTTTGTGTGTGTGTGTGTATGTGTGTGTGTGTGTTGCTGGGGACAGAGCATTTTTATTCTCAGCCTAAGCAAAGATCAATCTGTGTAACACCTCCATAGGCAACTCCCACTCAGCTGACTCAGGAAGAGCTCAGCATACAGCCTCCAACAAGAGGCTCCAAATGCCTCCTCCTTCACTCTGCATGTGTCTGATCCTCCTCTGGTGCAGCTCCTTGTTGTCTAACCTTTTCTCAGCTGTTCACATTCCATTAGGTATCTGCTCTGTGTCAAGAATCCCTGCTCGATTGTCTTCTTTCATCTCTCTCCTACACAAATGGTGGAATGTTCTGTAGCTGTCTTGCCCTCTTCTCTCTTACTTGCTTTCTAGATGTGGCTTCACCCATTCAGGTAAAGAGTGTCTTCTCTGTGCCAAATATTACATTGGGTACCAGGCATCCAATGGTGAAAAAGATAAAAGAATTGTTTGTTCCAATGGGGGCTGATAAAGAAGAAAGAAAATAACCAAGTAAATAAATAGATGTTCTGGATGAAATATGTACTGTGAAAGAAATAAAGAGGATAATTAGAGGTAGAGCCATGGGGGGTTATCTTAGTATCATGACCAAAGAAGGGTTCTCTGAAGGTGTGCCATTTGTCTGTGACTTGAAGGAGGAGAAGGAGTCAGTAATATGAATTTTCCTTCCAAAAATAAAGATCCTTATGTGTTGCATTTCATCATTCTGAATAAATCAAGCTCCAGGAATTGTTTATTTTGCTACCAGGCTATCTAGCCTTTGTTCATGAACCTCCCCTCAAATGCTTGAACATAAAAATCTTAGCATAAAACACAAATAACATCTTAGCCACTTCATCCCAGTACTGTTGACATCCCCGTGCATCTTAATATTGACTCACCTGAAGTGACTTGCTTTCCAGTCTTTCCCCAATTCTAATTGGCACTGGAAAATTTGGACAAACCCTTAACCTTCCTTTAGTTCAGCTTACTTTCTTAATCTGTAAAATTAAACACATGTTTTATTAGGAATTTTTTCAAACCACAAATTCTGTAATTGAGATATCCCTGGATGGATTGAGAAAGGGCACCAGGAATAAAAGCACAATAGGAGGAGAAACAGGAAATAGGATCAAAGATATTTCAGTACATCCATGAAAAAATAATTTCGTTCTCCAGGGAAGCTACTAGCATACCAAATTTGGCATAGTAAAGTATGTCAGGCCACCTAATTTAGTTGGTTTACCAAATAAATTTTAATGCGATATTGCTTTATTCTAATACATGTCTTCTTAAGAGACCAAGGGATTGTTTATAAATCTGTGAAGAAATCCAATTTCTATGCAAAATAGTATTATTTAATAATATATGCAGGTGTAAGTTGCCAAAGCACTTGAATTTTTTTAAGTGCCCTTAGTAGAGAGGATTATCATGGACTTTTACAAATAACTCTTAAGTCCCAAAGTCAGCAAAGGGAGCATGCATACAGACCACAATTTCGTTATACAATTTCCATTCTTTTTCAGGGCTCCACCTTGCTTATTCATCCTTGCATCTTAATGTCCTTTAATTGATAAGTGCTTCTGGGTTGAACAAATTGGCATTTATAGTTGAAGTTCTATTTTATATGGCAGAAGCAAGATCAATTTGGGGACAAGGAGTAGATAGAAAATCAGGCTGATAATTGATTTTTAATTTCTTCCACTTTGTAAGCGTAACTTTTTCAAAACCTCTGGGGACTTTTTAAAGATTTTAAAAGAATAATGTAGAAAAATTATCTTCCAAATTTATTCATGGGATTAATAATTTATTTAGTTATATATTTGTGTGTGTTTGCAGCAGGGAGATATCTTGCATTTTCAGTACTATGTGCCATACCTTTTTGGCAGTAATAATTTAGATACTATTTAGTTAGATCAGTTTGTTACCTAACTTCTAAATTGAAGTCTCCAGCTTTTAATTTAAAATCTACATAAAATTTCTCTCATTACCAGCAGAGCTTTTACTTTTCCAGTAGCTTTATTGGGGTACAATTGACAAGTAAAAATTGTATATATTTATGGTATACAATGTAATGTTTTAATATTGTGTACATTTTGAAATTATTGACCATGCTTTTGTTGCTGTTTTTCAATAGTGAGAACATTTGAGATCTCCCTTAGCAATTTCAAGAATGCATTATTATCTTTAGCCACTATGCTGTAGAGTAGGTCTTTAGAATTTATTCATATTATTGCCGAAAATTTGTACCCTTTGACCAGTATCTCCCCCTTTCCTCCATTCCCCAACCACCATTCTACAATAAGATCATGTCGTATTTGTCTTTCTATATCTGGTTTATTTCACTTACCATAACATCCTCAAGTTTTCTTTCATATTGTCACAAATGGAAGAATTTTCTTTCTTTTTAAAGCCAGATAATAAAGTATGTATGTGTGCGTGTATGTGTGTATGTGACATTTTCTTTATCCACTCATCTGTCAATGGACTCTTAGATGTGGGATTACTGACTCACCATGCTTCTGAATTCAAAATTACTAGATCCTCTCCTTGGGCAAGAGTAGAGGGGCCAATTGGTATCTGAATCTTCTTAAATTTTCCACATTTCAAACTGTCATTTTCTGTGAAATAAGAAAATGTTTTATCCTGTGTTTGCCTCAAGATTTCTCAAACTTATTTAAGCAAGAAGCACTTCCTTCTTGTTCTTCACATAAAATTTTGTAATTCTTCTCAAAAGATAACTTTGGGAAAAGTTGCTTTACAGAGTTCTACCTTGAGAAGTTTTTCTTTGTATTAAGCATCTTTTCATGGTAACTTTCTTATTCTGTTGGCTTTTTTCTTATTTCTTAGAATCCCTCCACTAAATTGAAGGGCAGAGTTTATATTGTTAATAAATATTTATTAATTATGCTCACATTAAAATACAAACACAACATAATTATCAGCCGAATGATGCTATTATTTACTTGTTGGTATATGTAGAAGAGTGCAGAAGAGGACTTTTCATTGTGCAAGTGCTGTTCAATAAGATTTCAGTACTTTTGATTTCTTTGAGAACAGTCAATTGCCTTGGTTTGGTCACACCATTTTGATAAGTTAGCTAGAGTGTCTATTATTTAGCTATGACATTTTTCCAGTCCTCATGGCTGGTTAATTTTGGACAATGGAAATATATTTTTTTATTTGTTCACTTTGAAGAAAGTTTTTCATTAGTACATGTGTCTTGAGATATTTAACATAGACTGAATATTATTATTTTTTTCACAGATATACATACAGCAATACTAGTGTCTGTTTTATTTTGCTGTCCTTCCTATCCCCCTCTCCCTCCCCTCCCCTCTCATCACATCTCTCTACCCAATCTAATGTGACACACTTCTTTTTTTTTTCTCCTTCACATCATCATGCATGTAATCTGTATAACGATGAGATCTCTTTCCTTCTGCCGTGCAATTCCCCTTCTTCCTCCTTTTCCCTCCCACCTCTCTTCCCTATTTAGTGGTAATCTTCTTCTCATGCTCTTTCTCCCTATCCCATTTTGAGTCACCCCCCTTTTATCAGAGAAGACATTCAGCCTTTGTTTTTTTTAGGGATTGGCTAACTTCACTTAGCATTCTAATTTGCTATACATGACAGCAGAATGCATTTCAATTCATAGTACATATATAGACCGCAGTTTTTCATATTTCTGGTTGTACACAAAGTAGAGTCACACCATTTGTGTCTTCATGCATGTACTTCATACATGTAAGGGAATGATATCCATCTCATTCTGCCATCTTTCCTACCCCCATTCCCCTTCCCTTCCTTTCCCTTCCCTCCCCTTTGCCCTATCTAAAATTCCTCCATTCCCCCCCCCACCCCCCCTGTGGATCAGCATAGGATGTTCATCTTTTAATATTATGATTTTCAGGATGTTAGACTTTAGGAATTTGGGTTTTTTCAGAATTTAACATTTTGGATTATGGTGTTTGGGATTTAATTTTCTGTGATTACAATTGGCACCAGTTTACAACATAGCTTAATTGAGTATTTTAAGCCCACTGTTGAGAACTACTGCTCAGTTGAAAAGATTGCTTTCAAAATACTACTACTTGTTTACAATATAATTATTTAGCCAAAACTTCCAATTGAGATAGCCCATCAGATTAATGTCATTTTCATGCTGACCATGTCCCATTTGGAATTAATTATGAGAAAACATTTTCCCATTATATACCCTTTGTTCCTTTATCAAAGACCAGTTGATGGTACTTTTTTTCTTTTTTAAAAAAAATTTTTATTGTTGGTTGTTCAAAACATTACATAGTTCTTGACATATCATATTTCACACTTTGATTCAAGTGGGTTATGAACTCCCATTTTTACCCCGTATACAGATTGCAGAATCACATCGGTTACACATCCACTGATTTACATATTGCCATACTAGTTTCTGTTGCATTCTGCTGCCTTTCCTATCCTCTACTATCCCCTCTCCCCTCCCCTCCCCTCCCATGAATATTATTTTTTTAATTAACCTATTCTTACTATCACAGAGTGGCAGTTTGCTATTAGTGATTTTTTATTTTTATTTTTTAGATGTTGATGGACCTTTATTTTGTTCGTTTATTTATATATGGTGCTGAGAATTGAACCCAGTGCCTTACACATGCTAAGTAAGCACTCTACCATTGAACCACAACCCCAGCTCTGCTATTAGTGATTTTTAATAGCATGAACTTCATTCAAAGTCAGCATGCATGGATTCAAATACCTGGCTCCACTTCTTCTGGTTTTGTGACCTTGGGAAAGTTATTTAACTTCTCTATTCTTTGACTATTTCATCTCTAAAATGTGGATAATAATAGTCCTATCTCTTGGTTATTATGAAGATGAAATGATTAATATTTGCGAGTTATCTCAACAGTGCCTACACATGGTAAGCACTGGGTTTGCTATCATTACTGATATTGTTAGATAAATTATTGTAATGTGCATTGATGCATGCAAAATTCAAGAAGTGGGATATACCTGGAAAGGGAAGGGAATGTCATACAGGATTTCAATTGAATATGTAATATTTTATTTTCTTTTTTTGGTTTTGTTTCTGAGATAGGGCCTTGCAGTGTTTCCCAGGTTTATAGCAAACAGGTTTATAACAAGCAATCCTTCCACTTCAGTTTCCCAACATAATATTATTTTCTAAAAGAAAAAGATAAAAGGTCTGTCGCCCCTATTAAAACATGATAGTGTTTACTAATTTTAGTGATAGGATCATGAAAATATCCTAATTTACCTGTTTTATTTTTTTTAATTAAAAATGCAAGCACGATCTTCAAAAACAACAAAAGAAAACAATCACCCTGAAGACTCTTTTTAGAGAAATGGAGGGTCATTAGTAGTAGAATGCTTCTGGTAGCAATTTTTAAGGGAAACTTTCCATATTGGTAAAAACAAAACAAAACAAAACAAAAAACAACCTATTTATAAAAATCCAGGCAAGGTATTTGGAACGTATTTTTTTTTCTATTTGGCCCCATTTCTTTTTCTACGTGTAACTGCATATATTAGTGAATGCTAGTTGTCTTCCAAAAAGACTCTTACACAGAAACAGAAATTTTAATAGGGTAAAAGACTATAAAAAATGACATTTCCTCTATCTTGAAGCTAGATGTGGCCTAGGGAACTCAGTAAGTTGAATGTGATCAGAAGTTGTATGTGTGACTTTTGGGTCTTTCCCTTAAAGAGAAGGAACACATCTTTTCCTTACTTTTATCCTCCTTCCAGCTTAAGGTGATGTGACTGATGTGTGGAGCTGCAGCAGCTGTTTTATTTCAAGAGACTAGACCTATATTTTAATAATGGCAAAGCAATGAGATAAATGAATTCTGAGTCTCTGATGCTTTCAGAGAAGAGAGAGGCTGCTTTTCTTGAACTCATATGTGAGAGAAAAATGAACTTGTTTTTAAAAGATATTTATACTGTTTCTGTTACTGAAAATGAAGTTATAGCTTAGCTTATATAAAAATCCTAGTTTTCTTGAAGATTCACTCCTTCTTTACTCAGCCCATGTGTTTTTAAAGAGGTATTGGTATCATCTCTGGTTCTGTGAGTGGACTTATGGCCCAAGCCAGGCCAATCCACACCAATCACAGATGCATGTTGAAATTGCTGAGAAAGAAAAGCTGTACTTCCACTGGGTCTCCCAGAGGATAAGCATCAAACATTATGGTACAGTTGGTGGCCACTTTGCTCTCACAAGCTAAGAAGAGCTGGCTGGAGATTAGAGTCCACTGAAGAGCAGAAGTGAAGACATGAGATCCATTCTCTATTCCATTATTTGAGGGCTTAGATCTAGTTATGGGTTGAATTTTCTACAAGTAGAATTTTCAGTTACCTAAATCAAAATATCCTTTTTGTTGGTTAAGACCATTTCAACTAAAAGTTCTTATATAATTCAGGGTTAATGCCATGTAACTTTGGGAGTTGGCTCCCTCACTTTTTGCTGTTACCTTTTTCAGTGTAACCACATCTTCCCCATCCTCCATCCTAATCTCAGTAACTAAAAACAACAATGTATCGTCTCTCATAATATAGGTCGGATAAGCTTTTCTGGGTAGTTGCTGCTTGGTTGCTCTTGTGTTGGAGATATAACCTGGGGCTAGCCCCAGAAAACTCAACTAGGCTGGACATCCAGTGTGACTTCTTTATGCACAAGTCAGTCTTGTTGCATGAGTCTTATATCCTCCAGAGTTAGCACACAAGAGACCCACACAGTACAGAGACTAAGATTTCTTCTGACCCAACCAGAGAGACTATGCAGCCTCCTTTATATTATATCTTACAGGTTTCAGGCAAATCAAAATCTCAATCTAGATTTAAGCAGGGAGTATCTCATAAAAGCATGAATAAGGGAAGGTGTGGTTTATTGTGGGACTAGCTGTTACAAAATAAATTAAAAAAAAAAAAAATATATATATATATATATATATATATATATATATATATATATATATATATATATATATGAAATTATATATAAATTTTCTTTTTTCTACCCAGGAAAAGTCCAGTTCTCCTTTATGATCTGAATCGTAGAATAACTGATCATTACTCTGGTTATGAAGCAAGGTAAAGAACTTCTGAGATTGTTATGTTTCCTTCCTCCCGGGGTGATGGGCTTCCAGCTTCCCCCATCATGTTAAGGTTGCTTTTCCGCTAAAGCTTTTGTCCTCTCTAGAACAGAACACATACTAAATCAAGGTCTGATATAACGTAAGCTTTTCTGAGGAAGTGTTGCTTTGTAACCTCCACCCCTGTAGACTTTAACATTGTTGTTTTTAGAGAAAATGTTTCCAGCTGGTAGATTCTAAACCTCCTGATAGAAGTGGAAAAAAAAAATCATCCTTGATCATAGAAAAAGAACTGGCTGGATTCTATGCTAATCAGAGCAGACCTCATTCTCTGTGGGGTGGGTGGGGGGGAGAATCTCTCAATGAACCACTTTGAGGCAAAAGCTATTTGAATTATTTTTCTGAATGACGCAAGGTTGAGCTCAGGAGAGACAGATCAAATCTGGCTAAAGAGACTAAGATGTTGAAAAAGACCGAACGTCCAGCTGGTATTCCTGCTAGTCATAGGCTGGCAATAGAAACTTTGAAAAAATATGGTCTTTTTAAAATACCTGTTCTCAAGGGAAAGTAAAGCAGTTTAAATCGAGACAACGAATCAAAGAAATGGTTCCCATAATTAACATGTGGATTTTTGGGCTACAATAATGACCACAGAATTGTCATCAGCCTTTCCTCTCTTACTTACATCTGATGATTGAAGCTAGAGGCCAGGCATGCATGGAAGCTCACCATTGGTATAAACCAGTTTGGGGTGTATTTGCTTGCAAAACACTTGGTAAAGTACTAATCAATCTTGTTATAAAGCTGTAATTTACCCAATTTCTGAATCCCTATCTTGTAAGTGTTCAGGCAGGTCCTACTGGTGTTGGATTTCAAGGGGTGTGCTGGTGGAGGTATTCTATCAGAGGTCTGATAAAGCCAGGGAAGTTGTTGGAGGACATCTTATGCAGATTCTATGTGCAGACTAGAAAAAACAAACAACCCCCAGAAAACAGAATCCCAGAGATCTCAGAGGCAAACATCTAGTCCAACAGGGCTAACAAGAAGATAAAAGCACATGTGGATTGAACTTGATATCTGTTCCTATTGGTTCTATAATAATAAAAACCACACGGA
The DNA here is from genome assembly GCF_047511675.1 of Marmota flaviventris. Lineage (NCBI taxonomy): Eukaryota > Metazoa > Chordata > Mammalia > Rodentia > Sciuridae > Marmota > Marmota flaviventris. Next base: position 36,165,375 of record NC_092506.1, on the reverse strand, counting down.
GGAAGGTCCTTTGAAAACTAGCTGGGGAATGATGTCAGTTCCACGGCTGAAAAACAAAGATACTGCAGAAATGAGAGAGAACAAAAATCATAACCGTCAACAAAATGAAACAAGTTCTCCTGTGGCTGAAAGAAAAAGGTCTGATAAAAATCCTTGTGAAGCTATTGCAAACATAGGCCTTAGAGAAGTTTGGGGACTGAGCTTTCACTGGAAGATGTAATTCCTTGTCTCAATACTGTTTTTCCCGTTAGCGTTTGGGCTCCAAGGGGTTTAGCTCTCAATTTATTCACCTGGGAGATCACAGAACCTGGCACACCACAGATTTGTAGGGGGCATGTGTGGATGAAAGAGGGAAATGGGGAGGCTAATAGGGGTGCTCTGAGAACTATTAGGAGGGAGCACATAGTGTAATATTTCTTCAGTAAAAGCATGTATCACCAATGGATGAGGGTGATGTGGTTGGTGTTTAACAGCTGAGATGGATCCTGAATACTCCTGTCTCTGTGGACATAGTGGAATTGGGTTTTATTGCCATAGGGTCATGTATGGGTTACACAGGCATTTCTTTTCATTTAACAGTTTAATTGACTTTTCTGGAGAGAATACTGGCCCTTAATTTCAATATCCCCAGGTGTGCCTGGAAAGTGGTGATATGCTACTAACAAGTCATGAAACTAATCACCTAGGGGAATGTAGTTAAAATTTCAGTGTCACAGGTATGCATGTAAAACCAATCCTGGATAATTACAGCTTCGTGTTTCTAGGGTGAGCAAATCTGAGGATGTTCTCTAGTCTCTCAGTCAGGGAATATTTATTATGCGTCTAGCCTGTCTCAGCTGTAATGATCAGTAATTGGCAGATGTGTTGCCATGCTCCACACCTGTATTGATGATAGTCTTAGACATATTCATGGTATGAGAGATCATGACTCTTTTCCCCTCAGAGTCAGAACATTTCTCAGAATTCCTTTCACCATGTAATTTAGAGCTGCAAATAGGGACCGATCAGAATTGGAACTCATGATTTCACCCAAGAATTGAACATAAAACACAGAAAGCAAAGAATAGGATTCAAATTTTCTTTTTGCCTCACCAGCCTTACCTTTCTCCTTGACTTTTCACTCCATTCCTTTCATGGAATGCTGAAGAACCACCCACACCTCTAGGCAGGGTGTTTGCCTTCCGTGTCTGTCCACATAGAGAGAAAAGCTTTTCCTTCAAGACTCAACTCCCCTGCAACAGTTCTGAAATTTTAACACCACATCCTTTCCTTTTCCCCAGGCCTTCATGTGGGGAACAAATGACACGTTGTTTGTGCCTCTGCTTTATTCTACGGAAAACTCTAGGCAACAACTAGCAGGTCACTTGTTCCCCTATCTGTTTTCTCCTGGCAGTGAGTGCCAGTGCATATACTGTCACATAACAGAAATGCACACAAGTGCATGTGTATGTACATACACATATACACACATATATACATATCTGTGTATCTATTTTAATTGGTATTTGTTGAGCAATCAACATCTTTTTTATATGCTTTTCTATTACTAGGAGTAGATTTGTAGATACTTGTTTCCATTTTTCTCATCTTGTCCTCTGGAGGGAAACATTATGTTTTACAATCGTAATTTTCCTTTTTTTGTATACCAAGAAATAATGAATGACCTCTGTAAAAACAAGTCACTAAGACTACAACTGAAAAAAATAGGAACAAGCTTTCTCAAAGTATTGTGGAAATAAATAGATATTCATGAATCTACATTTATATGAGAAAGTAAGTTCCTAAAGATAGCTGAAGGTGACCCAAGCAGCCCATCCAGCTTCTCTGGGTGCATATTCACAAATGGCCTGACAGTCTTAAAGTGGATGGCAGGTTACTAAGGGATGAAACTGTGACAAGACTCCTGGTTTGTTTTGTAGGTATTCAAAGATGCCGTAACTTGGTAGGCCCTGTACACACACACACACACACACACACACACTTATATATTTACTTGCTATCAAATGAACAAAATAACATTATTCTTTGTGCTTTTCTATAATTAGGAGTAGATTTTTAGATTGTGTGTGTGTGTGTGTGTGTGTGTGTGTGTGTGTGTGTTTGTACCAGGGATTGAACTTGGGGGCACTCAACCACTAAGCCACATCCCCAGCCCTATATTTAGAGATGGGTCTCACTGAATTGCTTAGCACCTTTTTGCTGAGGGTGGCTTTGAACTTGAAATCCTCCTGCCTCAGCCTCTCAAGCTGGTGGGATTCCAAGTATGCAACATTGTGCCCAGCAGATTTTCAGATATTTTGTTCCTGTTTTCTCTTGTTCTTTCCCCTTATGATAAATATGCATCAATTTCAAGTTTGCAATCACAGTTCTCCTTTCTTGAATCTGATAAACAATGAAAGGTCTCTGTAATACAAGTCACGTAGACTACAGGTCAAGAGTGTAACACATCACTGCAATTTTGTGAGAAAAGTCCATTTTTTTTTTTTGAAAATTCTGTTGGCAGATCCCTGTATATGGATTTTGGTGGGGCAACAAAGGATAAACTTACATGGAAATGGCAAGTGAGGATGAGTAGTTGTGGCATCAATGTAATTTGAAACTCCTAGGGACTATTGGTAATACTTGGTCATTGACCCTTCTGGATCTCAGGATAAGTGCCTTGTATTTAATACAGGGAGCCATAAAAGCAACATGACTACTGGTGATACAGATGACAAAGAGGCAGGCGGAGGCCCTTAATCCTTCTGTCTCTTACTTAACCAGACTGCTTTGATAGCCAGAGGTCATTATTTGATTTGGAGTTGGAACAGCAAGAGGCCTATTCACAGTTCTTACCTGGGCAAGAGTTGATTTGAATAAGAACCCTGGAAGGTGTAGAAGGGAGGCAAACCTACCAGAAAGAAGCTAAGGGCAACTAAAGGCCTTTTCAGGCAGTGAGTATAGCAGGCTTCTGAGGCTCTGAGTAGGTAGATACCTTGAAGTTCCCTTGCCCGAGACTGAAATACTAAATGAAACTTGCCTGATCCTCTTCATCAATTTGGTATGAATAAGGTCACCTTTCTCCTCTTTTTGTTTTGTTTTTAATATTTGGGCTAATCACTGGATTAATTTAAGATTTTCCTCTATAAATTGTCTACGATTCCTACTTGCTTGGTTCAAAGAGCCCAGTTCTATTTCTAAACTACAGAAGAAGAGAATACTAGAAAAATGATCAGTCTGTTGGCAGGCTGCAGGTTCTTTCACAGCCACATGTTGCTGTTGGAAAACAATCTTCAGGGCTGGACCTAGCTTTGCCTTCTATTGCATTAACGACGGTGCTGGTTCCTTTTGCAGGCAGCAGTCACTCCTCAAGAGTGAATTTCTTTACTTTGTGTCTGCTGTGCTGCAATTGCTCCCTTTTGGGGCTCCAAGGTTTTAGTTCTCTAGTTGATATTTTCATGTAGTTAAAAAAAAAAAATTCCCCTGAGTCAGGGAGGCTGGCTGGTCAGGAGGGCCTACCGCCTTAGTCGTGTCCTTTCCAAACCAGCCCTTCCCTTCTAGAACATCCTCAGATTACCCTCTTCTTATAGCTAATAAAACCGAGCTCCACAGAATTGGAGAATTTATGCACTTCACAAATGGTTGAGCCATAGTGAATGTGTGGGTCTGCCTCTCAATCATACCATGGACTCCTCTCCTGCTACCATTCAGACCACCTGCAGTCCTTAGTGGTGTGTATACTTCTTGGGAAACAGTGATCTGCAGCTGAGTTGAGGGCACAGAGCCCTGTCATGGTAACTTCTGAGTCTTATTTGCTTCTGCAAAACCAGGCTTTCTGGGGGTAGTAACAAAGAACAGAAAATGAATAATTTATATTTCACTCTCTCACAGAGGCTCCCCACTGGGTTGCTTTCTAGGAAAAATATTCCTGGCTTGCAGTCTCAGCATGGGAGAATGTGCCAAGTCCAGCCCATTGTCCCCCTCTTCACACTGTCTAAGATATTAACCAGACAAAAATATCAGGCTGCTGGATTTGATGATTGCTTTTTATTTTGGTCCTTGGGAAAAGGGAATACTTTCTATCATTCATGGAAAACAGTTCACTTTCTGAGTGCTCAGTTGTTGTCAAAATGACCTGGATGGTTGGTGAAACAACAGTGGTGCCTCTCACATGACCACCAGAATTCATATTTGGTACCGTTTTTGAGTTTCCCTCCTGGGCTTGGCTGTGGGATTTTATTAATCATTCTTGCATACCGGCTTCCATTTGTCTGAATTAGACTGAGAGTTGACACAGACCTGAGAGACTTATTTATCCCATGTTATTCCTGCCTACTTTTCTATACAGATTAATCAAGATGTTCACTATTCTGTCCCTAAGAGAAGCTATACTGCCTTGACAATATGTGGACATCTCTTCCTTACCACAGGATTCAGCATGTGTGAGGCACTGGGTTTGGTCCTCGGCACCACATAAAAATAAAGATATTGTGTGTCCATCTAAAACTAAAAAATATTTAAAAAAAACACAGAAACAATAGGGACAGAAGCAAAGCAAGAGAGACATGATAATTCAGCCTCCTACCCTGTACGCAGCTATTGGGATCAGATGTAAAGATCCTGATTCAAATGCAGACCTCAAGCTAACATATGGCCTATCTTAGACCTTAGAATTAGAAAGAAGCTCAACCAAACAATGGCTTTTATGGGATAATCAGTTCCCTTTCTACATTGTACTTCTCTGTATGTACTATAGAACATGTCATATTGGATCATTTTGGAGCACTGGGAGCATAGAGAAGGACCATGATGGACAGGAGTGAACAAACTTATGAGTAAGTCCAAACTAGAAGCAGCAGACATGATGGATAAGCAGAGAATTGGGGTCAGAAGTGGAGAAGGAAGAAACAGAAAGAAACAAGCAGTGAGAGAAGTTTAGTGCTTAGCCACAATAATGATAGTCTATCTACAGCTAAAATTCCCAGACATGTGCTACCAAAGTCCCTAAAATTTCAACAAATACAGACTAACCTTTTCTTCTAGTTTCTTTAGGTATGGCCACATTGCTATTTCTAACCTTGATTCTCTGGCAAATGTTTCTTTACCTTATTGCCACGATTATCCTTTTAATAAACAAGGATTAGCCTGATTCAACTCTTATCTTACAAATAATAAATATGGGATTCTTAACTTCCTACTACATCCAATGTAAGAATCTTCCATGTAGCATCCCAGGCAAAAATTTGTACATACTAAGACCCCTAAGGTTTGGGTGTTCCACTTCGTAAGAATTCCTACTTCATTTTTAGCCACTTTGGAGAGTCGATTTTGAGAACATATCCACCAATCCAACCCCTCCAAAGTTTTCAGTATTCGTTTGACCTACCCATTATCCTAGAACTCCTATTCAAAGTTTATTTTTTAATTTCACTTTTTTAAATGGGATGTGTTGAGGACAAAAACAAGCTGCTATTAGCCTTCAGTAGTACTTTTCATTTTAGAATACATCTCCCTGTAATGTAATTCATGAAGAGCTTGTTCTTACATGTTGCTGCTCTCCACCACCAAATCTAAATTCTCTTTTCAAAGTTGTTTTATCCTTTACTTACTTAATAGTATGGCCCACCTCTCTATAACCCAGCTATAAATTTCTAATTTACTTTAGGCCTAGGTCTGTGACCTTAAAACCCTAGATAAATGAAGAATAAAAGTTTTGGTAGAATTTGGAACTTCTAGTTATTAAGTATGCCTTAGATACTTAAAGAGGTATCATGAAGAATTACCTTTCCTCTTTTTTGGTAAAAGTTTTGACACGTTGTTTTTATGAATTAAATCTGTTTATATGGTAAATCTGTGATTCAGAAGATGACTTACAGTAGTGATAGGCGCCTGTGTTTATATTGACCTTGTACCTTTCAACTACACAGCTATCATCACATTGCTCAAATAGTAGTGGATGAAAATGAATATCAGGTGGGTCTAAGGCCTTAATAATAGCAATTATCATGTCTATATTGCTTTGCTCCTGTCCCTATTATCTCTTTATTTAATTTTTTTTAGTTGTAGATGGACATATAATATCTTATTTAGTTTTATGTGGTGCCGAGGATCGAATGCAGTGCCTCACACATGCAAGGCAAGGGCTTTACCACTGAGCTACAGCCCCAGCTCCCTGTCCCTATTGTTTCTATCCACCAATTTTTAGTTTCCACCTACTTCTAGAGTCTTTTGTCTTAGTCTTCAACTTTTTATGTCCCAAACTTGCCAACAGATTTGGTTCCTGTTCTTGGTGATGGACTGCCTGGGAACATCTCTTGCCTACTTTGGCTTGGACTGTTCTTAGATACTTTTGCAAACTCCTTGTATTAGTTAATTTCCCTGTCCTCCAGGACAAGAAATGAGAATAGTTAAGTGAAACAGAGAATTTCGAGAAACGTCAGTCTGCTCTCATTGCTACTTTATAAACAAGCTACAAAATTTTGTCTACCAAAGGCTTAGAGCAGAAAACAAGTTTTGGTTGGTTTGTTTTTGACTTGTGAAGGTCTTTTGTACCTCAGCTCCTAGGAAGCAGAACACAATATGGCTCCTGCATGAAGAGCATACGTGGTTACTGCACAGTTTATGAAAATAGAACGGCAGCCTCGTGCTTGGAAGGCATAGTTATTATCTTCTGTAGGAATGTAAACTGTCCTTAGTAAGCTCTACTTTTAAAAATTTTGCTTATATCTCTTTGCGTGCATGTATGAGGGTGTGTGGTTGCTTTCGTAATGTCTACAGAATTCCAGTCATAATCCTTTAAACTAAAAATAAAGGAAAGGGTCCTAGTACTATTTTCTTTTACCTGTTGATTCCTAAAATAAATATTTTACTGAGTGCCTATTCTTTTGCCAGGTTCTAAAGTTAACAGGATGAATAAGCCAGATACAGCCTACACTTGAGAGCCCTCAAGAGACTTTCTGTACACTGTTCTGTAGGATAAGGGGAGAAAGGAAGACAGATAACCCCAAAGGGCACATCACATAGAAGTGACAGACTCAAAGAAGGAAGCAAGAAATCTTTGTACAGTTCCCTTTGGCTTCTTTTTTCTATGGAGCCATCTTATTTGGGCCCTGAGAAGATTTTATTCAAAGTTATTCTCACACAGTCTTGACCTTTGCCTGCTTTGCATTGGATATAGCCCAGTGTTCCAGCCAGTTTGCCACTAGTCTCTTCCCAACTTGAGGTTCATCTCCCTGAGCTACAGTTAGTGATGAGGATAAGGCTTTAGAGTATTCTTCTTATTTGTAACTTGTCTTAGTTGCAAATTCTTTCTGAAGAACATAATCAGTGATGCAGGAAAAATTGTTCAGTCACCAGCTCTACAAAAAAGAATGTGTGCTTGTGCATTTATATGTTTCCACATTTGTTAGAATTTTACTGACAAAGTATGCACACTGTGCATAGACTGTGCAGTACTCTTTATTATAAGTGATAAGGTCGACTGAAGCTCAGAGTCTGAACTTTTTTTTTATCCTCACCTGACCTTTTGTTATTGATGAATGAGTGCAGGTCCATGAATGTTATGTGGCATTTTCATCTATATTAACTAGCAAGATGAATGTGAAAACAATGGAGACATGTGTTCTAACTTATTTGTCAGTGATGTGTATTATTTGGGGAATTGGATAAAAGTTTTAGAGTATTGAAAAATTCTTTTTTCAAACAGTTATAGACATGATATGCTTTGAAGGGATAATCTGCATTATTAGCATTTTCTCCATCTTAAGTCTGTTTTAAGTCACTAAATTTATACTAATTTTTTTTTTCTAGCTCAATAGGAAACTAATGCATCTTCTTTTTCCTCTGCAGGGATTTATTGTGTAAGTTTTCCCACGAATAAAAAAGGCTGAATAGGGGATTTCTGATGGGGTCATTTTCCAATTGTTTCAGTTGTTGGGAGAACACCCTAGAAATCCAAAAGGAACCCATCCTTTGTTTCTGCTTCTGGTGACTTCAGTTGTGATGTCCCATACATTCAGTGACAGGGTACTTCTCCTTGGCACCTAGGCATGATATCCCTCAAGCATCCTGAAGCATCCAGGAGGATCACTTTTCATCCTGGCTCAAGGCAGCATAAGCACAAGCCTGGCAGTGGAGTAGCTTCTTCAAAGCTACAGCTCATGCTGCTCCACGGTGCCTGTGTGACAGCTCCATTAGGGGGTGTGTCACACAGCCATTATCCAGTCACATCTTAAGTGCAGCCCGCTGGGCTCAAATACCACTTTGGGAAGCAACAAATAATTTTCTGTTATTGGCGAGGGTCGCTGCAAGTTTCCTCCTGCTCTTTGGCACTCGTTTCCACAGCCCATTGCTGTTACAAAACGAAAACCTAGCATTAAACATTTAATTCTGAAATATATTTTCTCAAGAGGTGTTTATTTGAGCTACCTGGGTTTTGAAAGATTTTTTTTTTTTTTCACCTTTGGCTGCAAGCTCTATCAGCCCTAGGCATCCCTGCTGCAGGCCATTGAAGGATGAAGAATGAAATGATTGCTTTCAAGAGTGGGTAATCACTGGTCTCAAGCACTCCATCAAATAGCATCATCAGCAGAGGGCAAATGGGGAAGCTGTCTTCACTCCTCTGACTGGAGGCTGTGGCTACTACTTGTAATCAGGAGCCTCAGCCTTTCCCTGCATTCTGGATTGTGTTGCCACTTAAGCAGTTGCAGGTAGAGTTAGCAGACTCATGATATCTGCTAGGGGGTTGAAAAGCATATTTTGATGATATTCAAATCTGGGTTGGGATTGCAGTTCTTTTACTTCCCAGCTCTGGATCTTGGACATGGTACCTCTTATGTGCCTAGTGCCTATTAAATGGTGATCTCTCATTATCAGGTTCTGGTGAGAATAGAGATAACATGTAAAGTGCTGAGTGCAGTTCTTGCCACATAACTGTTTGCTTAGGAAATCCCATTTTTATTTTTTTCTACATATTAAACAACTTCTGCATTACTCTTTCCTCTTTCATTGACTATCAGCATAGTAGCTCCATTTGTTAAATGAAAACAGTAAAGTCCAGGCTTTAGTGACTTGCTTAGATAATTATGTGCAACTGACCATAGCCAGTTTTGCTGACTCAGAGCTATGCAGTGTGGCTTAGAATCCGCTTGTTAGAAATGTCATTTCTTGGGTACTACTATAGAATCAGCATTTCTCAGGATGGAACCCAGAAATTTATGTCTTTAGATAACTCTTAGGCACACCAATGTTTATGAGGTGCTGTTTGATCTCATAATACTGAACTCTTTCCAATATAACATCCTGCTCTCTTAGCTCCAATTGTAAACTGAGCCTTCGCCCTGTACAATCTGATGGGACTAACCACCTTGGAACTCAATGTGAATTAACCTCTTTCCTCCTACCTCCCCACCCCCCAGGCATATTCAAGTGAAAGTTAAAAATGCTGCTAACAACCCCCAAACGGGAACTGTATTATCCGTAGAGGAAAAAGCATCAATAGAAATTTCTTTGTTTTATGTAACACTGAAAAAGACAAACCTGTACTGCTGGAGCAATGTGGTGGACATAATGGAAAATATGTGTTTTGGGGCTCACTACATGTTGCCTGGCATTTGATGAGACAGTCAAGGACAGCCAGCCTAGCTGGTCAGTGGCAATGGTGGAAAATGATGTAGACTCATAGGCCTGATGTTGGATATTTAGATGACTAATTGATGTTCATATAGCTCCATCTATTTATTTTCTCTTAGCCTTTACTTTAAGACCAGTAACTTAGGAGACTTATGCTGATTGAGAGCTTGAGCTTAAAGCCAGACAGACCTGAGTTTCAATCTTTGCTATGTAGACAGCATCTTCCAGGGTTTATTTCTGACTCTCAATTTCTCCTCTTCAGAGAAGAGGTCAGAGAGGTTTTTCTTCAAGTGCCAGATAGAAAATATTTTTGGCTTTGTGGACCATATTGTCTGTGTCTCCACTAATCAGTTTGACCGTTGTATGATGACTGTGGCCATAGAGTATGTAATTGAATGGTGTGACTCTGTTCTAATAAAACTGTATTTTATAAAAGCAGGTGTAGGGCCAGGCACTGTAGCACATGTCTGTAATCCCAGTGGCTCAGGAGACTGAGGTAGGAGGATCACAGGTTTGAAGCCAGACTCAGCAATTTAGAGAGACTGTAACAACCTATGTCTCAAAATTAAAAAAAAAAAAAAAAAGGCTGAGGATGTGTTTCAGTGGTTAAGTGCCCCTGGGTTCAATCCCTGTTACCAAAAACAAACCAACAAATAAGAAAACAAGTGGTGGGCTGGATTTGGACTGAAACTTATAGTTTCTGACTTCTGCTCCAGAGAATATAATAATAGTATTTCTTCATGGACATATTATGAAATTAAATATAATTACATGTATATACCAAGTACCTTCTATGAAGAATTCAGTAATTGGTATTTATTATTTTTGTGAACTGGATGAAAATGGCACATTGATACATATTAAAAAGAGATTAAAGATAGCCAGATGGATTTCATGAATAACAAGATCCTAAATCTCATGTTTAGGTATGCTTCCCTGCTAGGACTTAGAGGGGGTTTGTGTACAAACACACACACACACCACGGAACAAAGCAGCAATCATAAATTAATAGTGATGATTATGATAATAACATTATTATATAACCAAAAATATATATTAAGTACTAGCTCTAAATCTGGAATTATTTTAAGTATTTTACTTATATTGTCTTATTTAATTCCCACAAACAACTCTGTTAGGTCTATATTGTAGTTTGTGCCTTTTCACATACAAAGAAAATAGGGCACAAAAGTTGAGTCATTTGCCTAAGATAATATGGCTATAAGTGTCAGGGCTGGGATATGAACTAAGGCAATCTGATTTCAGAATGAAGTCTCCTAGCCATTAGGCAATACTGCCTCCTTAATGCAACACTGCCCTGATGATACACACTGATACTCTAAGGAGAGGAGATACCCTAGTGGACGTTCAACCTGCATGATTTTCAACCCTGAACTACTGATGGCAAGCTGTTCTTGGGAGCTTTCATCATCTTTGGTGCCTCCCTGCTTCTGTTTTCCTGTATAGTCCCCATAAAGACCATCTAGTCTGATGTTTCTTTTGGTGATTTGCTTCTGGCTCTGCATCTTGGTTTTATCTTGGCTTTAAACCATCCTGGGCATTCTGATAATGACAATCTCTATGCTGATTCCTACCAACATACTTCTTTTTCACATGATCCTTCTCCTCTTATTGTTGAGAACTCAGTAGGCTTGGGCAAAGATGTGAGAGACAGAAAATGAAAACCCCAAAACATCAACTAGGATTTCCCCAAATCAGTTGGCAAGACGTTCCTGAACAGTCTAGCCGTCCCACCCTATTGCCCCAGTGAATATTATGGAGTTATTTTTAGAGTCATGCTTTCTGTGGTGTTGGGTTCCTGGTATCAGGTGTTTTCTGGTCTGGGACATTGCATTGTGCAATGCAGAAAAGAACTTTCCTCCCCCATTCGCTCTACCCTCTGCCCCAAAGGATCTAGCTAGCATTCGAACTCTTGTTTCAGCTACTCATTTGGAGGACAGTATGACTAACTATGCCTACACTTACTGAATGCTAGAAAAGAAAAATAATTATATTGTTAGAGGATGCTGGATAATGACAATAACTACATTTACAAAGTCCACTATGTGCCTGACACTATTTTAAGGTACTTTTCTTCCCAGTGACAAATTCATTAGTCAAGATCAAGTGTATCTCAGCATTGAGAACACGAAAACCAAATGACCAAAAAGAAGGAACATTCAGAAATTCACATTAGTTATCAGAATGTGGATGGAAATATTAAGGTCAGGGGTGGAAAGAGAAAAGGCAGAGACAAAATAAATTATTGGAAAGTCAGATGCATGCTGAACAAATATCTTGGCGGAGAGGTTATGGAAGAGAGAAAGAATAGGAAAAAGCAAAGTTAAATTTATTGAATAATTAATATGTGATATATATTTCCTATACAAAATTATATTTTTTTTCTGGTGAAATCTCTTATTCTGAGTTGCCTTCTTGCTACATCCTCACATGGCCCTTCTTCAGTGAATTTTATTGGGTTAAGATTTTACCCTTATTAATTCATTTAAACTTAAATTTCCCTTAAAAGTCCTAACTCCAAAGAGCCATCATATTGGTGATTAGTGCTTCAACATAAGAATTCTTAGGGAACACAGTTCATCCATAGTGAATACTATGAAAAAGAGATTTTCAATTTTAGTTGATGAGAAAATTAATGATTAGAGACAGTGATAACTTGCCCATGGTCTCAAATTTAGAATTTGGTGAAGGAGGTTTCAAACCCAGGAGCTCTGACTCTGATATGGGTTCTCTCATCCAAGGCCACTTCACATGTGAGAGACAGTGCAAAAAGTTATGTGAGAGCCTCCCATGGTCCTGGCAACTGAGATAGACCCCTGGGTCAGTCTCCTATGCTAGTTGCTATCTGGTCTTAGCTTCTCAGGTGAAGAAGTTTGTAATGTGGTTTTCTTCTTTTCTCTGCTTCCTGTAGATGATTTATTCCAGCAGGTGTTTTTCAATTTGTAGAGAAATTGGCAGGCCCTGTAGAACTGGGTGGACTTCTGTGATTTTTTTCCTGTTTGTGCCAACAAGAATGAGCCTTTCAATGTTTCTCTTTAGCCTAATGCTGCCAGGGGTGTTGATGAAAACTGTACCTCTCTGGTGGCACTTGTGGCCATCTGCCCTTTAGGCAATCTATCTGGTTGGCCAGAAGCAATGTTTCACTGTCTGTGAATAAAAATCCAAGCTGGGACCTTCTCTGCCAGAAAGAACTTTTACCATCTCAACTGTCTCCTCTATAATGCATCCTCAAAGGGTCTTTTTGTCATACCAGAAATATTGTAGGTGATAACTTATCTTTCTTTCTCTATGTACATGGGCACTGTTTACCTTGTCAGGAAGAATCAGCTCTTGCATGAGAAAAGGAAGATAAGAAAGCACCAAGTGAGGTCAACCATGGCCATATTCTTCAGTGCTAGATGTAGACAGGCAGGCATGAAAAACTAAGAATAGATCTCCTGTAAATAGACCTTGGAAAATGTACATACAAAATGCAAATGAAGAAGGAAAATACAGTGCATTTTTTCCTTTATCAAATTGGCAAAGCTGTTTTTCAAAGACATCAAAATATTCAATTTTGGTGAGATTGCAGTAAAAATGCTCACTGCATTTGTTTGTACAGCCTTTTTAGAGGGCAATTTATCATCATGTTTCAAAAGTCTTCAAAGGGCATGCCCTTTGAAACAAGCCAATCCGCTTTTGGAAATGTATTCTAAGGAAATCATGCACCTGCACAAATATTTTGTTATGAGGACGCTCATCACAGCATTTATAATAGTGAAAATGGGAATAATGAAAGGGCAATACAGCATAATTAAGTAATGTATGATCTATTACACAATGAAATACTATCTAGGCCTAAACTGATTTATTAGATATATATTGATATGCGAAGTTATATTTTAAATTAAAAAAATAGGTTAAAATTTAATGTATTAAATATAATTTGTTATACATACTGAATGTATTTGATATGAAGTCCAGAAAGTTGTAGATGTAAGTTGTTCAATAGGATGTATGGCATAGGATTCAAATTTTTCTTTACCTTCTTATATTTGCATTAAAATTTCTCTATTATAAACAAGAACTCTCTATTAGGAAAACAAGCTTATAATAAACTTAAACAATTGCTTAGGAACTCAACAGGACTACAGGTATAGACATAGAATCTAGCCCTACCTACCTGATGAACACCACCATGTCCCCACTTCTCTTCCTGCTGTCTTCTAACCCCTTTTTCATACATTGACTCCTTTGCTTGGCCATCTGTGGCACTGTGTAGTTATGTTACATGAAATTTTAGAAGCTTTTTGATAAATTGTCTATAGGAATACACATTACTAAGAAAATGAAATCACAACCAGGAGAGATTTGTTTTTATTTGTATCGCAAACAGTCAGAATTTTTGACTTCTTTAGTTACTATGAGAGTCATAGCTAACAACTGAGCTCTGGCCAGTGTTCATACTGAGGAAAGGACAATGGTTTCATAAATTATATTTCTTCTTTGTCGGGTAGTCCTACACTGTTTATTTATACAAGAGTTTTCAGCTCAGCAGTAAAAATATGCTTATTTCACCAATAGCTTGAAATGAATTAAATTTCCTCTTCAGGAGCAAGTCTCAAAAATTTTTGAGGCCACAATGCCTATAAAGCAATTAGTCTATTTACAGCTTCAGAATAGAAGTTTAAAACTAAGTACACTTTATAAGTTAACTTGTCTTTATTTAAAATATTAAGTGTTGAGATCTCAAACCAAGTGATAGCAAATTATTTGGATTTTGCTGCTGACTTCTCCTATTCTTGCATTTATTTAAAAAACATTTGTGTCCCTAAAGGATAACATAACTCAGTTTTGCATTAAGAATGTGGTGTAGTGTTCTCTGTCCCTTCTATTTTCTCATCTAGAATTAATTTAAATGAGTATCAGCGTACCTCGCCACAAGATCTAATCTGTTTACACCCACTAAGGCTAACTGGACTAATTCCATTATGTCATCATTGACACTACATTGGTTATCTTACTGGAGAGTGGAATTCTTCGTTTGTGAAAGACTCTGTGCTGGCACAATGGAGGACACAAAACACCACCATATAGTCAGTACCTATAGGTGGGGGCCCACAAATCAGCCTGACATGGAGCAAAGTAAGTCAAAACGGGAAAATAAGTGCTGTGGAAGTTCAGAGAGAGAGATACCACTTTGAAGCTGAGGTGGAATGTTGATCATCGATGAGGCAGCTATTGAGGTGCACATTAGCTCTGCTATTTTTTCAGGCATGTGACACTGAGCACATTATTTTGCCTCTCTGATTCCTCAGTTATAAAGTAAGGGTAACATGTCCATCCTGCAGAGGATTGCTCCAGGAATTAGATGATTATGAGAAAAATAGAGAATTTTAAGCTGGCATACACTGTGTATTCAGCCCATGTTAACACCATGAATACCCCTAGAGTTAGATCATGAGGAGAGTGAAGATGAACTTCTGGTTACAGGGCACACCATTGCAGCTGACCCTGCTCCTGTCTTTTCCATCATCACTGCATGCCTCCCTTGGGAAGCACCAGCAGTGGTACTATTGGTAGAAGTAGAGAAAGATGAAGAGAACAAAGAGGAGGAGGAAGCAGCAGGAAGCTTGTAGGGGATAAGGAGCAAGGAGGAAGATTGGTTTTCTTGAATAACTGTACTTATTTTCAGCAGTTGAAATGGCATGGTCCCAGGAGGCATTTTTGAAAGGATTTCTGCAATCCGGACCATGGGAAGAGATGTCAAATTCCTCTTTCATATTGTCACATGATATCACCAGGTGGTTTTAGAACTGGAAGCTTTCTGAACCCCAAGAGGCTTCTCAGCATACATTCATCTTCACCCAACGATTATGATGGCTGCATGTTCCCTGTGGCTGAGGCTCCCTGGAATTACCTCCACCTTAATCCCTCCCTCCCCACAAATCCATCTCTTTATAGTGCTCCCAGACCGGATGACCTACTGTTGGCCTCACATATCTTGCAAGAACAATATAAAAATCCGATGCCATGGAAACAAATTTGGTGACTTAATTCAGTAGATCTCAATTCTGGCTGCAAATTAGAATCACTGGTACGTTAGGTTTGAATCCCTCAGGATTTTGATTAAATTTATCCAGGTTGAGAGTCTGACCTGGGTCATTTTAAAAGATCCCCAGGTGATTCTTAATTTGCAGTTAAGGTCGAGCATCACTAATTTAATTGAATATTTTTTGAGAGGAAAACCTCAGTCATAATTTGCCTATTAATTCTAACATAAGAAAAGAGACATTGGAGAAAATTAAAGGGCATGAGCGTTCTTATTTGTTGGAATTTTTTTCTTTTAAAATAGCTAGGCCAAAAAGGCAGCATTCCTGACCAAGACTATTCATATATAGACAATTTTTGTCAAAAGGCTTGGCTTATTATTTGTAGCTTTATATAAAAATCGAGAAGCTCCAAGGATTTGAAACTGGTCCCAGGATTAGAAATTTGAAGGGATTTGTATTGAATTATGAAATAAAAACACTGTCTAAGTTTAGCAAAAGTAATTTCCCAATGAGTTATTGCTCAATATTATCTTTACACATTAAATTTTGGCTCCCCTAAAAGAGAAAGCAGAAGAGCTTTATGGATTTTTTTTTTTTAATATATAAGGCAGGCTCTGGATACACACACAGACAAAACAGCTCTGGCTTGCCTTAAAAGGAGACACAGATCATGTATTTATTTTGTCCCTTCAGTTTCACAGATGAGTAAACCAAGAGCTGGAGAGTAGAAGCAGTTGCCTAAGAATGCAGAGCCGAGGCCCCGTTTTCCTCTTCTACTCCGTTTCTTCATATTGCTGAGTTAAACATTTAATGTTTATTAAGTGTCTAGTTTGTGCTTGATTCTAGACAGACACCTCTTACTGAAACTGAGGGGCAGGGTAGGAGCTTGGGTACATGAAATAGAGAAAAAAAATCAGGAAATAATTTGAGCCATAATTTATCCACAAATCTTCTATTGGTCATGCCAGGTGCATGATCTTGGCAGGGCCGATAGTGAAATTAGTGAT
This sequence comes from Marmota flaviventris, assembly GCF_047511675.1. Classification (NCBI taxonomy): domain Eukaryota; kingdom Metazoa; phylum Chordata; class Mammalia; order Rodentia; family Sciuridae; genus Marmota; species Marmota flaviventris. The sequence goes on along the minus strand of NC_092506.1, from coordinate 36,148,705 downwards.
GCTAAGTTACCTGGGCTGTTGACTCCCTTGATAAAGAAGGATCTGATTCAGCACCAGCCATTGCAAGGTTGGAGACACAGAGTCTGGTAAACATCCCTGTGTTTGGTCAGGAGGCACATCTAATGCATAAAGAAATTGAGCCTGCTGGTAAAGTATCTCCAACCTTTTTTCAAAGTAAGACTCTGCCAAGTAGCTACCTTTGGGGAGAAGATTGCTGGTATTGTATAGGACACTTGTTATATTTGAATTTCAGCTACATAAGACATCCTTTTTAAGTGTAAGTATGTTACATTTTGACCCAAATACTAATAAAAGTGTTTGTTGTATATCTGGAGTTCAAATATAACTGGATGTCTTCTGTTTTTCCCCCTAAATTTAACAGCCCTTTCTGGAACCCCCTTTCTCCTATAATCTGCCTTGATTTCATTTCTTCTGTGTTCACATTGGAGTTATTAGCTCCTGGTACCACTACTACTCTCCTCTCATTTTATTATATAGGTTATAGGACTCTAGTAGCCTAGTGCAAATAGCTTGTCAGAGAAGTTCATTAAGTGGATGACGAAAGCAACAAATGTGTTGAACACAGGGTATGACTGGTTCCTGCTTTGAGAGAGCAATTCTATATGCAGCTGATACTGGTGTTATATGAAAACATTTCTGGGGCCAGTCTAATCTTTGTGATTAAGAACTACCCTCTATATTCGGGGTTTCTAGAAACAGTGAAGCCGCTTGTGGTACTTTCCACTTTATGGTGGGTCTGGGTGTGGGTTGTTAGGCCAACAGTGGGAAGAGTCCCATCTTATAGCAGGTGCTTCTCTAACTGCTGTTGAGATGTCCGAAGATTTTGTCTGCCTGCTGTACCTCAAAGCTGCAAACCATTGAATCAGATCCTGTGGGGGGTAATGAGTGCATACGTTTCCTTTGACTTTGTGTTCTTGCTGTGTGAAAATGTCAGAAATTGATAAATTTTAGAAAAGGAAACTGGAGACAAAAAATAACTAACCTTGAATGCTGACTTATTCCTATTGTCATGAGCAATTCATGATTCACCTGTGTGTTGATACCTCCTGGAAAGCCTATGCCATATCTCCATTTGTGATTTCACAAATTGGTTCTGGCTCTTCATTTTATGAGTGTTTAAGTATAGGGTTCACAGAGTTGACTAGTATTATATGGGGGAAAAGATAAAAATGTGAGTACCTTATGTGAGTGTAGAATGGAGTGATTTAATGTATGTAAAATATTAAGCATGGTGTCTGGCCTGAGGAAATGGTTGTTGAAGGTCAACGAGGATATTTCAGGTACATCAGGTACACATTGAGGCAGGCACACTATAGGTTGAATAACTCAGGCACACATGATTGGTATAAGGCAAGACTAGAACTCACTTCTGATCTTTAATCCCATATCTGACCCATATCAACAGTGAGAGTTCCTGAATCTCCTGATTCTAGAGTTTTTGTTGTAAATGAGAGGATCTGTTATGGAACTATTCTTGTAACACACAAGCACAGACCTTCATGTGTGGCAGGGCTAAGAACATAGACATCCCTTTGTTTTCTATTTTTTAGATCTAGGAACTCATGTCTATCCCTGTCCTTCTTACCATTTAGTATGGAATAATGCCAGAAAAATCAGCCAACACTGGACTCCAAGGTTTTTACAGCTAAGATTAGAAATCTGGTGGGCAGAATCAAGATTGAGCCTGTCCATGCTTAGTTCATCATGTGGCCACTGCTCTGTCATACTGCATCTTGCCTGTTGGGTCTGAAGACAAAGAATGGAACATCAATAATTAAAGGTACAATCATAGCTAAAGCTTCCTTTAGTTATTTTTTTCCAACTCTGACATTTTATGAGTCAACAAAGCCAAAGCCATCAATATGAAGCAGATTATTTTTAGCAGTTTCTTAACCAGTGTGCTCTAGCTTTAAATTAAACATTGACGTTGGTTATTATTAAAATTCCAAAAATTCTGGGCAGAGAGGAACCCATGATAGTACAGTAAACACTAGGCTTTCATTACCTTGTTTTCAAAAACACCAACTCATTTGCTGCTCCAACCAAATACAACTGCATAAAACTAATGGACTGTGGATTTCCTAAGGATTAGTTGTTCAAGGTCAGAATCTGAATGTGTAAGTATAGTTTGCATGATTGAATATTACTGCAGACTTCAACCTTTTTAGATTTGCAGTATTTTAACACTGATATTATCTTACGATCATTTGATTCTACAGTTAGTCCCATTTTCTGATTATCAACTCAAAACACATGGCATTAAAATTTCAACATTTTAATTTTGCTTTGAAAATTTTGCTACATGTTTTGTAATATAAGATAACTAGGACAGCCTCTGTGGCATGAAACTAGGGTTGGAAATCAATTCCTTTGGTGTGATGTAGTGGAAAGAACACTGGTCTTGAAGCCAGGAGACCTGATTTCTGCTACTTACTAGATGTGTGTCCTTGGGCAAATAATTCAGTATATTTAGCACATACACTGCATTTAACAAATAATTTAGGATATTAAACTTATGTTTTATATGAACATAAGCTTGGAGTTGGGATATTACAGCTATGGTAAAATACTGCTAGCAGTAATATCCAAACTCCAAACTGTCTAATATACCCATGGGGACGCTTCAGGAGCACCCAGGGAAGATGAGGAGAGGACTGTAAAGTAGAAGTCTCTCTCTCTACCTCAACCCACTGCCATGTTACCCCTTGAGGTAAAACTAAGGTTTTTTTCCCAGTAAAGAGAGATCCTACTCAGTGGGGCTTGAGCCTTCCCATTCATTCAGAATAATGTAGTTAAATAGGATCTGAGGCTCTGGTGTCAAAGGCCCAACCTGAAAATCTCCCTCAGGTTCTTACTATGTGCCTTGAGCAAGTCACTTCATGTCTCTATGCTTCAGTTGTCTTCTCTGTAGGTCTTATTGTCATTTCCCTTTTACAAATGAGGAAACTGAAGTACAGATGAGGTATTGAGATGAGAAAGATGATGGTTCTTACCTTATAGCGTTTTATAAGGATCAGTTAGGACATACATCACAACAAATCACAACGCCTAAAACAGTAAATGGCAAATACAAATAGTTTTAAATTAATTAATTTATTAAATATCTATTGTACATCTATGATATGTCAGTCATTTCTGTGGTTGGAATATGGTTTGAGTGTGTCCTCCTGTTCATGTGTTAGAAACTTGGTCCATAGTGTGGTGAAGAGGTGGAGCCTAGTCCTTACTTAGGTCATTGAAGCTGTGTCTTGAGAAAGGATTAATAGTTTTCTTGGGAGCTTAATCTCACTCAGGCACCCTGTCCTGTTATCTTTCCCTCTTGAATGCATTCCTGCTATTGAGATGCTATCTGTCATGAGGTGCTCATCATAGTGCAGCTGATTTACCATGCTTTTGAACTCCTAGAACTGTGAGTTAAATAACTTTTGCTCTAAAATTTACCCAGCCTTAGGTATTTCATTATAGTCACCGAAAGTGGATTAATATCATCACTGTTATCTTCCAGAGATTCGGAATGATACAACATGGTCCCAATTTTAAGAACAACATAGGATAGTAGGAGACAGAAACCACAGAGACAACCAGGTAAAAATACTTGTAAAGCACCATGATAACTTGTGCTACAACAAAAGGAGTTGTATATACAGACAGTAGGAAGAATGGCTGTAAAAGGGACAACTCTCAAAACGTATTTGAGAACTTCTTGATGAGTTAGAAGGATTGGAAGAAGGATTGGAAGATGACAGCAGGAGAAAAGGAAGAAAAGAACTATCAATAATTGTGGTTATGCGTATTGCTCCAATTTATAAGATCTCTCCTAAAGTAGACTTCAAGCATGCTACTGGGATGTGTCTACACCCACCTCAGCCCCTCCCTTACATCATTCCTGGCTTGTCCCATCCAATTGTGAGGAATTATAATGTATATCCTCTTGCCAAGTCAGGGCTGAGAGTTTATGTCTGCTTATGTGTTTCGGTTATTCATATAACTCAGGGATTTCAGATATTTTTTTAAACAAATCCCTTGGGGGGGTGGGGAAACAGAGTAGGAAAAAGCTATAAGACCCATCGTCTTTTCTAATAACATTTAAACCCAAGCAAGTCATCATTCTGAAAGCCAAGTGAGGTCCTCAAACCAAAATATTTGCTGTTTTTAGTTAGAGAAAGAAGTGAGCACAATTCAGGCCTAAAAAAGAGACGAAGCTGGAAAGCACAGCGAGAAGGAAAAATACATGTAGGAACTAAAAGCTCCATGCTGAGAAATGAGCCCAAATCAAGAAGCATTTTTTCTCCTGTGGGCTCTCACTTCTTTCCTTATATGGCTCATCAAATTTCCCAGACATTCTGAATGCTTGAAGAGGGGTTAAGACTTTTTTTTTTTAAATTAATGTTATCTAGTCATATGGCATAATTATTGTTTCTGGCACAAATTGACTTTCAATAATATGATGCAAAAATCAATGATGAACAAGTGAGCAAAAGCAGAGGGAAGCACAGCTGAACATCCAAGAGGCTTTTTGAATCACCTCTAAATCCACAGGTTTTATAAGGACAGAGACTGTGATTTCTGCTCCCTTTATAGCCACCAGATTCTACAGTGAAACACCACTAAAGTAATGCTAATATATTCTGTGTGTGCCAGTAAATGACAATGCAAGCATGAATTGAGAATCAGCCAGTCCCCTGATTCCCTAGGTTGCCTTGAATTAGGTCTCTGATGTATGCAGTCTCTCTCCGACTCCCCTTTCTCTCTCTCTCTCTGAAAATGCGGGTGGTTTTTTTTTTTTTTTTTTTAATATGAGTATCATTAAAATTGCAAAACTCATCCCAAATTTGCTTGTCAAAGTTTCCTTGAGCCTTTCTCTTGGCTGAGATTCTTCACATCTGTCAGCTCAAGAAGCCACCAGCAGGCACAACCTCTGTTTGGCTGCAAGCTGGACATTGAAGGTAGTAGAAAGGAGTGGAAGACTCAGTTTCTGCTTTTCAGGATTTTGAAACCTTGTTTGAGGATAAAGGATACAAACTTAACAACTAGGGAACAGTTAGCAGGCACTGTGATAAAGAGCTAAATTGTGTTTTAGAGTTCAGAGAAAGGACAAATTGTCATGGAGTAGAATGAAATGTTACTCACTTTTCTTTAGCTTTATACCTCCTGGAAACCTTTCCTGGTGGATCCAATTCATGCAAATAGCAGTGTTTGCTTCATACACTTAGATTAAATCTAATGATATTTTATCATACAATAGAAATTCTCAGTCTCCATGGAAACTGTAGTATAAGGGTCTGTGTTGGGGTGAAAGGAGTTTAATTTCAGTCACTGCCCCCCAAAACTGGAGTATGGAATTCTACACATTTTAAGCACCCTTTTACATATTCTTTTTCAGTGAAAAAATATATTCAAATGCTTTCTCTATGTTTATATGTGCCTCAAGGTTTATAAACCCTTTGAATGCAGGAGTGAGTTCACTTGGGCTGCTATAACAAAATAAAACAGACTGAGTTATTTACAAACAATAGAACTGCATTCCTTATATTTCTTGAGGCCGGAAAGTCCAAGATCATGGCATAGCAGGTGTGGTATCTGGTAGGGTCCTGGTCTCTCTCCCAAGATGGCAGTTGTTGAGGCTTTCTGTAGGGAGAACGAATGTTGTGCCCTCATGTGATAAAAGAGTGAGAAAGAGAAGAAGATTCTCTCTGAAGCCTCTTATATAAAGGTGTTGATTCATTCATGAGGGCCCCAAGTCGTTTCCCAACCGATCCCATCTCTTAGTACCACCAGAAAAAAGTTTGAGTTTCAACACATGGGTTTTGGGTGGCATTCAGATCATAGTAAGTGGCAGCCACTTATTTATTTTTGTTCTCAATTTTTATATTGAGGGATCTAACAGAATATTTAGTTGAATTATCAATAGTATTTAAGTTACCTATATATCCAGAAAAATTGAGCAACTCCCTTTTTCAATGTCAAAGAAATAGTAATTCTTCAAATCCTCCAACTCTTCTTGACTTTTATTTGCTCTTTACTTTTGCATTGGTCATACTAAAATCTTCCCATTGGTTCATGCAACTGCATTATTTAGAGATTTGTTCTTTGTGTTAAATACTGCCTACTTCCCAGTGTCCTTTGATTAAAGACAGCAGTTTATGTGCTAATGATTTATGAAATATCTGTCATTCAATTGTTGATGCATTTCAGATTCTTTATGATATAAAAGGCCCCACAAACAATGAATCCTCATTCATAGCTAGCTATTGTTCATGGTCTATGTTCTGCATTGTCCTGCCTTACAGTTTTTACTCCATTTCTCAACTTCTCCTGATCTCAGCTACTTCTTATTTCTTCTCTTATGATCCTATATTTCAGATTCTAGGAGGTGGTGGGAAGTTTTAGAATGGCAAAGAGGGAGTTTGCTTGCTTGGTTGCTTATACACCTTGATTCTGCTGTATGACCCTGGGCAAGTTATTTAACTTGTCTATTACTGTCTCACAGTGTTGACAGAAGAGTAAATAAGACACAGAGTATATGTTTTTGCCCTTTGCTGCTGTTGGCTTTCTTCCCTGCCTCAGATTCATATCTGTTCCATGGACCTGCCTTATCTTGTACTAGTCCTTAGAACCTTCCCTAGAATCGCTGAAGTTCTCCTTAACATTATCACTTTTTTTTTTTTTTTTAGGTAAAATGAGAAAGTCTGTGCTCAAGATCACAAAGGGTATTTATTAGTACTTGAGGAATGTTGCAAACATTTAGAAGTTCATACCATAATTGTCATTGTAACCTATAGGTATGGTACTTCTGTTCTGCTTTTTCCCTGATAAGAAAAAGCCCTTTGTAATGAATTACAGAAATGGTGTGGGTTTTAACTTAAAGAAATATTGAGGATGCTTTGGCAAAAGCTACAAAACAGATACACTGTTACTTTATTTCTACTTAATCTTTTGAAGATATTGGTCATTTCAATTCCCAATCAAAACTGTGACCAATCTCGGAGTCGCCCCATGTCTTGAAGTTTGGTAAATATTTAGCATTACTATTATATCTTTCTAATTTGTTAGCACTTGACAAAATAATTCTTAATACCATTGAATAAATGACCAGACATCAATCTGAATGACCTCTCAATCTGAAGAAATAATGACAAAGAATCACACAAAAAAAGACTGTGGGGAATTTCATGGGTCAGGACTATAAATATAGGGGTACCCTTAAAACTTGAATGGCTCAAGTCCAGAGGCTGGGGCTAGTCATTCAGTTGTCACATGGGAGAGGTAAAAAGAGAAGGGTGTTCAATCAGATTCTGAGAGTCGGCCTAACTGGAATCTAACTTTGCTGATGTATACGGTAGTCTGGGTAGAACAATTGTTCTTTTACTTAAAAGTTATATATATATATATATATATATATATATATATATATATATATATATATATATATATATTGTTATTTTTGTTTAAAGGGCAAGTGGTTGGGATTGACAATTTTTGCCTGTGAAAAAAAACATAAAGTAAACCAATGTGGTCCGGATAGGAGGGAAAAAATATCAAAATGACGTCCCAGTCCCTTAGATCTAAAGGCCCATGATAATTTCTGGAATGGCCATGAACAGATATCCACAGCAACAAAAAGCTAGGGCTAGGATTAAATCCAGGGCTCTAAGACTCCACACACTGTCCTCTTACTATCATGCTACATTGCCTCATTTTGAAGTTGATTCCGTAGCTGGGAGCAACCTGAGTTAACTTCCTATCAAACACTGGATTTCAAAGAGGGGGATACTTGGGCTTAGAAATATCTATCTGAAAAATTCACTTTCTAAAATGTCTAGTACACTTCTGGTGAGGACGATCCAACAACTCTTTGACTAAGAGGCTTAAAGGTGATCCCTTTGTATTAATAGGTAAAGTTTCCATAATTAATTTCTTATGTGTTTTTCATGGATATCTGGTACCTTCAAGTAGATTTGATCCTGTGCATAATTTATGAGAAATATTTTTGAATGCTTTTAATGTGTTTTTCACTTTTACTTTTCAGTGTATATGACTTTCCTCAAGTAAGCCCAAGAGTTATATCTATCATATGTTTCAACAGGAATGAAAATATAACATTTGGCTTCTGACACCCCAATTAGGGTTTCTCAAAGCTGTGACAACACAATAGTGTTCCAGTCCAAGTTTGTTGAAAGAAACTAACATATTAAAATTTTAAATTCTCATATTCCCTCCTTCCTGTGTTTTAATGTATTAAGACCCTGGCCTGATAGGCTTGATTATAGAATTTTAGTAATAGAAATTTTGAGTATTCAGGAAATGCAAAGTGGATATAATTACTCATATCAGCTAGAGGAATTTGGGGTAGAAGTAGCAGATGGGCAGCTCTGTGTCTCATTCTCTATCCTTTGAAATGAAATATTAGAGGTAAAGTGTTAGAGGACATGAAGGGAGTGTTGGGGGCTGAGAGATTTTTCTTTTTTCTGCTTAAGATTCTGAAAGGTAGTTTTCTTATAGTTTGTCTAACCCACTTGAACCTTGGCATCACAGGATGGTTGAGCAGAAGGAAAGCCGGAGCATAGCCCTCCCTATTTACCTGTATTTCCCATGAAGAATTTATGATATGTCCTTGAGATAGGATGTGGAGGTTATTTGAGATTCTGTCTGTAAAATTTGCCAGAAGTTCTTCCTGAGAAAAAGTGGTCCTGTAATTGATTACTGCCTGGGAATTTCATCTGACCTGCAGGGGAGTCTACAGCATCATCTGTAGCCAGGTCATCAAGGAAAATACCAAATGATGACCAGGCAAAAAGAACAGACCATGAGTTTCACCAGCTGTGAACTTCAGCATTGAATGTCAATAGCACATTTGGGAATAAGACTAGTCTCATTCCAGTGGTAATTAGTTCAGTGAACAATCATACCAGCTACTATGCAACAGCTAGGAGCAAGAATCCAGAGGGTATCCAGCCTATGCACTTAAAGCCCCAGTCTCTCTCCTTCTCCTTTTACTATGTGGTCATAATAAAATCACAGACCATTTAAAATTCAGATAACATCATGGAGAGAAGTTGAATGGGAAGAGATCTGAAAGACTAAAGAATTTTTTCCAAAAGTCTTGTTATTTAAAGTTTTTGGGTAAATTTTTCCTACAAAGAGCTAGGCAGCACATATTTTAGGTTTTGTGAACTATATAAACTCTATTGCAGCTATTCAACTCTATTCTTTCAGTGTGAAAGCAGCCATAAAAATATGTAAATGAGTGTGACCATTCTCTAATAAAACTTTATTTGTAAAAATAGACAGACTTTCATGTCTCCTAACTTCTGGTTTATATCACTGAGTCAGACCAAATTTTCTGGATTCAACTAGAGGTAATTTCCCCCTACTAACCCAAAAGGTAACAGCTTTGGAGAAAAATTGAAAGTAGAGAAAACTGATATTTTCCTTGTACATCTTGGTGACATAGGAATAAGATTGTGGTTACTTTCACACTGTGAGGGAGATGCAATCTCAGTGTGAAGAGGAATGATTTGTTGTTTCCCTTTCCCAAGCTTTGTGATCACTGGAACATTGATGACTATGAGATGTGGATTTCATCAAGGGAAACTCAAAGTGGGTAATGGAATGGGGAGGGGGAAGCAGATCTGATTAAAAGAGCAGCTTTGGTGTCTCTTGCTCTTTGGTCTGGATCTCCTGCTCTCTTTGCTAGGAACTCTGTTATAGTTTAATATAAGGGGTTCCCCCCAAACTCTGTTATAAGACAATGCAAGAGAGTTTGGAGGTGAAATGATTGGGTTATAATAGCCTTAACCTAATCGGCATTTATCCACTGGTGGTAACTATAAGTAGGTAGGGTGTGGCTAGAGGAGGAGTGTCACTGGAGTCATGATTTGGGGGCATATATTTTATCCCTAGTGAGTGGAGCTCTCTCTGCTTCCTGGTTGTTATGTCCTAAGCTGTTTTCCTCTTCCACACACTTCCATCATAATGTTCTGCCTAACCTTGAGCTCAGAGTTATGGATTTGAGCATCCTTGGACTGAGCCCTCCAAAACTGTGAACCCCAAATAAACTTTTCCTCCTCTGTGTTCTTGTAAGGTCTCTTGGTCATAGCAGTAAAGAAGCTGACTAAAAATGCTCTGGAAACAAAGAGAAGTTTGGAAAAGGCAATGGTCTTGAATAATAGTCATAATTGTGATAGTCATAAAAATATTTACTACCACAATATAAATTAGGATGGGTTAGGTTTTGCTGTAGTAACAACTCTGAAATCTCAATGGTTTTGAGCAAAAATGGCTTATTTCTGCCTCATTGTTCATGTCTGCCATGCGTCAGCCAGGGGCTATCATCCACATTATCCTGAACTCCTCCTGGGACCTAAAAATTAGATGGACAAGTATCTAGAGCAGCATCAGTTGCAGGGGTATAGAGAAAATGCTAAAGTATAAACCAGCTTTAAAAACTCCCATCGAAGTAACATATCTCATTTCTGATCACATTTCCTTGGCAAAACCGGTCACATGACTAAGCTGGATTTCAATGGGGCATAAAAGTTTGCTCCTTCCCAAGGAGGAAAAGTGATTATTAATTGAAGTTATTAATGAATTGTGCCTCAAAACTATTTGTAGATGAGAATATAATAAGCATCATGATAAACAACCTAGATACATTTTACCTGTGAGAAAACTAGGATCATAAAAATTAAGTAAAACATTTCATCTATCTAGTAGATGGTAAAGATTCAAATCCAGGTAGGCTTGATTCCACAGCTTACATACTGTATTATTATTCTCTAATAATTTATGTAGTATCTAGATCAGTGAGTGAAAACTCATGTGTTCAGGGGCCAGGCAGATAATTAGAAATGCATGAAGCACATCAGGTACAATATGATGCAAGCTAGCAAGATTGTGGCAAACTGTAGAGCCCATGTGTTTTCTCAAAGGGGCAATTATAATTCAACTTAAACCGATTATTACCATGTAGAAATATGACCAGTGGACCCATTTTTGTCTGATGTCCAGAATTTTTGAAAAGCCTTAAGAAATCCGGAGTTTTATGTTTGCTATCCTGACTTAAAAATATTAAAATATTCCAAGATTTAAAGAAAATTATTGGCTAAATAAAATAAACCTACAAGTAAAACCATAAGCTAACAGTTGGCCATCTCTTAAGTAGGTCTGGTGAAGCCTAACCACCTTGTTGGGAACCATTAAATTGAGAATAATCTAACTCATATCATTAGTCACATGATGCCATCTACATATGATCTCTGCTAGGCAGTAGAGCCAGTGTAGCACAGCCTGAATTACTAAACTGAAAGAATTGTCATCATAAAGCATATATACGTTAGGGGCATGATGGTGTGCCTACATTTTGATTGTGAAGTCTTTCAAATGTTTAAATATCTCTGGAGTCATTTTAATTTGCAAGCTTCTGCCGCATAATAAGCATTTATTCCCTCCTCCTCTGTGGAGAGTGTGGAACTGTCCTCACTCACTGGGGAGCCTTTCTAAGGAGGGAGTGGCTCAGTACCCTTTAGTTGAGTTTGTGCTGTTCCATCAGACTAAACATTCCAGAGGTTTGACATGGGTGAGTTCAACAAACAGAAGAGCCATTCCTAGTTTCAGTTAAAGCTTGTCGCATTGACTTATGGTGTAAGATGGGGGTCTAGTGGGAAGGTGGGTAGACGTGACTTTTCTTGGAAAGGCATTCATTGGAGTTTTTGAAGGAATTAGGGAACAGTCTAACTCGGGGTTTCTTACCTGAGGATTCAAGTGTATTTTTTTTAGCAAATATCTGTAGCTTTTATCAAATTCTCAAATAGGTTTATCTACTTCTGAAATACCATCAAATCTTTCAGTCTAGAAAATCATCAAAGAGGACATGGAAGTATCTCCCTGTACCCCAGACCTTGTTCCTTAAAAGGCATTCAAAGCAAAGATTTACTGGTCCATAGTTTCCCCCTGATTTTTGTTTTTAATGCAGATTATTTTTTTTTCTGGCCTTAGTCAATTTAAAGCAAACAACTTAACTAACTAATCTATTGAACATATCGTAATTCTTACATGATGTTTTTAATCCCTCTGAGAACAGAATATTTGTAGCTCTTGATGACATTTATAATCTACCTCATAACTGTGTTTGTGTACGTATGTATGTGTTTGTGTATGTTGTCATTTCTTAAATTCCATGAGGGTAGCAGGGATGTCTTATTCATCTGGAAATTACAGATGAATTTTGCACATGTTGGATGCTAAGTTTAATACCTGCCAACTTGAATTTCGCTGTCGGGTTGGATACCTAAGTCAGCCAGTGTGGATTCTTGGCCTATGTAATAAAAAGTTGCCTCACCATGTAATGATGTTAATGCACTCCTAGTGTTTTCCTGGAGAGATATTGGGAAGAAGAGTGAACAGCTTTATGTTTAACCCTTTACAAGTTTCTGGATGCAAAGATGGCTAAAGGAAATGATGCTTTTCACTCTGGAAGAATGTCCTTGCCTCACAAAGGTATAAGAGTCCTCACCTTGCTTTCTTATACAGAAGCCACCTAACTTGTATTTAGTCTTGCTCTGGTCTTGCACTGCACTTCCGAGTTTAATAATACTAGTGAAATAAAGAGCAAAAAATGAGTTTTCAGCATGTGCTCCTCCCTTGCCTCTATCATCAAAATGGTATAGGGTGTCCCTTCCTGGAAAGCCCAATTGCTTTGATTTGCAGTTGTTTTCTTTAAACATATTGGTCCAGTCTCTTTCTGACTTGGTCCTTATTCTGATTCCTATGATATAATGAAATCATCATGGACTTTAAAGCTAGACTTTATTTTTTAAATTTTTAATTTTGTTCTTATTAGATATATATGACAGTAGAATGTATTTAGGCATATTATACATACATGGATGCTAAATTTAATATCTGCCAACTTGAATTTCACTGTCTGGTTGGATACCTAAGTCAGCCAGTGTGGATTCTTGGCCTATGTAATAAAAAGCTACTTTTTATTACTTATTCTAATTAGGATCCTATTCTTGTGGTTGTACATGATGTGGAGTAACTCTGGATGTGTATTCAAATATAAGGCGAGGAATGTTATGTGATTAATTCTAGTGACCTTCCTATTCCCCTCCCTCCTCCCTTCCCTTTGTTCCCCTTTGTCTAATTCAATAGACTTCTACTCTTCCCCTCCCAACCCTCCCTTGTCATGGGTTAGCATGCATGTATCAGAGAGAAAATTGGCCTTCGTTTTTTTTGGGACTGGCTTATTTCACTTAGCATGATAGTATTCAGTTCCATCGACTTACTGGCAGATGCCATATTTCATTCTTTTTTATCGATGAGTAATATTCCATTTTATATATATATATATATATAAAATCACATTTTCTTTATTCATTCCTTTGTTGAAGAATACCTAAGCTGGTTCCATAGCTCAGCTTTTGTAAGTTGAATTGCTATAAACATTGATGTGGCTGCATCACTGTATTACACTGATTTTAAAGTCCTTTGGGTGTATACTGAGGAGTGGGATAACTGGGTTAAATGATGGTTCCATTCAAAGTTCCCTAAGCAGTATCCATACTGTTTTCCCGAGTGGTGGCACCAATTTGCAGGTTAGACTTGATTTTGAACTTTGGTGACACCATTTCCTAGCTTCATAAACTTGGCCACTAAAATTCTCATTTAATTTTCTACAAATCAAGATAAGTAATACCTATTTTTCAAGCTCATCATAAGGATTAAGTGAAAATGTAAATGGCCCCAAAATTAAGCATTCAATGAATGATAGTTATTTATATCTTGCCTGTAGTAGATTCCTCCTTTTAGTACATAAATATGCCCTTACTGAGGTCCTAGATTATATCTCGCTGTATAAAAATATTTGCCTGGAGTTATGTATTGCTATATGACTTCATAGTCATAATTCTGACTTATAATCCCTTTTTCTGTGTTTAAGATGCCCAAATTATTGAAGTTATTGATACTCTATTGCTAATCAATCTCAGCATTCTTTCTCAGTGAACTAACACTACTTCAGAATCCTTAATGCAGTGCTTCAATAGTTACTACCAACCATACATTTTTGACCCCCAGTTTTCTATATTTAGACCTTGCCATTCCCTTGAGTTCCAGATATATATGTAGCCACCAAGGTGGTCTCTCATCTCAGGTTCAACACACTTCTTAAACTTAATGCTTCTCAATTTCATCTGCAAAAAAGTCTCCCCCACTCTTTCCCATCCCAGAAATAAGACCCATAATTTCTTCAATTGTGCTTAGTTCCCAATCTCAGAAGTGATATTTGAATTATTTCTTTGTTTAGTATCCAATCCATCAACAGGTTCTGCTGGTTTCTCCTCCGACCATTTCTTACTCCTGGAACTGCCACTTCCAAGTCCCTGACAAATTGACACCTTGCCTGGATTATCATAAACTCTTCCCACATTTCTCCTTCACGCCTCTCCGTCTCTCCTGAGTTTATTCTTCATAAAGCAGAGTAAAGTTTCTAAAATGTATGTCAGATCCCCTTACTGAACTCCTCAAAAACCTCCAATGGTTAGCCAATTATAGAAGATGTCAAGTTCCCTACAGTGACATGTGCTCTGGTCTCTGCCTAATCCTTAACCTTATCACCTACCACTCTTTCCCTGGCCTTCTCTTACTTCAGTCGTACTGACTGTACTTCTGTTTTTCAAACACTCTAAGCCTGTTTTCTCCTCAGGACCCTTCTTCTGCCTGGAGGTCTGGGTTCAGATATCACCTTCTCAGAGAAGCCATCTTTGTCATTTATGATATTGCCTCCACTCTCATTATCCTGTAATACTCACTGTTTTTTTTTTTTTCCATAGAATTTCTTACCACATGGTACTTTTCTTTTGGTCAATTTTTTGTCTCCTGTCGTTAGAATGTAAGGTCCATGATGGACAGGGCTTTGACATTTTTGCTGCTGCTAACTCTAACATGTAGAACAGAATCTGGCACCTGACAGCCACCAAAAAAATATTTGTTCTATAAGTGAGTGACTGACTGCATGTGTCCATGTGTTTAGAAATTATCAACACAATCACTTTTAACCATGATTGTTCTTATCCAACTACTTATCTATCTACTCACCCAATAAACATTTATTTGCATCTATTTTACGCCCATTTGACTATGTGACTAGAGAAACAGAATCCACTGCAGGGTACCATGGCAGGACGACATTTTTATTTAATATAGACTGATTTCCCATATCTCTATGAGGTCTCTTTGTTAACAATTACTCCTGCAGTTACTGATGGACTTCAGACTGGGTTATCCTCAGATGGCCTCTTGGTCTTGGTATGCTGATCTGAGAATGATCACCAAGACAGCTGTCTTCTGCAATCAGTTGGAATCCAGGGATTCTCTCTAACCACAAAGAAAAGTTAAACAAACAAACGAAAAGACAAGGATTATTGTTGGACAAGACCATAACACCCGGTCCTGATCTGGTATATCAAATGATGAGTTGGCATTTAGCCAAGATTAGCATGGTTCAAAGATGTTAACCTAAACATATATTTTACAAATGTTGTGCATAAAGGAGCCAGTTTCCTGGTTTTGAACCATGCTGTGTTCCTGCTCAATTTCTTGGGCTCTCTTTCTTTGACTAGCTAGCATCTGCCTTTTCATTGACGACAACTGGCGCTTGTTTTGCAATTCCTGCCCCCTTTTGGCTTTGAAAGCATCATAGAGTTAAAATCGGGCTGCAGCTGTTGCTAGTTAGTACCATAACTTTGCCATATGTTCTAAGGTTTGTGAAATGGAAAATAAATCCCTTGAAGCCAGAGATTTTTCAGACTCTTGGCTCTTCGTATAACCATAAGGTGTTCTACTTTTATAAGCACTGTGAGTGGTCTAAGTGTTTTGACCAAATCATCTGTGATCTCCAGGAGCCAGCGGAGTACCTTCCACAAAGTTGATTGATATGTAATTGATGTCTGATGAATGAGATCTTTTTAACTTTTTTGATAACTGTCCAGTCCTGGAACCAGTTTGAGGTTAACCTGTCTCTGTCTTGCTGCATTGAGTTAATCTTTTGTAACTATTAAAATATAAGATAATAGCATAGACTCCAAAAGGTCTTTTGAGTGGTATTTTTTTTTTACCATTGTGTCCCAAGGGTAGAATAAGAAAAGCTCAGGGAAAGAAAGCAGTAACATCTTGTTTCTGCTTCTGTGTGGGCTGATAATTGGGTATAAATTTGGGTAAGTTGTTTTACATCTCTGGGTTTCTGTTTTTATTTGTAAAACGATGGACTCAAATTAGACCTCCTAAGAGGTCTTCGATGGTTCACATTCTGTGCATTGATTGCTCAGACACCCCCAATCTTCTAAGAATGCTAAGGAAGAATTTTTATGGGGAACACATTGCATTTCAGGTGTTTTCCTCATTTGAATATTGAATTAAATCCCTCATTTGTCTCTGCTTCATACCTCCCACAACTTTATTTTAGGTTGTAGAGTTTGCTGCCAATTTTTTTCCCCTATCCTTCTTGACCTAAGTAGTAAAAAGAGTTACTATGACAACAGAGTAATTTTCCTGGATGGTCACATTCAATTTGGTTAAGTAGATATTAGGATTGCAACATGTTTCATTAGCTCCAAGGCCCTTGGGAGATAACACTGAGGTGCTTCACAGACCAGAGCTTCAGGTTAAGCCCATTGAAACCTGGATCTATTGACTGTGTAGAGATGATATTTTCTTTATAGGGCCTGTGTCTTAGTATCTTGGACTTGGTAAGTATCAAAAGTAATTACTAAAGGAAATTTTAAGAAGATCTGCTACTTTAGCTAACAAAAAAGAAATGGAATAAAAAATTTAAGCACAGTACTGGATACCATAAATCAGAAAGCAAATAGCCAAGATATTAAAAATATGTTTTGCATCTGTTTGTTTATTTTCTTTTTATATGAAAGAGGGAAATAGACCTTTATCTAAATTAAAGTTTAGATTCCCAAAGGCGGTATATTAAACAGATGGAAATCATATGCAGCTAATATCTAACAGTGACAAAATTGAATGAATTTGGTCATTTGAGTAAAATGCTAATTCTGATGAATAATAAGAATAATAAAAATAAAAATTAATATTTATAATAATTACAGTAGCAGTGAACTTTTTTGAATGTTTTCTATGTGTTAGACCTTGTATTCATGATACACAGTGTATTCCATTTTTGCAGATATGTGAAACAGAGGTTTAGAGAGCTTAATGATTTGTCCCAAATCATGTTAAGTAGGCAAACTGAGTAGTAAATTCAGAATTGTATAAGTTGGAGCTCCTGCATTTAGTCCTTTGCTATACTTGCATGCAATCAATGTACCATCCTACCACCTAGGCACTTGAGGATGATGCAGTTAAGAACTGGAGAAGGTTTCTGCGTACCTAATCTTAGCCTCCCTCAAGTACTGAGCCTGTGTTAAGAGTGGGTCTGGTCTGTCTGGAGACTAATTTAAAAATAAAATTTGGACAGCTTGGCATATTGCTGTGTAACAACCCTGGGATGATTTTGTGAGACACACTGGAAGGTTTCTGAAGGGAGGTCAGCCATGTGTCACAGACTTCTGGAGGTTTTTTTTTTTTTTCTTTACAATCAAACAATTACTGCACCAAAAGGGATGAAAGAATGCTGACTGGCTTTTGCTAATTAGGGCCCACCCAATCTGCATACTAGCCATGCAATATAAGAGGAGTGGAATGGATCTGGGAAGAAAAAGGTTCACAAAGAGAACTCAGGAAGGCAACATTCTGTTAAGATTTTAAAAGCCACTGGGGAAAAAGAGGCTAGGGCGCGTGCACACACCACACACACACACACACACACACACACACACACACCTGTTCAATGCAAGAGTTGTGATAAGGCACTGAGATGGTTACAAGCATCCACTGTGCACTTTTTCCAACTCAAACTAAGTTCTGCATTCACAGTGAACACTGAATATAAGCGAGCAGAGTCTACTCTTTGGATGGAGTTTCCAGGATGTAACCCCTCTTAATATGCAGGCCAGGCTGGGGTGATAGTATGCACTAACTTTGGCTTGTTTTTTGAGTGGGAGACAACAGGTGGGGCATAAGAACATGGGATTGGGTCAGGTGGAGCTGTATTTGCGCTTTTGCCCTACCACTTCCTAGCTGCAACATCTTAGGAGAGTGATTTAATTCACTGATTCTCAGTTCTCTCAGCAGTGACATGGGAATGGTTTCTTATAAAGCAGCAAAGCAGAGTCTGTCTGGCCAGTTGGTGGGGTAGAGTAGCATGAAATCTAGGTGCATGAGGAACTGATGCCTGTCCTTGGAGAGACTCTAGGGGAGGCCCCAGCTGTGTTGGTCTTCACTTAGTGTGGTGGACTTTATGACTGTCTTTCCAGATCTGTATTACATGGCTAGTATGCAGATGTGGTGGGCCCTAATTAACTAGAGGCAATTACTGCACCAAGGGGAATGGAAGAATGCCGACAGTCTCTTGTTAAGACCACAGGTTTTGATAAATCAACACTACTTGACCGCTATATTCAAGTCAGAACATGAGATGTTTTATCTAGATTGAAGAAAGGATGGGACCCCTCTTACTTTGAGTGATGTGAAGCCGTAAGGTCTGCATCTTCCATAGCCATAAGGGAAGACATTTGAAGATGTATCTACCATACAGAGGAGGAAAAAGACAAGGTAATTCCAAGGAAGTAGAAGCAGAGTTCTGATCAAACCATTTCTGAATCCTATCCTGGCTTTCTAGGACATCTTACTTAAATCGGTTTCTTTGGATTTTAACTTTGCTCTTACTTGGAGTAGAAAGCATGCTAAGAAACATTACCCACTTAAAATTCTTTAGTTATCAGAGGGCAAGAATGATTATGAGTTTAGGTTGTTTTTATCCTTTAAAATTGGACCTGGCTGAAGTATTAATGACCCCATATACCCTATCAAAGTCCCTTCATCTCCACCACACTTTGGATATACGTTTGCGATCTAGGCTGAAATAGCTTTGAAATTAGAAGTTAAATACACTCTATGGCACGTGGGGTTCAAACTATATTGCTTGAATAGAACATTGACACAAAACAGGGAGCTAGGCATTTTTCTTTTCCCACAGGTCACCAAACAGCTTTGACTAGAGAGTATAGTAATGCATTTGTGAGTGGAACTTACTGGCTGTTTTCTTTTATTAGGTTAATTATGGTATCTTTGCTAAGTATAAAGAAAAAACAGTATGTATGTATAGAGTAAATACCTAGTAAAGTTTTAAAAAGGGTCTATAGAATAAGATATATCATATTTGATTGCTTGTCTATTTGATCACCTAATAAGGCATGAGAGAAGAGACAGGAGAGTTGCTTAGAAGAAAAATGTGAGCAAGAATAAATGATTCCTAAAAGCCAGAATGCCAGGGGAACTGGTAAGCATCAGAAGTAAATCATGTTGTGCTGCATTAAGCTCATCTTGATGGCCTTTTTAACTGTATACTTAATCTTCAATTCTTTTATTTTATACTAGGATCATAAGTTAGTAAAAGCAATGCTAACTTATTTAATAAATAAACTCTAAATCTCAGTGGCCTAATAAAATAGCAGTTTGCTATTATACACATGCAGCAAGTTGATAGGTAATCCTGGTCTGTGTTACTGGGTTTTTTCCACATGGGACTCAGGCTAATTCCATCTTGTGCTCTGCTATCCTCTAAGACAGGGGTTGGCAAATTATTTCCTGTGGGCTATGTATGACCTTTCGTCTTTTTTTCTGTAAATCAAGTTTTACTAGAACACAGCCTCATATATTTTTGAATTGTCCGTGACTGCTTTGCACTATAGAAACAGAGTTGAGCAGTTATGACAGAGATCATAATGTGACAAAGTATGAAATACTATGTAGAAAAAGTTTGCATTGGGCCAATAGGAACTAGAGAGCATGGAGAAGTTACAATCACTAATTTAAAGCTTCACACCAAATAAGACAAATGTATTTTCTATTTGTTTCATTGATAAAAACTAGATATATGGCCATGATAGATGGAAGCCATGCTAGAAATGTATTCTCTAGCTGAGAAGATTATTCCCACATGTCAACATCATGAAGTGTATAACACACATTTAAGTAGATAATCATGTTTCCTACATAAAATATCTGACCATAGATAATTGAAATGAATCATAGAAATGATAAAGCACAGTCATTAAGTGTATACTATATTTTGGAAAATATGTTGGGTTCTTAAAATGGAGAGAAGAATAAGAGTCGGATAAGTGAAAGTCTCATGCAAAAAATTTATTTCAGGAAATTCAAACTTAAGATAGTCATCAAGAATAATTACAGGGGCTGAGGCTATAGCTCAGTGGCAGAGTGCTTGCCTTGCACACATGAGGTACTAGGTTTGATTCTTAGCATGCCTTTATGTTTATTTTTATGTGGTGCTATCCATCTACAACTATAAAAAATTAAAATAATTGTGGAGGAAATAATGGTCTGATAAGGGAATGGGTTCTGGTTATTGGTTCAGTTCTGCTCTAGATTTTAGCTGTTGGCTATTACCAGGTGGGTAGCAAGATTAGAGAATTAATTTGTTCTGCCTGAATGACTTCGAGCAGAGACTGTTGTCACTGGAATTCCACTGGCAAGAAGAGAAAGACAACATAGGCCATGCCTTGAGAGTAACCAAAAAACTGTACTGGCAACCAGGGAAGACTGAAGTTGTCAGCAACAAAGTGAGCCTCAGCCAGTGGGTTGAGGAGGTGAGGTAGACCTGCCTATCAGGCCTTGTATTTGAAATTCAGTGTTTTCCCCTCCATTCCATGCTATACTTTTTTGATTCAATTCAATTAAGTCCCCCCCCCTTCATTTTTTACTTAGCAATGAGGATACAAAGATAAATAGGACATTGTATTTGCTTTTTAGGGACATATGATTTAATAGAGGATATAAACACAAAAATGGTTTCAATCAAATATGGCAATTCTCCAGAGAATGTCATGCCCAGGTGTCTAATCCCACGTGAAGGAATAGTGGAGAGTGTTGACAATGACTTCCTAGACGTGGTGACACCTGAGTTATGACTTGATAGATAAGTAGGATTAAGTAGAGGGAAAAGAATGAGCAAAGGAAGGGTTGCCAAGAGAGAGAGAATACCACAGGAAAACCCAGAGAGGCCTAAAACCACAGCCCCCATGAGTTGGAGGAAATTGTTGTACCTGAAAATGTTGGAATATAAAGTTCAAGGGACAAAATGTTAGAAACTGAAGCTTAAAGAATAAGCAAGAATCAGATTACAGAGGCCCACATGGATGATGTTAAAGACCTTGGATTCCTTCCTTTCAGTGATGGAGAAGATTGGAAATATTTTCTCTCGTTAGTGACCTTTTTCACAAATGGATCAAAGTGAGGACATTCAGAATAGAGGCTGCTGATTTGTCATAAAAACTACAGCATAAAGATAAGCATGGAAGATGCTGCATATTCCACTAAATGGATAAGCCAAGATTGAAAACTCAGAATCCTCAATAATCCCCAAATAATAGCAGCATCCTGAGTTTGGTCATTGTTCAGCTACGGTGGGTGGGAGGGGGTGGAAATTATTCCACAGTATTTTTTTTCTTGAATTTATGAAAGGTAGGTTTGTACTTTAATCTCCGTAGCTTTTGCTTCAATATTAAACATCTTAATTTATACCTTAAAATTAATTTATTCCCATTGTTCTAAACACTGTTTTATCTACTAAGAATGGAAAGGCAACATTTTTTTTTATTTTTTTTATTTTTTGTGGGAAGGGGTTGGCGTCCCTGGATCTCTGGATGAATCACTGCTTTACTTATCTATTTACCTTTAAAAATAATTTTGCTTTTGGTCTTACTGGATGATGAAAAGCACTTTCAACCCTAGAAGAGAGGGACTCCTTTCCCTTTTTAGCATCTTCTCTTGTTTATAGCAATACTTTATTCCTACATTTCACTCCTTGTCGCTACTCTTTCCATTCTTAACTGTCATTGCCATTGACTTTGGCAATAAATAAGGAATAAAAGGCAAAACAAAACAGCCTGCCTCGGTCGCTGACAATGAGAAGTCTGTGGGGAAATTTTTCAAAAACCTCAGAGATGAGGCTCCAGTGGTTTCTCAGCCCACAAGTTTCAGCTGCACTGGGAACAATAGCTCTTCTGCCTACCTCCAAAGGACAAGATGAGGCATGGGTCTTGTTTTTTTCTTTCTCCTCCAAGCTTCCAACTTGAGCAAACAATCTTTACTTAACCCACATGGAAAACTTGCAAACACAAACACATTCCTCTTCTCCTATTAGTGCTGGGATGAAAAGCAAACTTCAAATTAGTTCATGTTCATGCACTTAAGTGGTTCCCTATTGACTGGGAGCACGTAGGAGGCAGGAGGGGGGTGGTGACTTGAGAGGGTCTTTTGCTGTCTGGCCAACTGCAGAATGAAAGCCAAAATTACTGAGATTATCGGAGAAAAAAAAAAGAAGAAGAAAGAAGCCATCTAAATGGTATGGGACTCCCTCTCTGTTATATGCTAGAAATACCATTTCCTGGCATATCTGGGTGGCACTGTGAAAGATAAATGCAACCTTTTGGGAAGAGACCATCCTGCTCCTGTCGTGGCCCATGAATATTTATGGAGCAGGCCTTTATGGGTGTGCCTGGCGCCACCACACAGTTTTATTGTTTGGCATATTGAAAACCAGTTCCAAGCTTGCTACTGTGTCCTCTGTAAAGAATGTCTGAGTTTCTAGCAATGAGGTGGCCATGTCATTCCTGGTGGAGGACATGACCCTCGTTCCATCGGCAGGAATGTCTGTGGACATAATTTGAGAAATGAACCATTTTGGGACCTAAACAGTCCTTCCAAACGTAATTGGAAAAGTGTCACTTCAGTTTGTTTCCTGGGGTTTAGTCATTTCATTCCCATAGTCAAGTATTTGAGGAAAATTCAGTGTAATGCTACCTGGGAATTAAGAAAAACAAGTAAACAAAAATTACCAAATATTTTGAACAGTGTGAAAACTAGGCTGGTGCTCATAGGTGGCAGGCAACATTTAGTTTAATACAATATTATCATTCAAGATAGTAAGATTTAATCTCAAAGTCTCTGACTAACAAATCTCCATATTCACTCCAAAATGTCATGAAAGCTTCAATATAATATGGTAAAGGTTTTAACTAGGGGACCAGGGTTTG
Source organism: Marmota flaviventris (assembly GCF_047511675.1). NCBI lineage: Eukaryota > Metazoa > Chordata > Mammalia > Rodentia > Sciuridae > Marmota > Marmota flaviventris. Next base: position 36,125,498 of record NC_092506.1, on the reverse strand, counting down.
TCCATGGATGGACATTACTCAGGTATGTAATCAGTTAAATAAACTTGTTGAAATTCTAGGAACATTTATGAGTCTATGAGTATATGTTTGTCATGTGTACATGCATATGTGTGATATGAATCTTCTGAGAGAAATGCAAAGATCTTAAAAGGCTTTAGTTTACAATTATAAGAAGCACTATTAAATGTAGGAGTACAGAGGGATTTCAGATATGCCTGGTAATTTTTGGAGTGTTTTGCTGTGGTCAAATTTTTGTGTAGGAGGTTTACCTGAGATGCTTTTTTAAATATAGACTCTGGAATTTCACCTATACCTGCTGATTTTCAGTACATTTGGCCCAGGGTTCTACTTTTTAGAACCCCAGAGATAATCACATGCATGGGCCAAAGATCATACTTTGAAAACTCAATGAATTTAAAAGATATAAGGAAGTGTGATGGTCAAGTAGAGAGGGTTGGTAGAAATCACATTTCCTTCATACCAGAGGATCTGTGCTATTATTATTATTATTATTATTATTATTATTATTATTATTTGCTTCATCCTTTGAGCTTCCATGTAACATTCCATTTGAACAAAAGCTAAAACATAGTACGGAGGTCAGATGAGATTCAACACCTTCACATTATAGAAGAAGAAACTGAGACCAGAGAGGTAAAGTGTTTATGTTAAAGTCACACTTGCCATGCCAGAACAAGAATCCTAACCCCCTGATTATCTGTCTAAACCTTTTCTCTTATGGCTGGTTCTCTTATGGTGTAAAAAATGCTGAGTCTTTTTTTTTAACATATTGTCTGAGATGGAAGGTAGGAAGTATTTAAGCTTTCTTACTCAACCACCTAAAAAAGCCCTTCTGCTTAGAGACATTTAAACTAGAAGGGAACTGGGTGATCAGAAAGCCTGAGTAAGGTGGCACAGGAAGCCTGGTACCCAAGATAGAAGTAACAAATGCACCTCAGGTCATATGACTGAAGCCAGCTTTGGTGCCAAGCTTGCCACCCAAGAGACATTGTCTCTAAGATGATACTAATAAATAATTTCAGGCCACCCTGAAATTCTTTTGTTCATCTATAAATGTGAATCTTTTCTTGGTTTAAATATTACTTGGCAATTCATGGCTTCCAGGTGATTCTTCAGGCTTGACTTCAGGATTTCCAACATGGCATAGTGTTTCAGTTCTGTTTAATAGCTGTGAAGGTAAAACACTTAACATTCTTCACAGAAGTATGGAATTGTATTCATTTAGGAAGGTGAACATCAAAGTTTTCAAAGCTAGTCAAATAAAATTGGGTGGCAATATCAATTAACCTGGCTTACAGGAGTTGTAAAACCAGTCTGAAGATGTTTTCCAACTTCCCTCAAGTTATATTCTGACTTATGAAAACAGTTCCTTTTCTTTGTTCTCAGTTTCCATTTTGGGTCTTGGCCAGTTTTGTGGACTAGGAATTTCAAGGCTGGTTTACTAACCTATCAATTTTTACTTTTCTTCTTCTTTTTTTTTAGATTTCAGAAGCTGTTAACATAGAGACTGCAAGGAAATGCTATTTATCCAGGATATAAATAATCAATCTCTTAAAAGTATTTATTACTTTATACAATGACTAATGCCATTTTGAATCCTGACTTAAGGTCCTATAGTATCCTTATGTGTCTAAATATTTAAGGAAGATTCCATGGTAATCAGTTACTGCTTAGTGTCAAATGTATCTTATTATATTTTATTATCATGGAGGAGTGGATGTCCTATATGGACATATCTAGCCAATTCTGACACATGAGAGTCTGTTGTGAGGCCTGGAAGGACAGGCCCACTGGGGCACTACTTTTGTTAGTAAAGAAGAAGATAGTTGGAAGTAGTAGTGTAAAAGATGCAGAAAGATTTCTCCTTAAGGGGAGAAAGTTGCGTCCATCAATGTATGAGGTGAATGAGGTTCTTGGGGAAGACAGAGTGTGGACTTTATCTTGGAGCAGCCATATGGAGTTATTCACCTCTGAGGAAGTGTCAGAGATATAGGAATGTGAACCCATGTGCTGGATAGCTGATGTTTGGGTTCCTTCAATATTGGCTCTCCATTATTTCCCACCTTGCTCAGAACTCTAAAGTTGACTTGGGCTCCCTTATCTCCCTCTGGTTAGTTTTAGTTGGGCATTAACAGGAGACCAGTGGGGGACAAGCAGAATGGGATCAGGTTGTTATTACCTAGTTCCTTCCATATCAATGTTCCCTCCTAGCTCTGTTGCCTTGCCTCCTCAGGCCTGGGGGAGATCGTTGGGGTAGTACATAGTCTCTGGTGGTTTTCCTACATGCTGTCGAAAACTCTGTCAAGAATCCTTTTATTAAACTTGCCTTAATTTTCCCAGTTTGAGTTTGACATCTGTTTCCTGCTTGGACCCTGGTGATAGAAGTGCATAATAATGAGTTTGTAAAATGAATGTTGTATCCTTAATAGTTTGGTCAGAAACTGAGAGCATATGAAGTAGGTGAACTCTGGGAAACATTTTCTAGGGGCTGTGCAGCCTATTGAATTGATATGATCCCAGGATCTCTCTGGACCCAGCCATCCCAGTTACCTACAGGAAGTGGTTGAAGCATTGTCATAGTCTCGCCAGCCCTGGTCTCTTCAGATAAACTTATTTGCTCAAATAAGGGTACCCTGGATATAAATAACATGTCTCTCAGACAATACTACTCTATTTTTTGAACTTGTCTAGACCTTTACCATTTGCCTATTATGGATGGTTCTCAATTCTTCTCTTCTTTTGACTAGCCATTTCCATGTAATTTTAATTTTTCTGCCTTAGGACAAATTGGACTGATGTCTTCAGGACACAATAATAACTATTAACATTTGTTGCATTCTTTCTATAACCAGACATTTTGATAAATACTTTCTAATCATAATCTCATATAATTCTAAGTAAATACTATTATCGTCATTTTACAGATAAAGCCAAGCCTTGAAAGATTACATGACTGATAAGGGGCAGAGCTAGAACTTAAACTCAGGCCAATCAATACCGGTGAACTCTATGCTTTACTTTTTAACCTCCACAGTGTTGCTGCAGGAGAGAACTTAGGCTCTGTGTGTCTGACTGGCTGAACTTGTGCCTGAGAGGACATATCTGAAGACTTCTCTGCAACCACAACATATTGAATGTTTCAGGACTATGGGAAAGTGGATAAAGGACATGGTTTGGAATGAAATCCTATGTTTTAGCAATGAAGCATTCATTCACTTGTTGATTTAACTCAACAAGTACTTTATTTTATGATCATAAAAATGTAAAATCCTTACTGAAATTTGCAGATTAAATAGAGCACCATATAAAAAGGATAAAGTGACCAAGTAGAGTTTGCTCCCCAAATGCAATGTTAACATATAAATTCATCAATATAATTCATGCCCTTGACAGAATAAAGAAGAAAACAATAGCCATCTCATTATTATGACTTTTGACAAAATTCAGCACTTTGATAATTTAAACAAAGTTCTCAACCCACCAAAAATTTTTTTAAAAAATTCTTCAACTAAATTAAAGGCACATATGAAAAACTTATGTCACCCTCCTTAACAATGAAGAAAGACTGAATGCTTCAGCCTCACATAGGGAACCAGACAAAAGTGCCTCTCACAATTTCTATTTAACAGTGGCCTAAAAGAAACAGACAAAAACTTGGAGATTGAAAAGATACAAAGCTGTTTTTACTTATAGACATGAATCTTAAGCAGCTACTTTCTATAAGGTCAATCACTGCCTCCCCCATTATGATTTCTACATAATAGTAGCAAATTTTAAAATTTTAAAAATCCTATTTACAATAACATTATATTAATTCAACCCACATCATATGACACTATTCTAGACAAGTGATACAAGAATGGACAGACACAGTCCCTGAGCTCCTGGCAACAAACACTTTTTGATCTTTTATTATGAGCTAGATGCTGGAGGTATAGAATGATAAAATATAACATTTGTCTCTGAAATTAAAACCAAGTGAAATATATTAATATGGGAATCTATGCCATTTAATTCCTACATATTTAAAGACCCCTTTTGTCCCAAACATGAATAAGCTGTGTGCAAACTGAAAATAGGTATTTATGCAAAGTATGAGGACCATATTTTTATTTAAAGCAAAGTCCAAAATCAGTGAATGTGTGTGTGCGCGAGCGCACACACACACACACACATAAAATATTAGGATTCCCCAGAGAAAACAGAATGTGTATTTATATAGAAAGAGATTTAAGTAATTGCCTTGCATAATTATGGAGTCTGGCAAGTGAAAAGTATGCAGGGTAGATTGGCAGGCTGGAGACTCGAACAGTTAATGCTATCCTTTGAATTCAAAGACTATTGCTATGGTATTCCCTTTTGCTCAGGGGAGGTCTGTCTTTTGTTCTAATCAGGCCTTCAACTGATTGGATAGGGACCATGTCCTTAATGGAAGGCAATCTGCTTCACTCAATATTCACCAATTTAGGTATTAATCTTGTCCAAAATCACCTTCACAGAAACATCCTAAAATGATGTATCTAAGCACCACCTATCTGGACATCATGGCCCAATCAAGTCAACTCATAAAATTAATTACCACAAGAAGGAAGAAGTATAGGCCTCAGAAACCAGCACAATTAGGAGAAGCTGGATCCTGAAGGCTAGATAACTCCTCACAGTGAGGGAAGAGGACAGAACCTATGTTAGGCAGCTGGGAGACTCCTGAAGATTGGAAAAATGGTCCAGATTTTGACTAGGAACAAATACTGGTAAAGGTATTGCTTATGATAACTTGAAGGTAAAAGATGAGCCTGTGGAGCTTACAGTTTTAGTTCTTAATTGGAGATGATTTTGTGTCCCATGTGATATTTGTCAAAGTTTGGAGACATTCTTGTTTATCATGACTGGAGTGGAGGATGACATTATGGGCATCTAGTGGGTGTAGGCCAGGCATGCTGATAAATATCACAATGCACAGGATAGACCCTGGCAACACATTTTTCTGATCTAAAAATGTCAGTGGTGCTGGGGTTGAGAAACTCTGTTTTAGGGGATGCATCTGGAAAGAGGATGATCATATAAATTAGCTTTCACTTCTACCTTTTATCAAGATGTTATTAGAAAACTAAAGATAATCCAGAAATAAATGAACAGTTGCTAGGCAGTAAGAAAATATTGATAATTTTAGATCCTCTTAAAAGTCCTGTTTAAAGATCCCAAACCATAATGAATGGAATCTAAAGAAGTTTTACATGAGATGTCTCATTTAGACCTCTGAGGTAGAGATTGCATTAAAGGTATGTGACCTTTCTACCCAAGTCCATTGCATCACTGACCCCAAGGAATCTTCTTTTAATTCCAGAGAGATTACCTTGGGGGCTAGGGTGCAAAGACCTAAATCAAGCTCGAAAATTTTATTCAGGAAAGAACTTTGCACAGAGTTTTTAGTACATGAGAATGATTAGAAACTAGATCCAAAGCCTTCCAAGTAGACCATTGACTATTTGATGGACAGGTATCATCAAAGAAATTTTTTTTCTTTAGAGAAGTTAATATTACCTTAATGAGTAATTCCTTATTATAAGGGGATCAAGAAAATGTTTTTGTGGAAATATAATTTAAACTCAATCCTCAAAAATAAAAAGGAATAATCAACAAGTTAAAGGAGTAGAACAATGTGTAGTCCCTAATGCTCTCTGTGTGAGAGTCAGCACAACTGAGAGTATGATATTAAAGGGAGTATGATAAGGGGTGAAGTTGTTCATAAGGGCAAGAATGTGCAGAGCTTGAAGGTAATGGTGGGAATTTTGTAACTTGTTTCTAAGAATTTGTCTACTTCATCTAGGTCACCTAGTGTGCTGGCATGCAATGGCTTATGGTATTTCATTATAATTATTTTATTTTTCTTTTAGAAGTATGAATATGTCATCCACTGCCTTTTGGCCTACATAACTTCCAATGAAGAGTCAGCTGTTAACCTTACTGAGAGTTCCTGAATCACTTTTCTTTTGCTGTTTTCTAGATTCTCTCTTTGTCTTTGAAACAGATACACATAGAAGAAGGACTATGTGAAGACACAGGGGGATCAATCACCTTCTAAAGTTAAGGAGGGAGATTTAGGAGAAGCAAGATCTGCAGATATCTTGATCGTGGTTGTCTAGCCTCTGAGCGAATGAGAAAATAAATTTCCATTGTTTAAGCTACCCACAATAAATGCTGTTGTATTTGTGACAACAGTCCAAGCAGACTACTGCAAGCCCTGACAGAGGCTCATACAATTTCTTTCTTCTTAGGTCATGATTTGGTCTTCTATAAGATATGTATGTTATTATTTAAAGAGCAGCAAAGAAAACCAAAATCCTTGTTCTTACTAGATCTGCTTACTTTTTGGAAGTGCCTATTTTTAAACCTGGATTAAACAGATGAAGAATTTCCTCATAAAATACAATTCCTTTCTCTCTTTTTGAGGTAAATATAGGTTTTCTGGGGAAATACTATTATTTTGGCTGGATGATCTTTAATTTAGCTTTGCAAATAACCATTTACCCAGAATTTTGCTGATGGCTTATAAAGCAGCAAAGACCACTTGGTTTATTTTACTACCCTGGCTGAAAAAAACAAATTTGGTTCATTGACAATTTGTTTTATTAATTTGAGCCATTAATGTTTGGCTCATAGTTTTTATGATAAGACATATTAGGAAGAAGAGGTATTATTGAGTCCTACCCAGCTCCATTGTTAAATGGTTTTGCTCACTTGTGTTAGCTAACTGGATTTTCTGCGTTTGTTAACTACTTTGTAATATTGTATTAATCTCATCATTTCCTCACTTGATTATTCATTCATAATCTCATAAATAAACAGTATGCACTTTCTACATGACAGTTACTGTACTAGATGATGGTGACTTGGTAAATGGCAAAACCAGCTACCTTGTGGAGCTTGAATGTTTGTTGGACTATAGGAGTTATTAAAGTGCTGCAAAAATAAATGCAAAATTTCAACTTTGCTAACTCCTGAAAAGAGAGGGGACTGATGCTTAGAAAGCATATCATATAGGGATTTGACCTAATCAAGGAGGTATTTTAAGGTCCACTTAAAGAAGTGATAATTGAACTGAGATCTCACAAAAGGAGTAGGTGCTAACTAGATCACTAGGAGGTTCTAAAAAAGGGCAATAGAAATGAGCTCTGATACTATTTTCTTACTATCACTATTATTTAATCAATAAAGACCTAGTTAGCTTTTTTCATCCTGTCAGTGAAGAAATTAGTGTTTATCTTATGATAATTCCAGGTATAGCATCTTTTCATAATAATTCCTTGTCTGGGATAAATCATTCCAATCTTGAAGTTGATATGCCCACAAAAATTCTGATTCTCAAAGTAATTACCAACTATCACATTCTTGAGAAGAATTAGTAAAAGACAAATCAGTGTAAATCACAGTTGCCTTGCATTTTTTAGTCAATTTCCATTTTCTACCTATATTAATTACTTTTATATTACTGTATTTTTCATGTTAAACCTGAATTATGGAATTCTTTCTGCATTATTATCTCACACGTTGGAAAAAGAGTTCTCTTCAGCTTATTGCCACCCACCTTAAAGTCCTTGTAATAATGTACTTTAGTTTTGAAGCCTTCTGACCAGTAAATTGCATACTTCTAAAAGGGATCATCTAAACCCAATAGGCACCATTCAGCCACAAACAGACCGATTCTGTAATACCAGGAAATTATGTAAGGACTGTCCATACATAATAAAACACCATTTCCCCTCAGGGGAGGACTTAAAGAGATATTTACCTATTCCTGCTCCTTTCATTTAACATTGCTGTTTTCTGAGGCTCAGCATGATTGGTTAAGTTCTTCGTACTGGGAACAAACTGAACCCAGATGTGACTTGGGAAAGGTTAGCCAATTTTGCATTTGGTTTTGGAAGTGCCAACAGACTATTATTATTTTTTTTCCAAAGCTTTATAGTACCTGGCAACTTTGGGCCATGCTAGAAAGACTAAGCCTACTAACGTTAATTTGCAATTCTCTGATAATTACTTTGCCACCATTCTCCAAATGGACAAAAAGCTTAAATCATTTCTTTTTAAAATTCCCTTTGGGAAGTACATAAATTGTGTGTATATTTGTGTTGCATAGATACCAAATAGCTAGGTTTCAGATTATTCTAAGGTAGCCTAACTGAATACTCCAAATAACAGAGAAGGTCCTGAGACTTCGATTGGTGAGCAGTGGGTCTTTTGATCTGTCTAATTTGAAATGTAAAAATAAAAATGCTCTTGTATAGAAATAAAATGGTTTAAGGGAAATGTTTGACATGGTAACATGACTGGAATGAGAGAGAATCCCTACCTCAGACCAATTGACTTAAATTTAGGTCTAATTTGTGGGTTCTTAATGCTGGAATGTTTGGAAAAGATGGAAACATAGGTGAAAGTCTACTTGTATCGAGGACAGAGAGACTCGAAGATCAACAAACAGCACTTAGTTGAAACCACTAATGAGCTGCACAACATGTCTCAGAAATCACAAGTTTATTTTGCTTTTGTGAGAAGTTGGAATAACATGTGGCTGAGGCTGTCAACACGCTAGACCACAGTCTTGTGGTGGTGGCCTCTGGTTTTCTTAGCACTTGAGAAGTGTAAAGTTCTAAGAGAAGGGTGGAAGTCCTGCCATCTGAAGCATACAGTTCATTAGCTTCATGACGGGAAAACAACTTGAGTTGCATGGTCTGAAAGCATCAAAGATATATGAAAACCAATTTCTTGTTATTCTTTCATTCTCCGCATTCCCACATTTTGAAGAAAAATACACCCTCTTGCTGAGCTGCTGCTTTGTAAATGTGGAACCCAGACTCTCCTCCTGATCTTGCCCTGCCCCGCTTGCCCCTACTCTTATGAAGTCATGAATATATACTTGAGATTTCTTACGTGTATGATAGGGGTTAGAAAGGTGGGAAGAGAGGAAATAAAATAGAATAAAGTATTTGTATTCTTCTGTCTGGCATTCAGCAAAGACTTGAATAGTCCTGAGGGTCCTTTTACTAATCTGACTCCAAACTCTCTTCAAATCTCCATAATCCTTAGCTCTATACATGGAACAATATGAGTGCCCTCTGGTGGACAAAATGTCATTCTTATGTTTTGTGTATATTGACTGAACATGGGTAAGTATGGAGAAACAGACACGTTTCATATATCCTCATTGAACTTCTGAGATCCTTGGAAAATTAGTTACTCATGTCCTTGGGTGGTGACAGCACAAAATAGTTCCATGAATGAAGGGGATAAAAGGCAAACTAGGGTGGCACTCCCGGTCCTATTTGTTATAAAAATAGCATTATGGAACTATACATAATTTGGAAACTGAATAGGGAATTCAGATGTCTAAGAAGAGTGCCAACAATTCTACTTCTTGGCTATCTATGTAGAGATCAGAAATGAGACTTTAATGAAACAACTTGGGCACAGGCAAGCCTCTTAAGATCTATGATGGTATTTAGTGGCTAAAAAAAACCCCCAAAACAAACCAAAGCAATAAATAAATAAATAAATTTAAAAATAAATTTTAAGGAAAGGAAAGAAGAAAGAAAGCCACAGGTTTTTTTGTTCATGCCCAAATAATGCAAATAACTTAAGTCAATCCAGGGGTTGGCAGTTAGGACATTTAATGCATGCATGTTTTCTCATTGTTTATTCAGACACTGTCTTCCTTGTTGGAAGATGGCACGTTAAAGGATGAAGGCTGAATATCTGTTCTTTATTTTGAATCTAACTCAGTTTTTGACTGGCTTCAAAGATAGTAATCTGATTTAAAATTTACCAAATTCAGGAAGCTCTAGGGCTCTGGTGAAGACAGATAAATGTGTAAGAAGTGGTTCCAGCCAGTACTTCTTTGTAATATTTGCCAATGTCTGTAGTGTAAATAATCTCAGGCTACCAACATAATGTCACCGAACATTTTATTAGAAAGAGGTGCATACAGTTAATTCTTATAAACCAATATAAGGCAGCTCCAGCATGCCACTATATAAAGGACTTGTACTTTTTTTTCTGTAACTTTAAAAGTTTGGACCATAAAGATATATTATTTTCATAATTAAAAGAAAACTCAAATAAAATTTTTGTATTTGTTTTACTTAGTTACACATGACAGTACAATGATCTTGACATATCAAATAAAATTTAATTGAAAAGTTTGTTCCATACTGAAGAAATTATAACAAAAACAGACTCCTATTACATAATGTTTAATACTTTCTACAATGTTTCCAAAATTACTATGCCAGTGGAATCTTATAAAAACTCTGTACAGTAGATGGAACAAATCTAGGTAGTACCCCTTGACGAGGGAGGAATATGAAGACCAATGAGATTGGTCTTAGACTGGTTTTAGAATTCTTGTTTTCTAGCTGTGACATTATGTATTTCCTTTTAAAAAATAGGTACTCAAAACTGAAATTACAGATTTTAATTCCATATGGTTTACACTCAACTGGGATGTTCACTCTGCTTTGCACAAAAAGAATTATCTGAAGCTATCTCCTCAGAGTACTTTTGGCTTCACAAAGCAATTTATACTTTTGTCATGCTATGCTACCATGACTAGAATCTAACTTCATTACAGAAACCACCAGACATCCAAGATCCCAAGAACTTGGAAAATAGAAGTAGGGTCTGATTATATTTTCCTATTTCATCTTTCTCTTTGTCTCATTCTTTTGTTGGTTCAGCCACTGTTGATAAAATTCTTGAGAACTTTCATTTCTGTCAACAATCCTCATATCCTGAGGACTTAACACTAGTACTTATTTGAGTATCTCTAAGAACATCCGAAACCACTGAGTCATGAGAAAATCAGCAGCTTAGGATAATGGAAAGAGAACAGATGTGAATCTGGAATAAATTTACTTGAATATAGCTTCAGAAACTTACCATGTGAATTTAGCACTTTATTGATCATCTGTTTCCTCTTCTCAAAATAACAATACCTGCCCCACAGGAAAGTTGAGAACTCTAGTACTGATTAAATGTTTATCAAAATATATGGAAAATTATAAACAACTAAAAATAGTGATAATAGTAATAATAATAATTATTAAATTGAATTTAATAATAATGCTTTAAAAGCTTAATATCTGATATTGGATAATAGGTGCTAAGTTAAGATTACATTCTAGGCAACCAGACAATCAAACAACAAAGGGCACAGAGAATAATAAACATCTCCTTAAACCTAAAAAGCAAATTCATATCGAAAGCAGTATAACTGCTCTTATATTTCATGTACATATGTTAGTATTCATATACACATTTCCATGGCTACTTATTTCCCTGTTATAAGTGAAGAAAAGCCTATGTTAGGTAAATGCAGCATTGCTTCCAAGGAGGAAATGAAGATTAAAAAAAAATTTCTACTCCTGTAGCCCATGATAAATATATTGTTGGATCTGTCTATTCTTATTTTCATAATTATCTGTATAATCTATCCAGCAATTTATTAGATAAAGCAATTTCCATGCAGGTTGTATTCTCAGAGACTGAAACTGATGAATAGTTGGCTAGCTGAAACTGACTTGTCAAAACCTCTGATTTTGGTGGATTTACTTTTTTTTCCCCTAGGTTGAGGGGAGAAGCAGCCATTCTAGATTAAGAAGAATTTTTAAAAATGAACATCAAGAAAGCAAAGTAAAGAAATCAAGGAGCATTTGTATTTCATATCCATATTGGAGACTCTGATCTTTTCTCCAATTTGGAAATTTGGGGAGAATTCAAACAACTTCTATACCTTTAAAAAGATAATGTGAATTTTTTCTTCTAAGTATGGAAAAAATTCAAGTTTATTGTGGAGACTTCTAAAAACCTCAAGCAAGTTAGCACATATCACTTATGATCCTATTGCCCAGAAAAAACAATCATCCCTCTATTTTGTGTATGCGTGTAGTATGAGTGCATGTGTGTCTGTGGATATACTTGTTTAAAAGTACGTGTATTTCTGTTTGTCTTAAACTTTTCTTTGAACCTAATAATGCATGAAGATCACTTTTTCATACCATTCTATCTTCCTCTGTGACCTATTTAGATTGTTTGCTTGTACTAAGGGGAGAAAACTTGATTGATTTAACTGATTGACTTGAGTTGAACATTTAAAGTGTTCCCAATATTTGTTGTTTAAAAATGCTGAGATGAGGGGTTGGAGATGTGGCTCAAGTGGTAGCGTGCTTGCCCGGCATGCATGAGGCACTGGGTTCAGTCCTCAGTACCACAGAAAAATAAAATAAAGATATTGTGTCCACCAAAAAAAAAAAAAAAAAAAAAAGAGCTAAAAACATATTTAAAAAAAAATGCTGAGATGAATCTCCTAGTTCTTGATTGTGAGCAGGTACTTGTTTTTAGACTGATAATGAAGAGGTTGAAGTAACTCAGGGCTACCCCGATCTCCTGATATCTTTTAGTCAACTATGCCACAGCTGAATTTCATCTGAATCTTAAAAGGTGGCTTGGCATTCCCTTTCCTAAAGACTTAACAGCCAAGTAGGTAAAGGAAAAATTGTTGCTTTGAGAGTTGGCTGCTTTGTGATAGCCAGGAAATGTCTTACAGGGAGATATAAGAAACTTCATAGAAGACAGTTGGCTTTATTCCTTGGTGATGGTTTTCTGGTCAGTACCCTTGGAGAAATCTATTTCTTTTTCCGGCTAAGTAGTGGGATTTCCTGCAGGAAACAGAACTGTTCACACAGATGAGAAGATGTAGTCAAGGCAGCCATAGCAGGTGACACTAACACAAAGCGGGTGGTAAGAGCATATGTGAGCTCAGTGTTAGAAAGATCCATGGCAGTGAGTCAGAAGACTTTAATGAGTCCAGACTTCAAGGCACAAGAGCCAACTGTGCAATTTGGCAGCCCTGGGACAGGGCTAAAGCCCTGAAATAATCATTCCTGGATTATCAACACTTGAGGGATTGGTGGTCAAAAATAAACATATGCTAATATGATTATGTTTATAATTAATTTTTATGCTTAGCAGAACTTCTCAGATACATTTGTTTAGGAATTTAATTCTTGCGTCGTTTAGCATGTCAGAGTAAGCACTCAATAAACAGTATTTTAAAAATAATTCCATTAAAGATGATAGACTATATAAACATGTTTCAAGGTAAATATTTAAAATATATTAAACTATATGTGTATGTGAGTGAGTAATGTATGCAACTGGGTACACACACATACACATGCAATATTACTTGGACTTCCCAGTGGCCAAATAGGAGAAACAAATTTAAACATTAATATGTCCAATAAAGACAAAAACTACATTGTAATTTTAACAGAAATGATTTTATATAAAGAATATTAACTAGACCTGGAAATTGAAGTAATAAGGCATTGAACAGTAAGACATAAAGAAAACTCTAAAGAATAATGGAATGGCTTATAAAAGACCAGCCATTAGAGAAGGACTGTGCCTCTCTGGATGGCCAGAAAGACACTGTGGTGTTGGAAACACACCCTTTGAAAGAACATAGTTTGAGAAGATGCAGGGGGAAACTGCTGGCCTGAGGTTTCTTCTAATTGCCACTCACTGGAGAAGTTATATGTTCTATAGGGGCCCAGATAAGCCATGAACCTGTGGAAGGAACACCTGAGAACCAGAAGGTGAAGCCCTTCATTTTGCAATGCTCCTCCAATATCCTCCACTGAAAAAATCTTACCAACCTGTCAGCTGGCAAACACAATGCATTTAAAGGGCCCAGATACATTTTTGCCAAGCAGGCAATGAAGGATGAATTTAGATTTGAGAAGTTATAAATAGGTACATAGAATAGTTACTACACAATCAATCATACACATTATCTACGCAATAAAGCATCAAGGTACAAAATTATGAGACATTTTTTTCAAATGTCTTCATAAAAACCTTAAAGGAGCCATTAAGTGATGTAATATGATATAAAGGATATTGTTCTCAATAAAACCCATTGTATGTGCACAGTGCAATTATTTGTCTCAAGTCTTATTAACATAATATTTCAACTAATGAATCCCAATCAGTTATTGTCTGAGGTAAAAATATCATAACTCTTGTTGAACTTTACCAGGCATGTGATCAACTGTTCTAGTATCTGTATTATATATTCATAATTATTATATTTCCAGTAGCAAAAAATAGAGCCAAAGAATTGAGTGCATAACAAGAGTATTGAGAAGAAAAAATATTAATAGAAGTACAGCCATCATGGATAAAATATTTCAGATAAAGCTTAAGTGTCCCTCAGTTCTGAGCAGTCAGACTTTACCAGTATTAAAGGGGACATCATATAATGAGTAGCAAAATTTCTGCTGCTGTCTTTTATTGCAGAATGAGCAATATTTATATTGAATGAACAAATGGTAAATACTTTAGTTTATATAACTTTGTTGTTACAGCTCAAAAGAAATCACAGACAATCTATAACAGATGGGCATGGCTGTGTCCCAGTAAAGTTTTCATTAGTTTGCTATAGGCAGTTGAGCTCTGCTTTTTGAGTAAAAGGTATTATAGAACTGTGTTGGTCTTTGGGAGGTTTTATATTATCCTGGCTAATGTAGAAGGATGCCAGTTCTTCCATTGATCTTAAACAGAGGTCAACATAGTTTTTCACTGAAAGGTCAAATTCTAAATACTTTATCATTTGTGGAACACACATTGTCACTTTCCCTACTCTTTTTCCTTCTCCATCATCTTATTTTTCTTCGTAACAACTCCTTAAAAATATAAAAAAAACTTTTCTCAGCATGTAGCATTTATTAAAAAAACATGGGCTGCATAGTTTTCTAACCCATGATATAGAAGAGTGGTTTCAAAACATTTTGCTAGGGATTTCAGCGGTACACTCAAAGGGAATAAATGGTATGGATAGTTTTTTGTTGCTTTTCAGCATGATGTGACTGTGTAAACAGAATCTGCTGAATGTTCTGTCTTCATTCTCTTGTGTATTCATAATTCAAGGTTCTCTCATGCTCTAATAAACACCCAATATTTCTTTGGTCTTGCTTGACGTTACTTAATAAGTTTTGCCTTTTATTCCTTGTAAATGGTATGCCATTCTATTGTAAACTGCCTAGTTTAACATTTTATTGTATGGATTGCCTTAAAAGTGTTTATTATTTGTTGAAGAAAAACCTTTCTGCATATGAAAAATTCTGGCAACATGACTTTGAAAGGTTTGCAGTTTGCACTTTTATTTCTTTATAAGGTAGGGTGTGGCAGTATTTGAGCAATATAAGCTACTTAATTAAGTGGCCTTTACTGTGTCTATGGGAAGTTGCAACAGAAAAAAAATTTTGATGTAATAAAATCTAGAAAAAAAGTTCTAGACATTTTCCCACGTACATCTGCCTCTATCTCACAGGCCATATTTGCACCATCCTTTAGGGACGTATGAAAACACAGGAAAGAAAGACGATTGAAGACTGAGAGACTCTTATAATTTCAGACTCAAATGACATTCTTCTTGAATACAGAGATTTCTTTTTCTTTCATCAGACTGTGTGTTTAGAGTCAAATGAAGACAAATGAAGAATTTACAAGTTGAAAATTTTTATCATCACATGATTCTTCCTGTCTGTGAAAACTTGGGACAACTCACTAAATTCTTCTATTTATTAATTTCTTCCTATGTGAAATTGCAATTAAAATGCTTTACTCTGATGATTAACTATGATAATATTCATAGCAGACTACAATCTGAATAAAACTGATACGCACTTACTGAAAACTTGCCCTGTGGTAGGCATTTTCATGACACTCCCATCTCCTACAAAAACTATAGGAGATGTCTCATTTCCTTGAATCTGATGGACCCAGGAATACATGTAATAATTCACTTTGGAGAATGTATGTGTGTAGGATAATGTTTTCCTATGTCATCTTTCCCACATCATGCATTTGATTGTAAGAGAGACATCAAAATCCTTAATGAATGTCTGTTGGAAGAATTGAGTCGGTCACATTCAGTGCATGGAACAACACTGTCATCAATCATTGTAAGGCATTATTACTTGTAATTTTTTATACATATGGCTCAATTTCTAATTGATTACACTATCCCTTATACACACCCATTTCAATTTAATGTATTCATTGTGTTTTCTTACAAGGACCTTCATTATGTTTTTTGAAAGAAATGTCTTGTGGGTTTTTTTTTTTTTTAGTACCAGGAATTGAACCCAGAAGCACTTAACCACTGAGCAACATCCCCAACCCTTTTAAAAATATTTTATTTAGAGACAGAGTCTTGCTGAGTTGCTGAGACTGGCTTTAAATTTGCAGTTCACCTGCCTCATCCTTCTGAGCTGCTGGGATTACAGGCATGTGCCACACAGCAGGCTTTTCTGTGAATTTCTTAAAGACAAAAAATTTTATTGCATTATAAATTTAATTTCTGATTATTTCTTTCTTATATTGATCTTATACTTAGGTGTATAAATATTTATGATTCATTTACAGATATTAGGTCTGAGGGCATCATGAAACAACAGACATGTACATCACATTTTATTCATTATTTCTCCTTTTCAGTAAATACATAAGACTCAGAGTTTTTTATATTATAAGCAATGCCACAATTAATGTCTGCTGAATTAGACTATCACTGTTCATTAATATTAACTGGCTCTTCTTTTGGAAGCCTTCACTAGATTGAGCTTAGAATTCATCATGTGAGTTATTTTGATTGATGAAATGTTGTCAGAAGTGATACATGTCACTTCTAGGTGAAGTCATGTGTATCATGTGCTTTGCCTGTCACTGTGACTAACAATGTGGAATATAATTTCTGGGTCCTAGGGTCAAAGTAATTATTTTGATCACTGCCACCCTACTGCAACCATACTATACAAAGAGCACAAATGAGAATTAAGCCTTTATTATTAAAAGCCAGTAGAATTTAGGTAATGTTTGTTACTGTAGCAAAACTTATTCTATTCTGATTGACATGGAAACTGATGTAATGGTTAGATGAGACTTAAGGTATCTCTTATGAAAGACCACTTGAGACTATTTTGAGTGGAGAAAGAAAATTTCACCCAGTATTTGTAAACCACTGTTCACAAAAGTGAACTTTGATGGTGATTAGCATTGTTCAAGAATGTGTTTTCTCAATCTAGGGATAACAGAAACATATCTCAACATCATAAAAGTTATCTATGCTAAATCCCAGGTCAACATCATTCTAAATGGAGAAAAATTGAAAGCATTCCCTCTAAAAACTGGAACAAGAAAGGTATGCCATCTTTCACCACTTTTATTTAACATAGTTCTTGAAACACTGGCCAGAGCAATTAGATGAAAGAAATTAAAGGGATACAGATAGGAGAAGAACAACTCAAATTAGCACTATTTGCCAATGACATAATTCTATACCTAGAAGACCCAAAAAATTCCACCAGAAAACTTCTAGAATATTAAATGAATTCAGCAAAGTAGCAGGATACAAAATCACCCGTATATCAAAGGCATTTCTGTACATAAGTGACAAATTCTCTGAAAGAGAAATGAGGAAAACTACCCCATTTACAATAGGATCAAAAAAAAAAACCTACTTGGAAATCAACCTAACAAAAGAGGTGAAAGACCTCTACAACAAAAACTACAGAATTCTACAGAAAGAAATTAAAGAAGACCTTAGACAATGGAAAGCTCTCCCTTGTTCTTGAATAGGCAGAATTAATATTGTCAAAATTACCATACTACCAAAAGCACTATACAGATTTAATGCAATTCCAATCAAAATCTCAATGACATTCCTCATAGAAATAGAAAAAGCAGTCATGAAATTCATCTGGAAAAATAAGAGACCCAGAATAGCTAAAGTAACCCTTCGCAAAAAGAGTGAAGCAGGTGGCGTCACTATATCAGACCTTAAACTATACTACAGAGCAATAGTAACAAAACCAGCATGGTATTGGCATCAAAATAGACTGGTAGTCCAATGGTACAGAATAAGGGATACAGAGACTAACCCACATCCTTAGTTATATTATACAAAGGCGCCAAAAACATACATTGGAGAAAAGAGAGCTTCTTCAACAAATGGTGATGAAAAAACTGGAAATCCATATGTAACAAAATGAAATTAAACCCCTATCTATTACCATGCACAAAACTCAAAGTGGATCATGGACCTGGGAATTAAACCAGAGACCCTGCATCTCATAGAAGAAAAAGTAGGCCCAAATCTCCATCATGTCAGATTAGGTCCTGACTTCCTTAATAAGATTCCTATAGTGCAAGAATTAAAATCAAGAATCAATAAATGGGGGATTCAAACTAAAAAGCTTCTTCTCAGCAAAAGAAGCAATCAGTGAGGTGAATAGAGAACCTACATCTTGGGGATAATTTTTACCACTCGCACATCAAATAGAGCACTAATCTCTATAGTATATAAAGAACTCAAAAAGCTAAGCATCAAAACAAAACAAAACAAAACAAACAATCAATGAATGGGCCAAGGAACTGAACAAAGACTTCTCAGAAGATAGTATACAATAAGTCAACAAATATATGAAAAAAATGTTCAACATTTCTAGCAATTAAAGAAATGCAAATTAAATTAAGATTTCATCTCACTCCAGTCAGAATGGCAGTTATTAAGAACAAAAACAGCAATAAGTGTTGGTGAGGATGTGAGGAAAAAGGCACACTCATACATTGCTGGTGGGACTGCAAATTGGTGCAGCCAAGATGGAAAGCAGTTATCGAGATTCCTTAGAAAACTGGGAATGGAACCACCATTTGACTTGGCTATCCCTCTCCTTGGACTGTACCCGAAGGACTTAAAAACGGTATACTACAGGGACACAGCCACATCAATGTTTATAGCAGCACAATTGACAATAGCTAAACTATGGAACCAACCTAGATGCCCTTCAGTGGATGAATAGGAAAGAAAATGTGGTATATATACACGATGGAATATTACTCAGCAATAAAAGAGAACAAAATCATGGCATTTGCAATTAAATGGATGGAGTTGGAGAATATAATGCTAAATGAAGTTAGCTAATCCCCAAAATCCAAATGCTGAATGTTTTCTCTGATATAAGGAGGCTGATTCATAGTGAGGTTGGGAGGGGGAGTATGGGAGGATTAGATAAACTCTAGATAGAGAGAAGGGGTGGGAGTGGAAGGGAGGGGGCATGGGGGTAGGAAAGATGGTGGAATGAGATGGACATCATTACCCTAGGTACATGTATGAAGACACATGTGTGTGTGTGAATATACTTTGAATACAGAGATATGAAAAAAATGTGCTCTATATGTGTAATATGAATTATAATGTATTCTGTCATATATAACAAATTAGAACAAAAAATAAATTAAAAAATAAATTGATAATAAAAAAGTGTTTTCTCACTCTAGATGTAGAGTGAAGTAATAGCATCACTCCATTTGGACATGTCTTCTTGTGAATTTGTATTACGAATTTCTATAGCCTACATAGAAGCTGGATTCTTAGATTATAATTGGCATTGATTTTCATAGTGAAAGATTATAATTGGCATTGATCTTCATAGTGAATACACTGGTTTATCTTCTCTTTAGCAAGCTGAGAATTCTTTCCAATTTTGATATTCTCACCAATATTTTATTTACACATCTTTCTAATTTTTGTCAATCTTTGGGGTAAAATTTGGCATATAAATCATTGATTCCTGCAGAATTGTTCTAAGTGCTAGTGGGATGGAATGCCTAGTCACTTAATCATGTTTCATCACCTGGGAACTGTGCGGGTTTAACTTTTGACCATTTAAGCATCATGTCTCCTGTCTCTTGGGAATGATTCTGTGAAGTTCCTGGTATATTTTTTATGTTACAACCTTCTCAGATTTTGATATTACAAATATCTTCTCCCAGTCTGCCACCCATCTGTTAACTTTGAAAATGATGTTCATTAAAGAGATTCTTTAGTTATTATGTAAAATCATCAATTTTTCTTTCCATAGTTTGTGACTTTGAAGTTTTCCAAAGAAATCTTTTCCTAGCCCCAAAGTAAAAAAAAAAAAAATAAAAATCAGTTACTTCTACTTTTATCATTTTTGTCATTTAAGTCTATAATCCACTTGAAGTTTAATTATTTCATATTATGCAAAGTGGAAAATTGCCGCAGTCTGGCTGGGCACAAAATAACCGAGCCACCACAAAAGCCTTGTAGATTCAAACAGCAACTCTTTATTCCCGAACTCTCACCCATCTACACACACTTTCCGGGAATACACTGCCTCTACTGGGCTCCATGGCCAGTTCTCTCAGAACCCCGGGAGAACTCCAAAGAGCGGGCGCAGGAGGCAGCAGGATACGCCCTAATCCTGGAGCCCCCCTATTCCCAGCAGGATCCACCCTAAACCCGGAGCCACCCTAATCCCTGAGCAGGGTCACCTTTCAACCCAAAAATGCCATGCGTCATTCCTACTTGGCTATGGCTCCCAGCAGAAAATATAATATTTTTTCTCGACACAATTTTCTGAATTATTCATTCAGTATCCCGATCTTTGATAACACCTCCACCATATAGTAGGCTCTCATGTAAATGGATCCTTTTCTAAATTTTCTCTCATGGCCAATTTTTTTGTATTTGTTTATTGGTTGACTCTGCCAGGACCCAGTCTTGATTATTGTGATATTAATTACTGGCTTATTAATGAATGTTTATTCTTCATTTAAAAATTTTAGGACAAATTTGTTGAATTCCTTATTGTTGTTTAGAATAGAACTACATTAAATGTGTTCAGGCATTTGGTGGAGTTAACTTGTTTATATTGCTGTCATATCTTCCATGAAGGAAGAAATATTTCTCTGTTTATTCAAGCTTTTTGGTGGGTGAGGGTTGTCATTCCAAAGTGTTTTAAATTTTTCTCCACAAAGTTTTGAGCACTTTCATTAGATTAATTTCTAGACACGTTTGTTTTTTCATTGCCTTGTTATTTGGTGATTGTTAACTGATGAAGACAGATGTTACTGATTTAGGAGAATTGATCTTATTTGTGGTTAGGTCAAATCTTTTAGTTCTGATGGTTTGCCTCTTGGTTTCTTCCTTACCCCAAAGGAAATATATCCTTTGTTATACCTTTAAATAATGGGAAGAACTTTTGAATCCTTTCCCCTCCCTCAATTTTTGTGTGGATCAGGACATCCAGTACTATGTTAAACAACTGAACAAAACACCCTTTTATTCTTCTCAAACTTAAAAGATATAAAGTTAAAATTTCATCAATTTTTATTTCACCATTGATTTTGGACAGGCTGTCTTTTTCATCTCCATTATTTTAAATTAAGTTAATATTTTCAATTTTTGTTTCTAAGAGTTTTAAAAACCAACTCCAAACAATGTATTAAAACCATCAAGGGCTTTTTCTGTATTTATCAAAATGACCATACAAATTAACATTTTTAATTCTAATACAGTAAATTACATTGTTTGATTGAACCATCCAGGAATTTATAAAATAAACTTTGTCATAAATTTTTAAAAAGTATACTATTATACTTGATTATCTAATCCGGGAATTTTTATACTCATTTTATGAATAAAATTGCCCCAAACATTTTTCTCTTATTATGATGCTATCTGCATAATATAAAGATTGTATTAGGTTTTTTAAATGAGTTGGCTTTTATGTTTCTAGAACAACTAAAATATATGGTGGTTATTTGTTCCTTTAAGGTTTGCGAAACTCACACATACAAGTGTCCAAGAATGAAGTGTTTTCTGTAGTGGAGGAGGAGAGGGTTGGTGGAGAAAGGGGAAAAAAACCCAAAACATTATCATAATTTCTTTAGTGATTTGATATATTCATGGATTCTATTTTTTCTTATGCCTATGTTGACATTTTTGTATATTTTCTGTAAGTTTTATAATAAAATTTTAAATGCAGTCTAGTAGGGTTGTTTAGTTGTTCATAGTATTTTTCATAATATTTTTTGTAGTTATTTCTTCCTTTTTAACTGTATGTTTGCATTCATCAGGAACTGCCAAGTACTTCCCACTGCCCCACTTCCTGATTGGAAGCTATTTGCTCTGCTATGACATAACCTGCTTCTCTCCAGCTGTACATCCCACAGCTTCTTGTTGGAGGATACTACTGTCCAGGGAGTCCTTCTGAGCAAGATGGTTCACACCAGCTGCTTTCCACTGTTCACTCTACTTATACATGTGGATTGTAGAGCCATGTTCACTCTCTGTGGCCCCCCTTTAATTATCCCAGACTGTCCCTATTAATATCTTGCTTTTTCCTGTCATATTTCTTGTTCTCTCATTAATGTATTTAGAGCTATACATTTTCCTGTGGGCATTGTGTTAGCTATTAGTGACTTTTCACAGATTTTGGCAATGTAGTTCTTTTGCTGCCATTCTGCTCAAACTTTGAAGCTTCCTTAGTAAGTTTTTGTTTACTAAAGTGTAAGTTAGGTGTATTTATCTTTCATATAAAACATTCATTTCTTATTAATTTTCAGCTTAATTACATTTTAGCAATTCACAGAATTACTAGAAAATATGAAAAGAAAGTTTTATCACATTCTTTTCTCCCTATGATTTTTTTTTTTCACTTTAGGGGCAAATATTGAGTATAATCTATGTTTAGTATACTACATTAGGTCTTCAGGAAGAAACTGTAGTTGGCACTATGGCAGAGATTAACTAGATATTCACCAAACACATTTCCTGAGGAGAAACCATATGGCCAATTCTTATGAATAGACAGTGAGAAGGGATGTATGTCACTTTCAATCCAATGCTGTTGGTAAATACAGCCTCTCTATGTTCTATTTTTGCTATTATTCAGATACAGAGGATGCAGTAGATGATCCATGGAGGTGGAACATGTTAGAAAATAGGAGCAGCCCGGAATCCTGAATGGCTGGAAAAGTAGAGTCTCCAAACTCCATGCCATTCTCACTGGGTCCGACTGATTTATGATATGAGCTACAAATAAATATTCACTTTGTTAAGCCACTGAGTTTATGGGGTTATTTAGCACAGCATTCAGACAAATATAGAACATTATGAATTGGAAAGGGAGATGTACCACATTAGGGATGAGGAAGAACTTCTGTTACTTTGAGAGAATCGAAGAAAATTTTGTCGAAGGAATTGATGGTGGAGCCAGATATTTTTTAAAAAATTGAGAAGGTGTAAGTAATTGGAAATGGGAGATAAGGAGAGTAGTAACTATGTTAGAAGCAGAAATAAAAGAATAGAGGGGGGAATGGGAACTGCAAACAACTCACATGTATGTTAATTTGTATGGCAAGAAAAATATGTGATAAGAGGGAGGAGAGAAGCAAAATTGGGAAGGCAGAATTCTAAGTTTCAGTCAAAAAGTTTAGATTTTTTTTTCAAAAAATTGCTTAAAGGAGTCATTAAATATTGGTATGAAGGAAAGTTGAAGATGATTAATTAGATATAAACTCAATTACATTCTATTGTTACAATAAAGCTCCTAACCAGAGCATTGACTAATAGTGTGGTAAAAGGCACAGGAAAAACGTTGAGATGAGAATGGAAGGTGGTGGAAACTACACCATGACACCATCTTCAGGAAGGTGTGCCTTCTTCTAAGTTCTATGGGGTATCATTGGAGGTTTCAGGCAGAAGGATGCCATGATCTGATTTGTGCATCTTATAGACCATGACTACTGTGTGGAGAAGAGAAGTACATCTGTAGGAGTGAATGTGGGGGCACCAATTAGGAGGTGGTGACTGGAACAGGGCAGGCGTTTTCAAAGAATTTAGAGCACTGGATTCAGGACATTTATTTGGGGAGAGTGATGAGTTTGTAGAATGAAGTCAAGAAGTTAAAAGAGAAACACATTTTTACAATTCCTCCAAGTAGAAGTATAAAAATGAGCAAATGAATGAATAAATACACAAAACAAAGGGAACAGACTGATGGGGAAAAATAAGCATCAACTAAAGCAGTCTTGCCTAGACATGAAGGTAGACTGAAAACGTCTTGGAGGAGCTGACCTGTATATCCTGTCTAACCTACCTCACCCCATTTCCTTACCCTGTTTTATTTTTCTTTATATCACTCATCTCCTCTAAAAATAATAGCATCTGTTTTTCACTCATATACTAATAGTCTCTCCAAATTGCACTTGACCATGAAGCCCAATGGGATAAAGAATTCTTTTCACCACTCTATTTCCTGTGCTTAGAACCGTGTTTGGGAGAGATGAGGTAGTAATTGTTGAATGAATGAGTGGATTCTGGCACCATTATATTTTCCTGTATAAAATATATTGCTTTGTTGGGCACCTTGAAGAGTCAGGAAAGCTAAGGAGTAGCTTACACAGTAAGCCATCCTGAACTTATACAGGAGTCTGTTTAAATTCTCATTTCTTCTATTTCTAATATGGAACCCTGGCTTACCCTTCACTTACCTGTCCAAACTTTGATCCACATCTGTGAAATATAATTACTCTTACCATGATCTCATGTATATAAATCATTTTACATGGCCGATACCTCTAATCTTATTTTCCTCAAATTATCTTTGATTTGGTGAAAAAAATATTTAAGATTTTTCAGAATTCTTGATTTTCTGGAATTCTTTTCTGGAATGCACATCTTATAGCCCAAACTTTGGCTGTGGCTAACCTGTGTCTCTGCCTTTGTTCCCTTCATTTCTGTCCTATTATAATAAATAATTTCATCCTGTTTGCCCTTTGCTTTTCGTGAATCTTCCTTTCTACCTACTACATCACACGGAGACAGTGAAAACTTGTTTAACTGCACGGCGTTGCCTAGCAATGTCATGCTACTCTCCTGGTCTCAGCCTGGGATACGGTAACTGGACTCCTGCTACTAATTCTTCCATCGTCATCTCTCTCTATATCCAGTCTTTTAATAACCATTGGAAGGGACATTCTGCTGTTATTAGCCGAAGGTCTTATAGAAAAGTTGCCATTATTATTCATTCTAATAGGATTAGACTGAACCATTTCTCTCCCTTTTCTCTAAATCACTCAGGTTCTGTGTTTAAAAGGTCAATTACATTTATTTCAAATTGGTAAGACAAACGTTTCCTGTGTATCCTGAAAATAAAACGGCCCAATGAACAGTTTCTTGGGAACATTTAAAAAAAAATTAAAGATCTATCTGCCACTAAAAGGTTCCTCCTCAACCTTAGGACTATATATTGAAAGCGATATTGAGCAGATCCTGGTGTCTGAAATGGAAACCAGGAAGCTGACACCAGGAGTAGTGTGGGTGAGGCCACCTGACCCTGTTATTGTATCCTTCACCACAAAATGATCACCTTGGTCATGCTATGAGTTTGCAACTAATAAAAAGAAAAAGTGACAGCCCACACATAGTGCTACATTATGGAACATTGGAGGTGGGCCAGATGTAATAAACATAATTGGAAAGAGCAGTATGTAGATGACAAGGCGATCTCAAAGAACCAATTGATGGTCAGTGTGTTTTTAGAAATTCTCACTGCAGGAATACTCAGATTCAATAAAAGAATTTGGAGAGTCTCCTACTGTGTGGAAATGGGATTTGATCCTTCACCAGCAGTCTGAACAGAGCTCTTAGAAGCCTAAGCTGCTATATACAGAGTACAGAATCAGATCCAGGCATGCCAGATTCTGTCCATATATTTACTGCATGATACTGCCTGGGCTACAAACCCAAATGCCCATGGGGGCCAAAATAGAGAGAGTGCACCTGTTTAAAGAATCAGCTACTAGTGATTTCCACATGTATTTTGCCCATTGGGATGCAAGTTCAGTGAAAACAGACCTTCTGATCTTTTAAAATTTCAATTCAGTTTTTAACCTAATACATGAAAATTGTACATATTTATGGGGTACCATGTGATGTTTTGATACACGATTGGTTTAAGAGAGAGAGGTTGGGGGTGGGGGTTGTGGCTCAGTGGTAGAGTGCCCGCCTTGCACGAGTGAAGCACCGGGTTTGATCCTCAGCACCATATAAAAATAAATAAAAATAAAGATTTTTTTTTTTTTAAGAGACAGGTTGTCTGAATTTTCTTGTGGACTGTCTTGATATTTGAAGCATTGACAGTTAAGTAAAACAACGCATCCAAACATGTCTTTGGGACAGACGCAGCATGGGGTCCAGCATGCTGTGACTTCTGTGTATGTTCTCTGCTATTTGTGGTGGGCAGGATGACGCAAAGATTCTTCATAGGGTCTTTTTGAGAAAGCCAGCTATACCCAGAATGAGGAGCTGCAGGTTAAGCCCTCCAACAAAATTGACTTTTAAATGGAAAACATACACACACACTCCCTGTAATACAGACACTTCTGCTTCACACGACAGGAGGAAGGTTCCCAGGGAATAAAATTGGAGAAGAGGAAGGAGGAAGAATGGCAAGGGGAGGGAAGGGGACTTGAGAACATGTGGGAGTAGCCTGGGTAGGCCCCAGTCTCTGGCTCTGTCTGGAGAGGTGTCCAAGGCCCTCAATAGGCAAAATCAAATTCTTCAATGGACTTGATCAGCTCCAGAAATATAGAACTTCTTTAAATAAAGCACCAAGGCCTTGGGGTTCGATTTGTTTGTAGACTCATTACCACTAGGAAGGGGAAATAAAACCCAATATCAGCAATATTCATTCTCCTTTTTCTGCCCTGTAGGAAACTAGTCCTTGATTAACTATATATTTCCCCTTGTCTCTTGAGAGAAGGAGACGAGGCTTTTGCTATAAGCAAGGAGGTCCAAGCGAGATCCTGTATTAGGTAGAAAAGATGCATCTTTGCCAATGAGTATATTTTTACAATATTTTCATCCTGACCATTAAAGTCAAAATCTGGGCCTGCCTAATCCGTGTGGTAAATGTAGTAGAGTGTTATCCTTGGTCACAGCTCTCTGAGCATCCCATTCCTCTATCCCCTCGGCACCTGCTAAGGACAGGAATCTATGTTGAGTTCTATTCTTGCTTTCAAATCAGAATAAAGAGGTATAATCTTTCACAAGATGCTTGTAATTTAAAAGCTTGGAAGGTTAGGGTAGCTGAGTAGCAGCTAGTGAAGCATAATTCACAGGACTGGGATTCGTTCAGTAGAGAGAGAGAGCATTAAACAGGTCCTGGAGATGAGCCAGGAAATGAAGCAAAGTCCTAGTGTTAAGAGCTTGAAGTCTGGATACTGGTTTACCATCAGAGAGCCACATTGTAGATCAAGGTCCTCATTGAATAATTTTTAAAGTAAGGTCATATTTTAAGGGCAAAAGTACTACTATTAACAAGGTTGGGAGTGGAGGTATGATGACAGCTTCTGGAATCTAGTTCTTGAGTTCAGGCCTCAAGAGCCAGATGCAAGTAGATAGGGGTTAAGCCTCTGAGCTCTTCAGAGTGCCTAGAACATTGCAAAATGGTGTTGTCAGTCAGAATAATGTTCTCTGCCAAGATTCATATGCCCTAACCCCCCATACGATTATGTTACCTCACATAGGAAAAGGGACTTTGCAGATATAATTAAATTAAAGATTTTGAGGTGGGAGATTATTTTATATTACCCAGTCAGGCCCAATATAATAGCAAGTGTCTTTATAAGAGGGGTACAAGAATGTTAGAGTCAGATTTGTAGATCTGCTGCCGGCTTTGAAGGAAGAATGGGCGCTTAGCCAAGGAATGTAGGCAAGCCTCTCGTAACTGCAAAAGACAAGAAAACCAATTGTCTTCTAAAGCCTCCAGAAGGAATGCAGTCCTGAGAATGCCTCAATTCTAGCCCCATTAGATATTAGACTTCTAACCTAATATATTTGTGTTGTTTTAAACAACACAAGATTGTGGTAATTTGTTACAGTAACAACAGGAAATTAACATGGTGGGCAAATATATTTTACTTTAAAAAACAGAATGCATTGCCTTTCACATTAAAACCTATATTTCTGACATCCTAAAAGCAAACAAACTGGAAGGCTTGTCTGTGTTTATCCTGGAAAGAATCCTTTGGAGCTACCTCAGATTCTTTCTTTGGATGAGCATGAACTCCATAGTATCCACCATTCCCTGAAGTTATTATCACTGACTCTATCCAGTTTTATGTCCCATGTATACTTTAGGGCATTTGAGTCTAAGCTCCTTGTATCACTATTGTAGATTGTCCTCTATGACAAGCAATTGGGTGGGCCCCCAAATTTGTATTTAGGCTAAATTTGTAGGTTGATGTTAGGAGAGTCTAATGCAGATGTCTAGGTGGAGGAACAAGGGACCAGAACAATGTGGTTACCATTATCTGCAGAATAACAGGCAATGGGGCTTGCTTGGTTTCTTGAAAAACATCAGGGTAGGTAGGTGCTGATGCATTCCACCTCATTTTCAGGCTGGCCTCGTGAGGACCTCATTAAGTTACAGAGCCATCTCAGCCTGTTCAAGACTCCTGCACTACCCAGGGTCCTTGGAATACTTCCCATAGTTCTTCCCTGAGAGAGGCAACAGAGCCAACGCTGTTTATCTGCAGCTCTGATGGCAGGTGTATAGAGACATGGGATGGGCACAGGTGACATGAGCAGTGGCCAACAGCAGCTCAGAATTATGATTGTGGAATGTGGAGCATGTGACTTATGAGAGCCTTGTTTGCTACAGATGAGTTACTTGGTATAGAACTAACAGCCCTAAGTGGCTCTGTTTTCCTCTTATCTTGTGTGGAAATACGTTGGGAGGTCTTACTCTGCTTTAACATAATGGTGTCCTGGTGAGTTTCCCACGATTTTATTGACACTGATGTGAAATAGCTGTTTTTTTTTCTTCCCTTTTTTCTCCTCAACGCTATAATTTTCCATGTTCTGATCCTGCAATCATAGCACCATTTGGGTTAACTCAATTGCTTTGTCGCTTTGGTAAAGACAGCCCACACATAATGGCAATTTAAAAAATCATACAATTTTAATAATTGAGTGACTAAGACCCAAAGTGTCTGATACAGGAAGCTCATAATATTTTGTAATATGATTTTGAAAAGATAATAGAGGGTAGAGAAATGAGTACGACAAGGAAATGACAACACTTTCTTAAAATGCTGCTGTTAAGTGGGCATGACAAGCCCAGCTGGTTACCTACAATATTTAGCAAAAAAAAAACAGGACCCGTCCGAGCAGCTTCCAGGGACAGCTTGTGTGCAGGAAGGGTAATGTGGTGGCAAGTTTCTTCCCCCCCCCCCTTTCCTGCAGCTGCCTTTGTTCCTCAGGATCCTCTTACCACTCTCCCTGCTCCCAAAGGCCTGATGGTGCTAAAGGCAGTAGACTATTGCCATTTTAAGCTTTCTCTTTTAATTTCTCTTGCTTAGAGGGGTGGCTTTCAAATTGTATCGTTTCCCCCCAAAGCACTAGAATCTTTTCTTCTAGAGAAATATTGCATGGACGTGCAATATGTGATATAAATAAAACTAGCACACTCTGAAGAACTGGAGAGACACAGGATCTTTTTCACCTGGGCTTTCCCTTCTCTGCTTGACTAGGGACATAGGAAAACATTTTTGAAATCTGTTCTTAGCGTTGGCAGAGAAACCTTGAAAATGTTTTGAAATGATATTTCTAAAGAGTTGTTGCTTCAAGTCAGGGTTATAGAATTTCTAATTTAGCTCTACTTCTAAAAATTCTGTGACTTGAGCACTATTTTGTGGGTAAGTCTTAGAGGGCCCTATTCAGATTAAAATGACATTTCTGTGTGTGTGTGTGTGTGTACGTGTGTGTTAGGCAAATGTTTTGCTTGCTTCATAAGCTTAGAAAATGGATGAGATTTTACCCAAAGGTCTTTAATAATCATAATTTATATAAAATAGTATACCTCAGATTAAAGCAGTGGCCATAAGTGGCAGTATCCAGGCATTTGCATTTTTCTTTCACATTGCTTTCTTCTCCCTGAAAGTCTATATGAAATAGCTTCTAATTTTGCTTGATCACTCCAAGTTTCTGAAAGGTTGATTATTATATCTGCATGCATTTGGGGGTCTTTTCTCTCAAGGAACCAAAAAGGGTAAAAATGGCATCCAGGTTATATAGCCTCAAGTTTCAACTCTGCTGCTTCCTGATGAGGCCATCGAAGTTCCAAGAGGCCAGTTGATTTTCTAGTGACACATGCTGTTCTCTTTTTGTGTGTGTGCTTTGTTTTTCACCTGTCAAAATTAGGATATACTTAAGCTACCGATGGAGATTTGAAAAGCTCTAGCTGAGATGGTCTTGATTTCATTAAAGGAGCAGTGATGAGCTGGAGTTTATCCCAGGTCATCGTCACCAGGTAGTTAACAAGATTTATCTGATGTCAAAACCAACCTTCAGTTTGCCTGGTATTTCTGCTATATTCACAGGATACTTTGGCATTGTATAGATAGTTTAGATGAAGTCTCCTTGGAAATAAGAGCTCACTGTAAAATTAGAGACAACAGCCATGTTTTATTCTTGATCCCGGGATCAAACTCAGAAAGTAACCTTAAGGCAACCTCAACCCTTCAGGGGCTCAGTTGCTTTCCAAAGGAAAATCACTTCAGATGTGTAGGTTTGCTTTAGTGAAAGAAGGGTGTTAATAGAAGAAATGCCTTTCTTACTTCAATGCTGTAGACAGTGAGTGGCCAATTTACTCAGACCCGAGGGCTGTGAGCTTAGACAGGTGGCTTTCAATGCCCAGCTCAGCTCAAAGCTGTGAGAGTAGATCAGAGACTAGATGGTGGTGGTGGCTGTCACTGTCTAAATTGTATAGATAATATTGCCAGACGTTTAGGCACACAGTAGGAGAAGAGAAATTTCCTATGCTTTTGCAAGCCCGAGTCAGTCTGTCCTTTTCCCTTGCCCTTTCATTCAGCTGCCTCCTGCTTAAGCAAATCACGTCAGATCGGCCTACAAATATTCCTAAACCATTGTCCTTTGCTGAACCTCTAAATAATGTTCTGAATTAACTTGAAATTGCACTTTCTCTATGTTACTTTTTATGATGATTGAAATCAAGTTATTTCCTCTATTTAGAGTATCTCTCTTCATTTCCAGTTATCTAAACCTTGCTGTGATAGAATTCCCAAGATCTACTACCTCTTCCTATAAGAGAATTCTATCCTAATACTGCATTGGCAGAAGACCTGACCTCCAAATTGCTTTGACTGATGAAATGTGAATGAAAGTTATTTAAGCCACTTCCAAGCAGCAACTTTAAGAGTCATTGCATGATTCTGTCATTATTCTTTTCACTCTGCCATCAGATAGGTGTGTTTTGCATAGGGCATATTCTGTTTACTGGTTTGCAGAATAAAAAAAAAATGTGCAGCTGAGCCACAGTGGACAAGGAATACAAGAAGAAAAAAGAAATTATTTTTGGGATCATTTGTTACTGCAGTATGTACTAGCATAAGCTGACTAATGCACTCGTTTATATTTCCAAGCCCAACTCAATATCACCTTTTCCTCAAAATGTCTTATTTCTGTAATGTATCATCCCTGAATTTGAATCCTAAAGTTGCCATTTTGTAAGTAATATGACATTAGAAATTTTATTCAATTATTCTAAGCTTTTGTTACTTTAACTGTAAAATGAGACTAATACTAATATCTCAAGGATTGTCACAGATTTAACACAATTCATTTAAAACTTTTCACACTCAATAATAAACCATTACTTATTTTTACAAGCTTTCATTTCTTCATCTTTCATAACGGACATACTGCCTTGTGCTTAGAAAATTCTTAACTGTTCAATAAGTAAATGAATCAAGAAAGTTCTATGGATATCCATCCTTTTCTGTTTCTTAAGATTTGGAGAAGGCATCATTGATCTACTAGAAAGTCTACCCTAGAATTTTCCTTGGACCAGACAGCTTTTTGTTGTTGTTGTTGGTGGTGGTACTGGGGATGGAACCCTGGGGCACACAACCACTGATCCACATTCCTAGCCCCTTTTTTTGTATTTTATTTAGACAGGGTCTTGCTGAGTTGCTTAGAGCCTCACTAAGTTGCTGAGGCTGGCTTTGAACTTGCAATTCTCCTGTCTCAGCCTCCTGAGCTGCTGGGATTACAGGCATGTGCCACTGTGCATGATTTACCAGACAGCTTTACAAGAGAAGAGGCTAGTCTTAATTTTCAAGTCACTTCAATTTCTTGAGGAGCCAGATAAGAAGTCAAGAAAGGGTTTCCTATTCTCACATCTGGCAGAGAATATTCAAGATTCTCTTCTGGATTGAATGAAGCATAAACATTTATTTTTGTTCATGTATCTTTGTCACTTTTAGCCAGGAAACCTTATATGTATGAGCTAAAAGTAGTTATAGATCATATTCTTGTTATTATCAAAGAGAAAGGATGTTTGTAAAATAATAAAATGTAAGGATAGATTTTTATTACTCCCTAAATTCTTTTATAAAATGTTCTCATTTCATATAAGGAACATTCATGCTATTTTTTTTATACTTACCCTTTAGGGTAATTTCTTTTTTCTATTCAGAATTAATCCTGTTTTTTTATGGCTCCCCAAAGCCTTCTTTTTCTAATAGTTGCTCACCCATCTGTGCATTTGTATGCCATCCTGTAATTCTGGTTTCTAAGCACAGAAAAAAAAAGTGTCTCCAAAGCTACTAACGGTAGGACAGATAATATAAATCAACTCCTTAGTGATTATCTTCCAAGCATTATCACTATGGATGACACAGTTCAGGGGATAAAAAGAAATATGAATGAGATTTATAATTAAGAATTTTGTCACCGAAGTCTTGTTCAGTGTTGTTTCCTCTACTGTGTTCTTTGGAAACTTCCTTTGTATGTCTCAAAGAACTAAGATAGAGAGGTGGAGATCACTTCATCAATTGTTGGTTTACTGAGTGTGATTTGCCCAAGTGACGAGATTTACTCCTACAACAATACTATAGAGTATTCTGTGCAAATCCAAGTGCTAAATTCTGTAGCATGGAATATAAGTTCATCCTAAATTAATTAAATGGTATAAATAACTACCGTAGTGCCACGTACCAGGGCTCGTCTTTAAGGAATTTGGCCATGATAAGAAATTAAGACAATTCACTCTACAAGTTGATAAGGACACTGAAGATATAGGTATAAGCTAGAAGAAGTATTGCAAAGTGGGAGAATTCTTTGAAAAGATCATAGATGGATGGCTCTGTATACAAGTTGCATTTAAGTTCAATCAAGAAGGGCTAACCATTGTGTAGCAAAAGAATAATGTGGAAAGATAAGAACTCTCATACTAGAAGGCAGTAGAAATAAAACAATGGTATGTATTTAGAAAACTAGATCACTGTTGGGGGTGGAGAGGGAGGGAGGGAGAGAAAAGGAGAGGAGAGAGAGAGGGAGCTGGATTGGGAGAGGACTGGAGAGCCCCTGGATATAGACTGAAAAGTAGTTTGTCATTTTTAAGGTGGCAATTTTGATTGATGGGAGGATATGAATAGGGGAAGAGAGCTGGATGTTCTAGCAAAAAGGTCAGGAGGAATAGAGGGTATCATCAGTCCAATTTTGGGGTTTGACTGGTAAGCTCACTTGTCTTCGTCTGGCCTCAATGATTAATGCATGAAGATTTGAAAGCTCCTTGAGGACATGTTCAATAATTTATGCAGAATTAATTAATTTCCAGGTACTATTACATGCTTAGTCTTATGCTCAATGAATGCTCAGTAAAGGAAAAAAATGAATCAATCTTTTAATTTTTTCTGCTTTATTTATTTAATGCTGCCTATCAAACACTTTTGTCAAATTTACCCCCTAATACTTGGATTCACATTGATAATAGCTAACATTAGCATAGCATCATTTATAGACAGGCTTCATTCTAAATGCTATGTGTATGTCACCTCATAACAACACTCTAAGGTAGCTGCTATGGTATATGAATCTCCTCCTGATGCACCTGAGGTGGGTGCATTAGTAGGGCTAATTAGTAGGGCTAAAAGCATCTGAGGCACATCACACAACTTTCCCAACTGGGGGGCCTGAGATTGAACTCAGGCAATCTTGGTCCTAAGTCTAACATTTAAGTATCATGCTCTACTTGTTCCCAAAGACAATAAACATGTTTTCAGATGGAGTAATGGTACAGGTATTTGCATATTTATATATATTTTTAAATAACTGTCCTACTTCTATGATTCTTGGCAATGTGTTGTACATGCCAAATGGACATGGCATGGTTGAAGGAAGACTTGATATGAGTCACATGTACTAGTTGCAGAATCTTTGATCAGATATATATCATCTTAGCCATTTTTCATGGTTCTTCATTTTTAAGTGGGACTGGAAATTTACACATTTCAGCGTTGTCTGAAGATTATGATTAATCTAGGTAAAATTTTCTAGCATGTAATGAGTGTTCAATAAACATTAGCTGTTAGAATTAGTTGTTCTTGCAAATGTGGTGACCACCTGCTTCTCTTACATCCTAGGCTTGGATAGTTTTGAGAACAGATTAGGTACTAAATAAAGGCTGGCTGACTGGTTGAATGATATTTTTTGCCTTGCTTGGGGGAAGACATCCCAGAACAATATGTTACTATTAGTCATTTTTCTCTAATTTGCACACAGTCTCTTTAATAACAGTTTGCACTTGCATAGCACTTTCTATTAACCAGAATCAGTTTTACCAATGTTAATGAGGCTTGTAGATACCTGTGTTAATGCAATATTATGTTTTCCATTAAAGTTTTTAGGTTAAAAGAATGTTAGCAATTTAACAGAAAACTTAGACTATTCATATACTAACAGTGATTGGTTGTCTTCATGCAAAGGTCTGCTATGTGGAAGTCCCAGTCCTTCTCATGTCAGTTTCCAACTCAAGCCCGTCGCTGACATTAAAGGCCACTGAATTTGTGCAAATTATTTGTGTGTTCATTATTCTCCCACATTATTCTCAGAGTAGGATGACACTTTGTACCTGTTTGTCATTTTTTCTTTTTACTTTAAATCCTCCAGATCTGGTAGGTAACAGGAGACACAAAATTTGGTCTCCAACAGTACAATTTTAAATAAGCCCTATTGCAAAAAGCAAGTTCCACTATTGACATGAACCAAATATCTACTGTATTCTGACACGAAAGAAACCAATGATATTTGTTAACATAATAGCTAGCTCTTTGGCTTGCCAGTATTACATTTTACAACCTAAATACACATTTTTCTTCCAAAGAGTAAAGGAATCTATTTATATAATGTGAGCAGTTTTTTTTTTTTAACTCAAGCAACAGATAATGAGACAGTCACTAATCCCATGTGGCAAACCCTACTCAAAGTGTACTTTTTCTCCTCTTCCAGCCAATCTGTTATTTGTTATTGTATTTGTTATTTGGTATTCTTTTAAAAAATTGGGTAGAGACCTCCTAGACTTTTGGTCTTCAACACAGAAAAATGCAGTACTACTTGTTAACTCCTTGAGATCACCATATGTAGAACAGATTATCCAAAGCTGCTCCCCTAACTCTACTCATTAATTTTTCCTCTTTTACTATCTTACAACATAGGTGGTCCCCTACTGAGGCTTTTCCTCCAGCTAGATGTGTATATATATTTTTTACACTTATTTCACTTCCTTGAGCTCCATTTTTTTAAATTGGTAATTTGAGAGATGTTAGAGGTACTATTTTTAAATTTTTTTCCAGCTTTAGATTTTATATATTTTGGCACAATCCATTTCATTTTTTTTTAACAATTCAGTTTTGCTCAATAAATTATGTTTTGAACTGAAATCACTTAAAAAAACTATCTAGAATTTCTGTGGGCAAAGCAGTGATGAAAGTTATCGTAGTAGTTTCCATTGCTGCTGTCACAGTTATCACAAATTTAGAGACTTAAACAGTATAAAATTATTATCTTATAGTTTGATAAGTTAGAAATCCTTTATGGGTTGCACTGGAATAAAATCAAGCTGTCGGCAGGCTGTGCTCCTTCTGGAGGCTCTAGGGGAGAATCCATTACCTAGCATTTTCTGGCCTCTAGAAGCAGCCTCAGTCCTTGGCACATGACCTCCTTTCTCCATCCTCAAAGCCAGAGACATTGCCTTTATGACTCTCATTCTCAGCCACATTTTCCTCTGACTAATTCTCTTTTTCTCTCTTTCCTAATTGTAAAGACCATTGTGATAACATGGACCAACCGGGGTAATCCAGAATAATCTTATTTTAAGGTTGACTGATAAGCAATTTCAATTGCATCTGCAACTTTAATTCATGTAATCTAACATTTTTGCAGGTTCCAAAGACTAGGATATGAGCATCTTGTCATTATGCTGCCTATGTCAGTTTTGCATGTATTTATGTAACAGGTTTTTTTTAAAAAAAAAAAACAGTTATTATGTGCCACGCACCTTGATAAACACCAGGGATATGCTACAGACAAAAATGGGCATGCTCTCTGATATCTTAGAATTTAAAATGAGGTGACATGCCATGAACTGGGTGATCACAGATGGGTATTAAATTGCAACTGTAATAAAAAAGGCTGATATTATGAGAACCTATGAAAAGGTTCTTTGACTTAGTAAAAGAGGCTAGGAAAGTCTTCTTCTTCTTTTTTTTTTTTGTTCTATTTTATGTACTGTAGATATGTATTTATTTATTATAATTTATTATGTATGACAGTTGAATGTGATTCAATTAATATTACACAAATAGAGTACAATTTTTCATGTCTCTGATTGTACACAAAGTAAGGTCACATCATTCATGTTGTCCTATGTATACTTAGGGTAATGATGTCTGTCTCATTCCACCATCTTTCCTCCCTTCCCCACCCTCCCTTCCCTTGTCCCCTCCCTTCCCCACCCTCCCCTTTGCCCTATCTCAAGTTCATCTATTCCTCCCATGCCCCCCCATCCCTATTATGAATTAGCATCCTTATATCAGAGAAAACATTTGGACTTTGGTGTTTTGGGATTAGTTTACTTCACTTAGCATTATATTCTTCAATTCCATCCATTTTCCTGCAAATGCCATTTTATTCTCTTTTAACGTTGAGAAATATTCCATGTGTATATATACCACAGTTTCTTTATCCATTCATCTACTGAAGGGAATGTAGGTTGGTTCTACAATTTATCTATTGTGAATTGTGCTACTATAAACATTGATGTGGCTGTGTCCCTCTAGTATGCTGTTTTAAGTCCTTTGTATATAAACTGAGGAGCAGGATAGCTGGATCAAATAGTAGTTCCATTCCTAGTTTTCCAAAGAATCTCCATACTGCTTTCCAGATTGGTTGGACCAATTTGCAGTCCTGAACAGATACTTCTCAGAAGATGATATACAATCAATCAACAAATATATGAAAAAATGTTCAACATCTCTAGCAATTAGAGAAATGCAAATCAAAATTACTCTAAGATTTCATCTCACTCCAGTCACAATGGCAGCTATTGAGAAAGTCTTCTTTCAGGCAGAAGTAACCAGAGTTGAGATCTAAAGGAGCAGTGGGAATCACTGAGCAAAGAGAGGAAAGAGAATCCCAGACAAAGAAAAGAAAATATGCAAAAGCCTTGGAGCAAGAGTGAGCCCAGTCATTTTAAGAAATGGAGATGAAACCTCTGTGGCTGGAGATCCCACAGGAGATGGCCTTGATGTCTCATGAGATGGAACTAAAAGGGGACTAGATCATGTTTTTCATCTGTGTTGGTCATGACCCAAAATGTTTATACTTAGAGCAATTGATAGCCATGCAGTTGTGTAAGTATTGTGGTAACCTGTTAGATCAGATTATCAGAAGTTGATTTTGAGGATAGAACCAGTCCCTGCCTTCAAGAACTACTCAGTCTATTCAGCAGAAATTATAACTATACACATGAAAAATTAAATAATATGAGAGTTAAATAGCCAAACAAAAGAAACAATAGGCATGTTCCAGATGGTATAGATAAGAGCTCTGAATTTAGAGGGTGTTAATAAGAATAGGAAGGTTTTTTGTTGTTGTTGTTGATTGAAGAAAAGAACTTGTGATTCTACGGATACATTGCAATATTAATATTTTATTAAGGACACTAATAATTATCTTTAGTAGAATAACATTATCATATACTTAGAGGCTTAAATGACATTTGTTTGTGATCTCACAGTTCTGTAGGTCAGGAGTCAGGTATAAAAGTTCTGGTTCTCTGCTCAGGATTTTAGAGGCTAAAATATAAGCATTAGCAGAGCTACTTTCCCTTTTGGATGTTCTGGGGGAAGAATATGCAGGTAAATTCATTCAAGTTGTTGGCAGAATTCAGTTCCTTATGGTTGTAGGTGTGAGGTTCTCATTTCCTTGATATGTGTCCCTCTCCATCTTCAAGCCAACAAGAACAATTTTTCCTTCTATTTTGAATCTCTCTGACTTCTTTTACCTTTCTCTTCTCCTTTTAGGTGCTCATGGGATTACACTGGGCCCACCTCTATAATCCAGGATAATCTCCCTATTTTCAGGTCAAACAGTTAACATCTGCAAAATTGCTTTTGCCAGATAAAGTAATAACATATTCAAAGTGCCATAATTATAGCAGGGAATATGCTTGGGGGCTAGACTTCTCCCTGCCAGAAACATTGAACTAGGCAGAAGGAGGGATTTCAAAGAATCTGCGTTTGAGTATCTTACATTA
This sequence comes from Marmota flaviventris, assembly GCF_047511675.1. Taxonomy (NCBI): domain Eukaryota; kingdom Metazoa; phylum Chordata; class Mammalia; order Rodentia; family Sciuridae; genus Marmota; species Marmota flaviventris. Next base: position 36,086,925 of record NC_092506.1, on the reverse strand, counting down.
TGGTTGAGGAGCCAAGTTTAAGAACAATAAAAACTGTGTTACCATCATTTTTGTTGTTGTGTACATGTGTGTTCAGTATCATAATTGTGAATGTCTGCTGGAGCCAGGAACATGTACCTGTTTTTTTGGTAAACTTCACAGCACATGGTCAACAAAAAGTCATTCAAATTTGATTTTTTTTTTAAACAAAGTCTTTGCTAGCCAAACAAAGTATGTTTGTGGGTAAAAATCTGGCTCACTGGCTGCCAGATGTGGACCTTGGAAGAGATCCTCTATAATATGAGTGAAAAAATAATATAGAAAAATGACACTTAAAATTCGAGGCATCAAACCCTGAACTATTATTTCTTTGTCAGCACCAGTATTTGTTAAAATTAATTGCTCCTTCCTCCTTGAAACATATACTCTAGGACAATGCTGTCTCTGGATTCTCTTCCTATTTCAGTCTCCTTTGACCCTACTTTTTCCTAACCCTGGATGCTGGGGTGCCCTAGGACCTGCTCCTCGAACACACATCTCCATCCATATTAATTCTAGGTGAGGCTCTTGGCTAAAAATGCCATCTCTATGGTAATGACTCCCAAGTTTATATTTTTAGCCCTAACTTCTCCCCTGAACTGTCATTTCTCTCCTGCTGTCTACTGGACGTCTCCATGTCCATATCTAAAAGCTAACCCCTATATGCTTTCCAAACTTAACTCTTCTTTTTCCTTTCTAACCCTAATGCTCTCTCAATCTTCTCTATCTCACTTAATAGCTACTCTGTTCTTTTAGCTTCTAGGCCCCAAACCTTGATATCATCCGTGATTTTTTTTTTTCTTTTTCTTTTGCACACCCTACATGTAATCTATCAACAAATCACCGTGTCTAGATCTTTGAAGTATAGCCAAGATTTGTTCATCTCACTGAACCATCTCTCCTGAGGACCACTGTATGGGTTAGCCAAGATTTGTTCATCTCACTGAACCATCTCTCCTGAGGACCACTGTATGGGTTCCTTGTCTACACTCCTACCCCTATACTGTATACTATCCATAAAACGCCATAGAAATTGTGTTTAAATGTAAAATTCAAGTCAGATAACATCACTCCTCTCCTAATATACTCTGGTGACTTCCTGTCTTACCCCAAATAGCTTCCAATGTCCTCACCCTGGGCCTCTTCTTTCATCTCTTTATCTTTTTCAGATTATTTAAATCACACTAATCACCTTCCTGTTCCTTAAAGAGGCAAAGTACTCTCTATCATTTGTCTCACCCATCATTTCATTTGTTTTTCTACTCAAATGTTGAATAACCGAGAGACTTTATGTGACATCCCTCAGTAAAATCAAATCCTCATCTCATAATAATTTTCTATATACATTGTTTAGTTTTAAAATAGCATTCACCCTCCATGGCCAATGACATAGTGTCTTTTAATATGCTTATCGGTTAGAAATTATTTTTCCTCCTTATAAGATCTATGAAAGCAACAATTTTGTTTTATTGCCTGAAGTACTTGGTACATAGAACAGGGATAAAAATGTAAAGAGAATTAATGTTGTTAAGAGAATTAATAAATGATATTTTTCTGGCAGGTCTTTCTTCATACATCGGTGAGTTTTAAATTGGGCTTTGAATGAAGAGATGAGCTTCGACCCATAGATGAGAAAAGTAAGGCATTTCTGAGAGGGGAGACAGTTCCAACAAGGACACAAGATAGAAGTGAGCAAGACCTATATCCTATAAATACCTTATAACAACAACAACAACAATGATAACAGCCATTGTTTGTTGAGTGCTTATTATGTGTTAGGTACTGCTTTACTATTTTATGCCATTTAATTTTTGTAAAAATGCTATTAGATGATTGGTATTATAATTTTACTACTCAGTGTTAATTTTACTACTCAATGTTGGTTTGTCCAAATGCTTTTTAATATAAAAATACTGTCTTCCTCTTGAAAAACAGCCTTGATATAGATTGCTGGTCTTTCAGGAAAGCATAAGAGTATTCAATTAGAAACTAACTACAATGTCACCCGTTCAAAACCCTATATATGAATAAAGGACTATGTATAAAGTCAAATATTGCAACATTATACTAAATTAAAAAATCAGTGGCAAGTCATTTCCTCACAAAGTAAAACCAGACATAGGAACCTACCCCTTCTGCCTATACTCTTATACCTTTTTTTTGCAGGGGGGGGCAGGTACCGGAGATTGAATTTAGGGGCACTTGACCACTGAGCCACATCTCCAGCCCTATTTTGTATTTTATTTAGAGACAGGGTACCACTGAGTTGCTTAGTGCCTCATTTTTGCTGAGGCTGGTTTTTGAACTCGTGATCCTCCTGCCTCAGCCTCCTGAGCCTCTGGGTTACAGGAATGCACCACTGTGCCTGGCCACACATACACTTTAAAAAAAAAAAAAGACGTTAGTAAACCAATTGTTCTAAAAGCAGTTTTTGTCTGCTCAAAAACTAAGGCAAGTAATTGGTTGAGTTCCCAGAGTTCTAAACATTAAGCCACAACTCACTATTTTAATCTTAAAAGAAAAGAAAAGAAAATCTCTAGGGTAAAGATTTTACAGCCATAGAGACCTAATCTCCATTCTTGGTTCTTCCATTTAAGAGAAACTAGAGCACTTTTCTCCTTTGATTTTCAGTTTCCTCATTTATAAAATGGAGAGCATCACAGTGTGTCAGAGGGGATTTATGGAGAGATGATTGCTCCTTTCCTAGGACATTAGGTCCCTTCCGCTGTTTCCCATGTCTTAGGTGATAATACGGCACATCCAGTTCCTATACTAGTCTCTCTACACCTCCTCCTTAACACCTCTTTCACCTTCTCCTCCTTCTCCTTCTCTAGATCATGCCAGGGCACCACCTACATATCTATCAGAGCTATCCAACTCCCTCCACCTTTCTCCTTTGGTCTTCTACCCCCTCCTTAGTACAGACCCTTAGCTTTTACCTGGTTGCTGTACTGGCCTTCAAAGAAGAATCCACCCTCGACCATGACCTCTTTCTGTTCTCCGCTACATTGTAGTGAAAGTAAAGTTCTCACAATGGAAATCAGATCATGTTCCTTTCAGCTCTCAACTTTAAGCCTTTCACTGTTTGCTTTTGATCACAGGCACAGTATACACAGATCCCTACTCTGTCCCACCTTACCTAACTTGCCTCATCATGCATTCTCTTCCCACCTCTCTATGGTTTCCACCTCGCTGGCTTTCTTTGAATTCTTCAAACATGCCACGTTTCTTACTGCCTCAGAGTTTTTGTGTTCCCTTTGATCAGAATGATTTTCCCTCCACCCACCCCACTTTCATTTCATGACCTTCATGATTCAGCCTTTCTTTGCCTCACAGCCTTTGCCAGATTTCTTTTAAAAAAAATGTATTTTGTGAATACCTTGTTGTTATCCCTCAGAGCTTTGTTGTCAATTTGTAATTACACATTATTACTACGATCATTTGATTAATTTCCCCAGTGGCTCCTGTACTCCTTGAAAGTAGAAACCTGTCTGTCTTTGCTCATGACTTGTGCTTAGCACCATGTCTACTATTTAGTAGGTCCTACATTAATATCTGCAGAATGAATAATTAAATAAGACTTTATGCAATATCTGTTACCTAGTAAGTTGTCAATCAGAGTACTTGCTACCATTTTTATCTTTCAGCTGCTTCAGACACAAAATCACCTGAGTATATTCCCTGAAGAATATAAGCTGGAGTACACCTTTGTCCTAATAGGCTCTACCATTTTGCAAGAGAAGACTGCACATGTTCCCCAGGGAGCTGGGAAACTATGGGTAGGACTCTAAATCATCATTTAAGTCAACATTTAATTTTGAAATAATGAGTGCCAAATGCAATGATTTATTTTTCTCTATCATACATAAAAATGGAGTTCCTGGTAATTAGCCAAAGAATCCCTTCTTTTCTTAAGGCCACTCCCAGTTTGTAAAAATAAAATTGTCATCAGCATAAAGGATGATGCTTGGTTTCCTTGGGTAAGCAGGCAAGCAGCCCATTCTCTAACAACTGAATCATATTTATGAAGCATAAATAAAAGAAGGAGGTTATGACCCAACTCTATTTCATTAAGTATAATCAGAATTTCACTTATTAAAAGATCACGTCTACCTCCTCTAATTTTTAGGCTCTGTCTTTCCAAATTTACTCCTTGCTACTTCTTTTTTTAAAATGTTGTGTTCCATTTCAACAGAACTGCTCAATGTTTTCTATGTATACCCCAGAATTTTCCCTTCTCTGCTTTTACTACTATCTTCTTTGCTGTCTAGAATGCCCTGTTTGTTTCTAGCAGTATAATCCTTTCAGTATTTCAAAGCTCACTCAAGGAAATCTCTTTGCTAATCTCCTACTAGGAAAGGAATCTTGAACTCTTCGATGTTCCTCATATTTAAAAAAAAATATTCTGCAGCGGTGTTCATTGTTTTATCTTTTGTAATCTTACTGTGTGTATATTTCTTATCTCTTCTGCTAGATTTTTTATATATAGTTAGATTTTTTTATATATTTAGTTGTTGGTGAACCTTTATTTAATTAATTTATTTAATGTGGTGCTTTGAGAATTGACCCAGTTCCTTACATGCCAGGCAATGGCTCTACCACTGAGCCACAACCTCAGCCTTCTTCTAATAGATTTTAAGGTTGCCAATGGAAGAGTTCATATGTGATTCAATCATTTATCATTTTATTTGCATACTAATGGTCTAAGTATTTATTAATAAATAAGTAAATTGGTAAATACTTAAATGGAAGGAGGAATGTTAAGAGTTTAATAAAGTATATCTAGCCTATAAGAACCTAAAATTTATATTGATAACACATACCTATGCCTATAGGTTATACCTGTCTATAGTGCAAAGAAAGATAAATTTTTAGAAAAGCCTTACATTACTCCTAATCATTTTCATGAGATATGAAACCTATTGAAGTTCAAGATGATTTTGTATAGACATTTGTGATTTAGTTTTACTTCTTTCTCATATGCCATATTAAAGTGAAAACTCAATCCTACAAATTGTTTAGGAGAAACAAGTAGGATAACATTGATAATGTCAAAGATCTGGATGGAACTGGATACAACAATTTCTTGCATAGTATCTATGGAGTTAATAGTTCATGTAAAAAATAGGTGTCATGACTGAAAATGGAATGTTGAGGAAGGATGCCTAATGCCAGGTACATATACTTCTATTCCTGCATTCCATGCACAAATCAGACATCACTCATAAAATGTGACACTGCTTCCTGTTAACAGGAGTGATCTTAGAACTTTCCTAATCTGTTACTCCCAGATAACACTACCTATTGATCTGAGTTGACACAAGATAAAATCTACCTGTTATATTTCAAATCTAAATCATTCTTAACGATGAAGTATTTCCTAAGGCCACTTTTGTTTTGTTTTATTTTTGTTTATTTTAGTTTCAGGTGGCTGATAACCTTTTCAGTGGCATGAAATTTCTGGAACCCAGGGGAAGGATATGTACAGGTCATTTTAGAGTCAAATGATGAGTAAAACAATTTCTCCAGTTATCACAAGATACTTAGACTTGTGTGATGCCTTTTGCACAAGCCAGGCTGTAGACAACAGTGCCCCTTAAAACTGTGTGCATTATTGCAAATGATTGATATAAAACCTCCTAAGAAATTGTAATATACTTTTTTTTGTCCCTGAAAATAATAAGTAGCTTGGGAAAGTTTCACATTGTATAAATATGTATGTGACTACATCTGAGTTCCACTGAGGTGCTATGTCATGATCTTTTCCAGGAGATGCAAAATAGTCTAGAATTTATTTCTGAATTTGGGTGTCCTAAACCAAGAACAGCGTAGGGAGCTTCCACTGACTGCAGTTACTTACTGGTGTGTGGCTTTACACCAGTGGTTCTCAAACAAGGGGCAATTTTGCCTCCAGATCTTTCCCAGGAACATGTATCATTGTCTGGAGACATTTTGGGTTGTCAAACCTGGGAAAGCATGATAAAGCAGAGACCAGAGACAATTCTAAACATTCTATACTGCACAAGACAGTCCTTACAACGAAGAATCATCTGATCCAAAATGTTAATAGTACCATTTTTTAAAAACCCTGATTTAGAACGAGTTTTTCTAGAATGTTAGCTCACTAGGATCAGAGATCTGTTTTTCTTAAAATTCTTAGGACAGTGTCTAGAACATAATAGGTTATTATTGCTTACATGACTGAATGGAAGAATGAATGAACAAATATACTTTTTAGGGACTATGGAGTTACTTTGGAAAACAGAGTGATCCTTTGTCTTCAGTTGTTATTTCCCTTGCCTTTCTTTCTAACCAATAAGTGTGATTATATGTAAAGACAGTAAAGATGAACATCCCAATATATTTAAGAGATAAAAAACACTTGATCACTTTTGTCTTGCCCTAAACTATCAATCTATAATGCGGAATTGAGAAATGAAGAGTGATGGTTAAAAGTGCAAATAAGACTTTATATTGTCTATGCATAGACTGTCATCAATTTCAGATCGTGAGAACAAATTTATTGAAAAACATTTTCCTTTCATATTGCACAGACTACTTTAGCAAGAGTAACAATAATTATAATAATATAATAACAGAAAAATCAATCTTCCCAGACCATGTGATGAAATAACCCATTGCAGAGTTCTTTCCAATCACATATTCTCTAAATTGTATCAAGCCAACTACATGACTTTTAGTATATAAAGGTCAAGATACTGTCATAAGGGTCCCAGGAATTAGAATACAATATGAATCTTCCTATTTCCAGGGCTCTGTTCTCTTGAGGTTGAGTTTGGGCTTGGAGCTGAGCTAGGGCAGAGCTGGATGTGAATCTATCAGCGTTCCTCTGAAAGCCATCTCTTGATTCTCATCCTGGAACCTCTGGCAGTCACTGGATCCAGGAAAACAAAAACAAAGAGCATTACCATGTTCTAGAGAAGAAATTTTTTAGGCAACAGCTTGATTCAAGATTTTTAAAGTTATCCTTTCCTCAGTTGATCTTTATAATCACAACACGGATAAATATTGCATTTTTGCCCATCCTACAAATGAGGAGACTGATGCTCAGAAAGGTTGAAAATCTCAACAAGAATCATTCAGATGTAAGTAGCAGAGTTCACATGGAACCCTGGTATCCCATATCCTAAAGATTCAATTCTTTTTGGCATCTTTAATATTTGTTTAGGTGGACTTTGGCTAGCTATGTGTAGGTATGTTCCCTTGGCCTGGCACTTCATCTTCTCTATTTAAAAAGTGGACAGAAAGTATGTAGAAAGTATGGTAAATAGTAAAATAGATTGAAGATAGTTTAAGTTTTTTTTCAACAATGAAGTAGCAAGAAAATTCTTCTCCTGAGGTAATGTATTTAAAATCTGTTTTAAAAATGCCCTAGGCAACTACTATAATAAATCTGGTTTCTTTTCAAGAGAAACATTTGCAAAGGGCTGAGTTGCAGGCCAAGGTATTTCCTGAAAGTTCTATAAACAGCTTCACTCTATCCGTTTACACACACACACACACACACACACACACACACACACACCCCAAAGTAGGTTTGAAATCCTCACTTCCCATGACTTGTGAATTACTTAAAATTTCTGAACTTACAAATAACACAGTAATAAAAAGTCTTGCCTCACAGGGTTATTGTCAGAACTGAATAAGAAGAGGTGGAAAATAGTTTAGAATAAGTACTCAGTAGGGATTTCCTTCTCAGATCTTCACAGAATATAGGCACCCTAGGGTTTTACTAGCAGTGCTTAGTGTGACATGTCAAGATAACTTTGTTGAAACTCCATTTTCCTATCATCTAGTGAATTTTCAAGGAATCTCTTAAGATTAATTCACTGTTCATCAATAAATTGTGCAAAGTTGCTTTCTCCTCTCCCTTCCACCACATGGACACCGTACTCAAATTGACTCCAGAATAGTTAGAATCTATTTATTAACCAAGATCCACCAATGGCTTGGGAAACAGAGTAGAACCTAAGTACTTATGAACTTCTGTAACAATCCTATAACTCCATTGAAATTTACAGTTTGGATGTGCATGTGCTTATGTTTCTTAAACTTAATAACCAAAACCTGAGGTGTATCTATAATCAATAAAAATTGTCCCATGACTCTCCAACACACAAATTGATCACATACCCCTGATCACAAGCAGCGTTAACTATAATATGCCTATGTCAAAGTTTCCCTATCAACCAAAATTTTCTTGTGTTCAAAAAGATAGGTCTTGCTTTTTTCTAAATGGCATCTCCCAAAGGTGACATTCAGTGGACCACACCTAAGAAAAATGTATCTATTTTAAATTTGTTATTTTAGTAGAAATGGGAAACATGTTGCATAGTTTTTGCTCCGTGGTCATTCTTTGACAGGACAATGCAACTGATACTGAGACTATATTCTCAATCTGGGTATGGATACTTAGAAATCTGAAAATGGGGGCTGGGATTGTGGCTCAGTGGTAGAGTGCTTGCCTAAACATGCATGAGGCACTGGGTTGGATCCTCAGCATCACATAAAAATAAAATAAAGATATTGTGTCCACTTAAAATCTAAAAAAATAAATCTGAAAAATGGGGCTGGGGCTGTAGCTCAGTGCTAGGGCACTTGCCTTGCACATGTGAGGCACTGGGTTTGATCCTTAGCACCACATAAAAATAAATATAATTTAAAAAAAATAAATCTGAAAACTGTCTTTTTTTTCTTGTGATCTTGATGACTAATCTCAATGATTCCAGTGTGATATTTCCTTCACTAATCAAATGCTTAATCCCACGTTTTAATATTAGCACATAACACAAAACTGAGCTATCATATATCTCCAGACTGTTTGCCTTACATAATTAATAGTCTTATTTTCTGCCAATCAGAAAAAATATCTCCTAGGAGAAAGCCTGTCCGTGGTTAATCTTGAAGAACTAAAACTTGCATAAGCCATTGCACTGTTTTCTTTTGAGAAGGAATAAAACTAGATATCAAACAGATCATGGTTTATTCAGGAAAGACTAATTCTGTAATTGTTATCTATTCTTGAAAATAGTCCACTCCATCTTGATTTTTCAGATTCAATTTTTCATTCCCAAGTCACTTCCAAATTGCTGCTAAATATATTACTTTTTAGACTCACCAAGATGTGATTCCCTGAAAGTTGATTTAAAAATATCTAAGTGTCACAGACATTGATAGAGTGACTAAAGCAGACCCGTGACTGTTTCAGAGGAAGTTCCTGGTGGGAAAACCAAGTGATGTTTTATTTCAAAGAATTTCGTCAGCGTAGTGTAAATGTGATGTCTCAAAATATTACATTTCAATTTCCTAGTCTCTTAAATGCTCCCATTCTGGCAAGAACAACAACAACAACAACAAAAGTGAAAATACAATAAATTTAACCAAGCAGTCACAGAAAGAATCCACCAAAGGATATGTGTGTGTGTGTGTGTGTGTGTGTGTGTGTGTGTGTGTGTGTACTCTGAAAGCTCCAGGGTTGATTAGTAATGAAATGTCTGTGGAATTAAAATAACATCACAAAAGTTTTTTTTTTTTCTTTTTTAGTATAATAATAAACAATCAAAGTATGTGCCTTCTTCAAAATTCTGCTTGTTCCCTGCAAAGACTTTCCGACATATTCTGGAACAAGAGGAAAGTTCTCATTTGCAAAAGTACAGGGAAAAGAAAGGATGGGAGGAAGGTAGAAAACTTTGCTTTTCCTCTTTTCCTTGTGGCCATGATTAAAAGCTCCAGGGCCTCCTGTCTGTGACCTTAGTCCTTTGGAGAGGGACAGGGGCGTGCAGGCCTCCCTCAAGCTTGCCTTTAGTCAGTGATCTGTGAATAGCTCTCGTCCCTTAATGACGTGAGCACAGGCTCCAAAGGGAGCGGGTGACTCAGAGCGCAGGAGGCAGGGAGATTGCCTGAGCAGCCATTAGCACGTCATTGGTAATCCCAGCGACACCTTTCACATCCGCGGTATTTGTCTCCATGCTCTCGGTGGAAGGCTGTGAGAATGTTTTATTTAAGTGCTCTGGGCTGCCTTCTGCCTGACGGATTGCTTATCTGCAGGGCTTACTAACACTTGCAGATCATCTAAGAGAAGGGAGGTGGGGGATGCAGAATTCCTAGTATAGTTACAGGTCATTTCCATGAAGGCAGACATGATATTTCTGCACGTTGGAAACCGTGCATGGCAAATTAAAACTAACCTTAGTCCTTTTACTTCATGACAGAAAGAAGCAGACTTAGTCATTATTGTGCAAAGCAAAATCTGTTTGAGACTGTAAACATCTGTTAAACATCTAGTGGGGAAATAGTACAAAATAGTGGTTAAGAGCACATCTTATGGTATCCAATGGGGCTCGATTTGAATGCCAGTTCTGTTGATTTCTGTTTGTATGATTTTAGGTGTTACTTTCCGTTTCTGAGCCTTGATTTCTTTATTTGCAAAACAGAAATGATCAATGATCTTCTCAAAGGATAGTTGCAAAGATTAAAGGACAAGTGTGTATGTGTGTATGTCTGTGTGTATAAATAATCTTAGCACCTGACAAATAATAAGCACAGAATAAGTGATAGCTATTTTATTTCTACTTACTGGGGACCAGGCTAGAAACTGAACTATTGGGGCACAAAACATACCATTCTTCTTTGGAGGAACTCACAGTGCAGGGAGAGACAGGCAAGGAAACAAACACTCATAATGTGGTCTTATGAGTTCATATTAGCTCAGTGGTTCTAGAATTTTAATACACATAATGATTACATGAGCATCTTTTAAAAATGAAGATTTTGATACAGTTGATCTATGGTGGGGCTTATTAGAGTCTGCGTTTCTAACAATTGCCCAAATATTGAGGATAATGTTGGTCTAAGGACTGTATTTGAGAAGCAAGAGCCTACAGCAATGCCTAGTTACATTGGGAGCAAGTAAAGGGCAGCAGAGTCAGACTGTGCTCAGATCTGAGTTTCTGCCTTGTGGAGTCTGGGCATTTAGACCTTTTTTTTTTTTTTTTTGCTAATTCTTCCATCTTTCTCCTAGCAGCCCCAGACCTCACTCGAATCCAACATCAAACACAAATACAAAATGCTAAATGAAGGCAGGAGGAGGTCAACGAGAAGCATGTTTAGTTAGGAGTGACTTTTGGAAAAGGTAACACGTGAGCTAGCCTTTCAACACTATGATGGACATGATCTGTCACCTGGAAAGGCAAAATTAAAAAGCAGAAAAGTGTGTCTAGCCTGTCAAGTGCGTGAAATTGTTGGTTTAATATATTTCAAGAGCTAAGGAATATGCAACAGGAGTTAAATATAGTTATTGAACATTTGCCACGATTATGAACTTCAAAAATGTTAAGAGAACATTTTTATTTTTTCCTTCTCACACGGGAGGCTTTGGAAATGTGTACAATTAGCATGGATTATCAACCCCAGTGGGTGGGGAGTTCCATGTGCACCTCCCACGATTTCTTACGAGTGTAACTCCTGCAAGCAGCACCAAGCAAACACAGCTCTGGCTGCTTTCCTTCTGACAACTAAAGTTTCATTCCAAAGCAAACCCAGCGGCAGTGCTTGGGCTTAGTCGTAGGCATTTCAGAGTCAGAGTGCTGGGGTTCAAACCCAACTGATCCGCACATCTGTGTCTGGGGATCTGGCACATTTTAGCCTGGCTTTTCTGTGTTACCTGTATCTCTACCATGTGTCCATACCTCCAGGTTTCTTCTTATTCTGGTTCTCTTCCCTTCAGCACTCTCCTAACTTCCTACATCCAGTTGAATTTTGAAAAATAGTTTATGATTCATTGTTCTTGTCTAGGTGATCTTCGTCATATACTGAGTTCTTTTCTTCTCACCCAGATTGTCCAAATAGAGTTGTTAGGTCTTAGAGGACAAAGTATGTCTTTATCCTTCATGCTACATAGCCATCTGCATTGCAGGGGCCAAACCTGCACACGATAGTGATTAGGGGACTCTTCTTTGCAGTTGGAGAGTCCTGTGTTGAAAGCCCAGTCCTGCTACTCAATAGCTGTCTAACTCTGGGTAGCTCACAATAGCAGCAAAATAATCATATTGTATTGTATTGTTAATAAACAATTCTTACTTTATGCCCAGCTATTGTGCAAGTATTTCATATATACTTTCTGTCCAATCATTGTTACAACCTCATGAAGTGGTTGCTATACTGCTTAGTCAAAAATCAAAACTTCTTCATCTAGAAAATAAGGAGACTAAATATTGCAGAAATAACACACTTTTATGTAAATAAGATGATACAAAGTATATCACTATTGGTCTTGCTGATGTAAGCCTACACACACACACACACACACATACACACACACACTGTACACTGAATCTATGTACCTAGCCCAGTACTTCAAACTTTTTTGAAACACTTGCTTATATTCTTTTTTTCCCTAATGGTATTTGAATTACCATTCACCCAAGCCAGTAACCTAAGTTGCATCCTAGGTACATCTTATTCTCATGGTATTTATTGTATGTCACAAGCTGTTCTAAGCATTTGGTCATAACAACCATATAACATCGGTATTTTTGAAATCCACACTTCACACTTTAATGAAATTTTAATTCTCAGTCCTGGGTTTGCTTTTGTTTTCAGATGAGTAAATTGAGGCAGATAACAAATAAGTGGTTGGCATATGGTTTCAACTTGCCCTCAGTGCTATCCTCAGCCCCGTTTCTAATGGATCACCATATCCTATTCCATGACTTTCTAAATGCCTTTATAACCCATGCCCTTCTTCAGTTTTCACTGCCATCTCTTAGAACTATTGCCACAATCACCTAATTGGTCTCACTCCTTCAGTTGTTCACCCCCCTTCTAGATTGTCCCCTTCTGGCTACAACCTTGACCTTCATAGGATGCACATCTAATCATCAATCTTTAGTTCATAATCTTTATTTTTAATAATTTCTTAGTTTTTGGTACCAGGGACTGAACGCAGGAGCATTTAACCACTGAGCCACATCCCCAGCCCTGTTTTGTATTTTTTATTTCAAGACAGGGTCTCACTGAGTTGCTTAGGGCCTTGCTAAATTGCTGAGGCTGGCTTGGAAAAAGTGATTCTTCTGCCTCAGCTTCCTGAGTGGTTCAGAATTCATAATAATTTTTTATATCTTTAATTAATTAATTAATTAATTTTTATGTGGTGCTGAGGATCAAACCCAGTGCTTGACACATGTTAGACAAGTGCTCTATCATTGAGTAACAACCACAGCCCGAATCATAATCGTTTATTTATTGATTTATTTTATACTGTTTGATCACTTTATTTTTTTATATATTTAAAAAAATATTGTTCTTAGTTACACAGGACAGTAAAATGTATTTTGCCGTATCATGCATACATGGAATATAACTTCCCATTCTTGTGGTTGTACATGATGTAGAGTTACACGGGTCATGTTTTCATATATGAACATAGGAACATTGGGTCTGGTCCATTATATTGTCTTTCCCATTCCATTCCACCTCCCACCCCAACATTCTCCCTGTCCAATCCGATGAACCTCCACTCCACCCTTCACCTCCCTGCCTATTTTGAATCAGCATCTGCATATCAGAAAGAACAGTTGATCTTTTAATTTTGAGGACTGATCTATTTCACTTAGCATGATAGCCTCCAGTTCCATCTATTTAGAAGCAAATGCCATAATTTCATTCTTTTAAGTCTGAGTAATATTCCCTTGTGTATATGTGCCACATTTTCTTTATCCATTCATCTATTGAAGGTGTACATCCTTGCAAGTCCAGTTTGTCATAATCTTTTGGTGGTCCCATCCACTCATAGAATAAATTCTGAGTTTCAAGTGCTTCTATCACAGGGTATCACATTTTTTTGTCTTCTGCTTTCCCCATTTGTAGTGTAGAAATGAATTGAACTATTTGCAGTGGCCAGAACTTCTACTATAGAAAGTTAGAAAAATAATAATAGTAATGAAGCCAGATAGTATATTAGCTCTTCCATATGTTATTAATTCATTCCATCTTGTAATAATTCTGTGAGTGGTTGAGTAACTTGACTGAATTCATAATGCTTAGATGTAAATCCAAGTTATCTTGGCTCCAGAGTGTATGCTTTTTGATAAGATGCTTCAAAAAGTAAATAAGATAGGAAGACCAATGCAGTGAGACTATATTTAGAGTAAGACCAGTTTTCCAACCAGCCAGGTGCCTAAAATTAGGTATATTTTGGTGTACATTCTTGCAGGTCCAGAAACCTGACCTGATGTATAAAACCAGAATGCCAGTTTACTAAGTTACAAAGATGTCTATAATTCTTCATTGGACTAGACAGAACACAAAAACACCTCACCCTTTTAGGCACAGTATCAGAGAAGGGGGGATAGGTTATATGATTCTCAAGTGCTCCATACTTAAAGCTCTGATGGCCTACTGCATCTGTCTCCACTTTTGGGATGTACCTTTGAGGCAAACAGTACACTTATGTAGGCTGACAGCCCTTCCCCTCCCCACTCTGGGATATGAGGCTTAGATGGGCACTGTCCTATGCTGCTACTGCCTTTCTTAGCTCAGGGCAACATCTTATGGTTATTTCTTAACATATGTTAATATTTTCAACCTAGTTACAAATATGAGAGCCATTGTTTCTCTAAAAGTTCATTTTGCATAGCTCAACTTCAATTCATAACGTGTGGATTTCATTGTCTAATGCCTTGAGAGCAATCTTATCACTTTAGCTGAGCAGTTTGTTCTTAGGTTAATATACACTAGAATCTTAATGTTAGCTGATTGATTGACTTATGAGCAGTGAATATATGAAGGAATGTTGAATTAAAGTGAATTTATCTTATCTACTGATGTTGAGCAAATGCTTTCTAAGGACTAGAGCTGGATTCTGTCTTTGTTTATCCTTACTCTGTCTGTTATGGTATTGAGCTCAAATTAAAGAAGTCCTTGAATTAATATATGAATAGATGAGCAGGTCAGAGAAGTCATTACCTAATAAAACTTTATACCTATTTTTATGTAACTTGTGTGGCTTGAGAATACTGCCATCGGTATGGAATCTCAGTTCTCTCTTTCCTCTTTATCTCAATTTAAGCTGACAAATGGTAGCTGGCATGGCAATGGAGGATGGCATTTTTCGGGTGGAGGAATGTTTCTGCTGGTTCCACAGTAAATATGGTGCCCTTAAGGCATCTGTATTTCAAATGTAATCCTTTGAGTTCACTGGCATTAACTATTTGAGATGCTTTTGTTTAGTCCAGGCCTTTAAATTTATTTCCTGTAAAGGAAATGATTCTTTCTTATGTGTGTAGTACCTAATAGTTTAGAGAATACTTTCATGTTTAGTTTCTCCTTTAATCTTTATAGTAACATCATGGGATAGGTAATATTATCCTGTTTCAAGATTAAGAGGTTGAATTTTTGCTAGGTGGTGATTGTTCAAGATCACATTATCTGGGTAGCTGCTGAGCTGGAATTAGAACTAAAGCCATTCTCTTTTCCAATTCTCAACATTCCTCCTGGAATAGGAAAATTACAATGTGTGTGTGTGTGTTTATACACGTGCATTTGCATATCCTTTCTTTTCATATTCTCCAAACCGTCCAGTTTTCATTTTGTTTTGAAAATGTAGCCCCAAACTCTGTCATCCATAGCTTTGTTAAGAGAATAAAAGAATAGACAATAATAGTAAATTTAGGAAGTGGTCAGTTTCTGTCAACAGCCCTGGAGAGAGATTTGAATGGGCTGAAGTAGAGACTACCTTTCAGGGTTGTTACCTATAACAGGTGGCAAGGGGTGTTGGGAGTCCGCCCGGCTCCAAAGACTAACTTCCCTATCCCCCAAGAAGAGCCATCCAATGGTGAGCCCTGCTGGCTCACATGATCCTTACCCACCAATCGGATTAGCCCTGCTGGCTCACCTGATCCTTACCCACCAATCAGACTAGCCCTGCTGGTTCACCTGATCCTTACCCACCAATCAGACTAGCCCTGCTGGCTCACCTGATCCTTACCCACCAATCAAAAAGCACCCCCTGCTAACTGTCAGACCACCCCTGGCTCTATAAATATGCAGAGCTGTTCCTCAATAAATAGGCATTTTCTCCAATGGCAAGCCTTGATAGTTCTTTCAAGGGGAATTAAGGTAGTTTGGTGAGTGACACTCAACATCAAGACTTTGATTCAAAGATAAGACACTTGACCTGGTGTCTTGGTTATGTTTGGCTGAAATAAGAAAATAAGAAACATGGTCATATAACTTAAGAACACGGGAATGCATTGGGTGGTCATAGAAATATTGCCCATAAATAAAATTCTTGAGAGATCTGAAAAATCATCAGCCATCTACTCTCTGTCCTCATTCTGTTTCTGGAGGCACATGGGTCTCTCATCTCTCTTCTCAGGAGGTTTTTTTTTTTTTTTTCTTTTTTCAATCCCTCTCTCTCATATTGATCATTTCTATTTACTCATTTATTGCATGCTCTCCTAGTTGGCAGTCTCTGTTCTATTTGACCTTTCTGCTTGGCTTACTAGAAAGTGTCATAACCTTTTAGTGTCCAGATTCCAAAAGCATGAAAGAGGAAATACTCACTTTGGGTGAGTGGTTGCCACTGGTCCAATCAACTGTGATCCAGCAGTGAGATAAATGGGAATATCAATAGTCCAAGGCTGTAGGCTGTGCAGTTCTCTAAGAAAAAAGTATGGATAGTGAGAAAATTATTACAACATTGGGTTCATCTAAGACCCTTTGAAATTAAAACTAAAAGGAGCCAAATCAAGACACAAGCTGAAGGGCACTAAGCATGGTCATTAGCAGGAAGACTTAAATTTGAACTTCTAAGCTACTTATCCAGAGATCCCTAAGATTGCTCTTATAAGTAAGGGTGGAATTGCCCCATAGCCTGTGGTACAATGGAATTAAGAGGGAAGCCATAAGTGGTTTTAGCTGAGAAGAGCAGAGTACTACAGGGATAGAGGGCCACACAGATTATTAGGCTCTTTGAAGCCAATAGAGCAAATTCCTTATCTGGACTAAGGCTTCCTCTAAGATCAAATGTTTGACTTTCTGGGTAGGCCCAGCAGGCATGCTTGATTGTCTTAATAAAAATAGCATCATGAAATCCCCAATCGGCTTCATTGCAGAAGAAGAAAACCAACATTTGATGAGCAACTCCTATATGCCAGTTTCTTTCCCTGTGTTGTTTTAATTCTCCCAAAGCAATCCTCGGAAGCAGTCATTAATATCACCTGTATTTTACAGGGGAGAAAATGGGTTAAATAATACACAAACAGTTCTCTGGTGCTTAA
This sequence comes from Marmota flaviventris, assembly GCF_047511675.1. Taxonomy (NCBI): domain Eukaryota; kingdom Metazoa; phylum Chordata; class Mammalia; order Rodentia; family Sciuridae; genus Marmota; species Marmota flaviventris. The sequence continues at coordinate 36,069,607 of NC_092506.1, read as the reverse complement.
ACTATAAGCCAGCCAGAATAAGGCCTTTTTAAACTCCAATGCCTCCCTTATCTGTCTCTTTTACTCTTCTTTATCTTTGTTTTCTCTTTTATCTCTTTTTTCTCCTCCCTCCTCTCCTCTTCCCTCCTTCTTTAACTTCTTTAACCTTTTCTTACCTTTCTCTCATTTTTCTTTCCCCCTTCTGAAGACTTTGGATTAGACTTTGTGTTTCCTTGCCTTTTTTTGGATCCCATGTTTGTTCCATTCCCATGATTAGTTGGCTCTGTTTCATTTGTGCCTTGATCTGTCTCATTGATGCTAATAGTGTTGGGCCTTCTGGTCCCACCCATAGCCCCAGGTTGCCAGTTCCTGGCCTGTCCCTACATGACTTCCCTCCCCAGTGTCTGAATATTGTCACTGCTGTCAGCACCACAGTCACCGTGGACTACTGTCAGGCTGTGGAGCCATTTTCTTTCTTGGCAGTCAAGAGTTAGCATTTCCTTTCTAAACTTGAAATGCCCAGAGCATTCCTCATAATTAGCAAAAGGGTCTCAATACTCACACTTTCACTCCAGTCAGATTTGGATTCAAATGTGATTACAGGAAGAGCAATTGTGATGATAAATCTGGCCAGCTACTCTGTAACTCAATCAGTGGGACACTAACAAAGGGAATTGTAAGGGCTCCAGGGAAGAGTCAGGACAGCAATTAAGGGGCTGGCCTTTAAAAATATATATATTGGAAATACTTAAGATTTTTACTTTGGGGCCTGGTGTTAGAGCAGAAAAGGTTATGACCACACGTAATGTGCTGGAGAGTCATTTCCTATGTGCTGTTGGAGGCTTTGTGATATTGGGGTGGGAGGCCATATATTGGTGCTTTGTTTGAGATGCTCTCTGGGACTTTTTCCTTGCTTATCTTTTATTTCCACAAAAAATAGCAAAAATATTACTATTGTTACGAAAGGAGACCAAAAAAACCAAAAACCAAAATACAAAAAACAAAACAAAGTTCTCCTCTTATCCCATACCAGTCTTGATCCCATGTTCTCTGCTCCACCTGTAACACAGGAAATGTAGATGTTCCAACAGCATTAAGTACATCATATATAAACTTTTGACAACATTTAATACTTGTATCCATTGCCCTTATACCTTTCTGACCTGATTTTTCCCCCTCCTACCTTGACTGTTCCTTAAGGTCCTTTGGGAGAATCTTATACTTGACCTTCACTTAGCCAACACCTACATAGCTCTTAATATGTGACAGCCACCCCTCTTCTGAGCACTATAGTACAATATATATCTTTATATATCTGTATCTTTGTGTGTGGATATATATGTAGATGTACGTGTGCGTGTGTGTGTGTGTGTGTGTGTGTGTGTGTGTGTTTGTCTCAGCTTTATAGACAAGGCAATTAGGACACAGAGAATTTGTGTAATGCTTACAGGTGGAGATTTGAACCTAGGAAATGTAACTCAGAAGTCCCCGTTTTTGACAATCATGCTAAACTGCTTCTATCATTGGAATGCCATGTCATTCCTAAACCTTAGCTCCCCACTCTGTGCTTCCTGTTAAGGCCCTTGCAGGCAATAGGAATTGCTTAAATTACCATTGAAAGGCTAATAACCTCCACAATAATGGTGATGGTCCTGACCTCTCTTATTATCTCTAGACACTTATATTCAACTGTTACTAGGCATTTCCACTGAATAGTCAGCAGAGACCTCCAATGAAATGTATCTGTGTCTAAGACTCCTTGTGCATCTTTACAACACTGTCACACTTGCAACAAAACAATTAATAATTAACTTTGCAATTATTTGTCTTTGTCCATCTTATTTGTAAAAATGAAAACTTATTGAGAGCACAAAACTTAATTGCTATGTTTATAGCAACTGGTGGCCCCAGTTACTAGCACCATGCCTGATACACTCTGGATGCTCAAAAATATTTTTTGAAAGAATGAATAATTGAGAACTTATACTCCATTTATGTGTGATGTGTCAAAGTGCATTCTACTGTCATGCATAAGTAATTAGAAAAAATAAAAAAGAATGGATAACCAAATGAATAAAAAAATACTTTTTAAAGGGAAAAAGTCATTTTAAATCTATCATACTTTTTTCCATGTCAATATACAGCTTTCTAATATTAATCAACTGCTGGCATGCATTTAAAATAAATCATATTCATAGGATTCGTCGTTTTAACTTAGTAGTGAAAAGTAGTAGTCTATTTTCACATAACATGAAATATTTAAATAATTTCCATATGAATTTTATCATGTTCATTTGTGTGTGTTTAATAACAATTCTACATGCTATTAGGCAAAGATTTCTTCCCCACATTTAGTTATTATAGCCATATTTGTAATAAACATTTTTGTGCACATAGCTGTACTATTATTTGAAATAATTCTTTAAAACACTATAAGGCTTCCAAGATTAAATGGCATTACTATGGCTATGGTTTCTGACAAATATTACAAAGTTACCGTAAAAATTGTTGCACTAATCACCAGCAGCAATACCTGAGGGCTTCATCAGCATTGGCAACAGTATCTTTATTTCTGCCAACAAACTTAGGAAATGGCAAAACTACAGAATGGATGCTTTACAGAACAAAGAAATCTTTCTTCTGGTAACTAATCCTGGCCCTGTTGTATTGCCTCTCTACATTATGTCTCTATGAATTTCCTAGCCTGGATAATTCATATAAATGGAATCAGGTGTTCAAACAAAAATTTATACATGCATCATCAATAGCAGCTCTAGTCACAATAGCCAAAAGATGAAAATAACCCAAATATCCATTAGCAGACAAATGGATAACCATACAATGAAATATTATTCAGCTGTAAAAAGGAAGAAAATACTGATACATATTACAGTGTAGACGAACCCAGAAAACATCATGCCCAGTCAATGAACCTATTGGATACCCATCTGTTTTTATCCTTCCAATTAAACAGTGTGCATTGATATAAACAGCTTGGGAAGATTAGATACATTTGAAAGGAGCAATAGATGCAGCAAAAATATACAACCTCATATACTCATTTGCTGGGACTGTGTTTATGTTAATTGAATTCAGCAAGCAGTTTTTGAATACTTCTGGGATTCAGACATTGCTCTACGTGCTAAGGTACAAAATGAATAAAATATCCCCTAAGTTAAAGAAAGTAATGCCCTAGTAGCAATATAAATATGCAAATAAAATTTTAATATAGCGTATTATACAAAAGTATGTATTCTGTGCTGAGTGTCCAGATGAGGGGAAAAACTAATTCAATTCAAAGGCCTCAAGGAAAGATACAGAAAGGAGACAGCGTTTGTGCTTTGGCTGAACTCTGAGTAAGGCTCATCAGGTAGGGAAGTGAGTACATGTCTGTGGGGGCAAGGAATGGTAGAAAAGGTGAATGTCTCTAACTTTCACTTTCCTTTGTGCTGACTCAGTTTTGACATAAACTGAGCACAATTTATTTTGGTTTTACTTAATGAAAAATGACTAAAGCTTTGTGTGTGCTCAATGACAATAATAATTTGTCAATATTAACAAGTTCAATATTAATCAACAATAATGAGCATGTTGACTTCAGTCAGAATGGCAGCTATTAAGAATACAAACAACAATAAGTGTTCGTGAGGGTGTGGTGAAAAAGGCACACTCCTACAGTGCTGGTGGGACTCCAAATTGGTGCAGCCAATCTGGAAAGCAGTATGGAGATTCCTTGGAAAACTGGGACTGGAACCACCATTTGACTCAGCTGTCCCACTCCTTGGTTTATATCCAAAGGACTTAAAAACAGCACACTCCAGTGATGCAGGCACATCAACTTTTACAGTAGCACAATTCACAATAACCACATTGTGGAACCAACCTAGATGGCTTTTCAGTAGATGAATGTATAAAGAATCTGTGGTCTAGATTCACACTGAAATATTACCCAACATTAAAAGAGAGCAAAATCATAGTATTTGCAGGTAAATGAATGGAGTTGGAGAATATCATGCTAAGTGAAGTAAGCCAATCTCCCCAAACCAAAGGTCAAATGTTTTCTCTGATACATGGATGCTGATCCATAATGGGGTGGGGGAATCATGGGAGGAATGGAGGAACTTGAGATAGGGCAAAGGGGAGGGAAGGGATTGGAGATGTCAAGGGTGTAGGAAAGATGGTGAGATAGACATCATTGCCCTAAGTACATGTATGAAGACATGAATGATGTGACTTTACTTTGTGTACAACCATAGATATGAAAAATTCTGCTGTATATGTGTGCTATAAATTGAATTGCATTATGCTATCATGTATAACAAATTAGAATAAATAAATAAATGAAAAAAATAAGTGTGTTGGATACTGTTTTTTAAAAAAATACAATTCCATTGGTTTGTAAAAAGAGGTAAGGAGTAGATTTAGTCATATTCTTACATAAAAGGGAAAAATTTTATGAATTTTTAGAACTATAATCATTTTAATTTTGAATGCTTATATATTTGGTCCTTTCAAAAATTGAATCTAAGTCTGACTCTAAGTGCAGAATAGTACAGAATCCGTAACAAAAATATGCAAGTCCTGCACCACTGTACATTCCTCCTACATCATGAGAGAGTCTCTAATCCATAAATACGTTCTTTGCTGATGAGCCTGGACATACCTCCGAATGCCTAGTCAAAAAGGCAGCCCTATCCTGATTAGTCAGTAGCAATTGGTGCAATTTCTTTTGCTGTCTCTGATAGAGAGGAGACTCAACTGAAGTTGGAAGCCACAAGTTGGGAGTTTGAGGCCTACAATCTTTCTTTAGCAAGTTACTAACTTCTCTGCACCTCAATTTCTTTAGCAGGATAATGATATTAATATCAACTTCAAGGATTGTTGTTGGAAGACTAAATGTGTTGAAGTGTGTGAAAGGGGACAGATCCAGTAGCATAGTTACTGGTGCTCAGTAAAAAAGTTTAGTGAAATCAGGATTCCTGTGGCTAGCCTAAATCTTTCTGAGTGGTGCTTTCATGCATCTCTTCTGTGCAAAATAGAAATGACAATTCTTCCTATCATTGCCAGTGTGGCTGCCACTCTTCTTTTCACCTCAAGGGGAACAACGGTAGCAATCTTCTATTTTCCTCTGTTTCAGCATTTATCACTAAATTATGCTAATTTATTTTGAAGCAACTTTAATGCTCCCCCATTGTTTGAGTTGACCTAACACCAATTCTGGTTTCTCACTGTATGCTCATATTGTTCCATTAGCTGGCTGTGTTTTTTGTCTCAATTCCAAGGGTTTTCAACCTCCACCCCATTAACATTGTGTACTAGATAATTCGTTGTGGTGAGGGGCTGCCTTGTGCACCGTAGGATGTTTAGCAGCATCCTTGACCTCTACCTTCTGGATCCCAATAACATTTTCCCCAGTTATGACAACCAAACTGCTTTCAGACATTGCCAAATATTCCTTGGTGAGTGGAGGGTGAGATAAATTGTCCTTCATTGAGAATCACTGCTCTAGTTTCATCCTTTTGAACAATTTCACCCAGCTGAGAGATTAATTACCCAGGAATGATGTTCTTTCTATGACAATTCCTCAGTTTAAAAACTGTCAATAGATTTCTAGTTCTCGAAGATATTAATTACCACCTTTGCCAAGCTGTCAAGCTCATCAATAATTGTTTCAGGTTCATCAAAATTTATTTATCGTTCTTGGGCCAAGAATTATCAAAGTTTAGTCTGATTGTGAATTATCAGGATATCTTTTTGAAATAAAAATTCTGCTTTAATAGGTCTGGGTGAGGCCTGGGCCCTCCTTGTCTAACTAGGTCCCAGTGAAGTTGATGCTGCTGGTCTGTAGGGCATTTTGAGTTGCAAAGCTTTCAAAGACCTTAACGCAATGCTTCAATATCTGCTGAGGATTCATAAAGGACAAGATCGAACTACATAAGAGATCGTAGATCAGTAGGAAAGAGAATATTAAGCAAATAACTGTAATAAAAGATGATACTTGCCACCTTGGAAGTATGGATGCAATGATAAGGAGATGCAAGTAAGTGAGAAATTCATTCTGCCTGGGGCTCATAAGTGAGGGATAAAGAGGAAATAAGGGATGACTGGAGAGAGCTTTGGGGAGGAAGGCCTCTTTGAATTGATTTTGGAGAAGATGTACATTGTCTGCCTGGAAGGGGAGTGTGAGTAAAAGCAAATAGAAATAAAAATGTAAGGTGTTGAAGGAACTGTGTTCAGTGGGCCTGCAGAGGTTCTCAGGAAGCAGCTTCCAGATTAGGAAGTGCCTGGTCTCTCATTCTATGTATTTGAGAGTTGTTATGTTAACCAGAGGGGCCCGCTGAAGGATTTTAAGTAGGAAAACATTATCAAATGTTTGATTGCATTGTAGATGGTGGGTATAATGAAGAGCACCTGGGAGTCAGGCCAGGTTGCTAGAGGTGGGGACTTAGGTGGGATGATAGCAAAGAAGCCGTGGTGAGCTGGAGGTGACTCACAGCAGTCTGTGAGTCGATGGTGGGCACCTCTTCCCAATTCCACGTGTAATCATGCCAGTAGTTTGAAATCAGTCATCGTGGGGATATACACTGTAACACTGGCAAATGCCCAAAGTACTTCCCAAAGAGCCAGCTAAAAACTAGCCAGCACACACCTGAGTGGAAGAGACTGAGGAAGACAGGTGTCACAGTCACCTGTGTATTAGATGAGTCAAATGAAGAACAAGAATCTATCATAGAAAATATGCCTTTATTATATGGACAGCTGAGCAGATTTGTTTATTCATTCACTGCATATTGACTGAGGTCTGCTCTATGGCTGTACTGTTGCAAATTCCTGTCTCCATGAAGCTTACGTTCTTGTGTCATGGTGTCATCAAATGAAACAGGAAATTTGGGAGCAATGAAAATTATTTATTTTAGTGAGGGATATGGAAATTATTCTGATGGATTTTTTTCTGATTGAAAAGAGATAGCCATATATGCTGTGCTCCACTTTCTGAAGCATTTCACATACATTTATAGTTAAATATTTACAGTAACTTCAGAGGTTAGATAGGAGATGTAGCTATTGACCAAATGGGAAAAACTAGGGTCAGATGTTTGAAGAAATTTACTCAGTGACTGAGCAAGTTAGTGTCAACATCAGGATTTGAACCCAGGCTTCCTAATAACTGGCCTGGTCCTCTACAGTGCTCACTCCACCGTCTGCTCTGTCACTGTCATAAAAAGGATCGCTAACAAATGCCAGGATGGAGCAGGAATGGAAACCTTCCCTTGTACGCTGATGCCATTTTCGCCCTCACAGTGCTTCCCCAACTGTGATCTCAGTTACTGTTCACAGCCCTAGGTGCTACTCCAGGGTGCTCATTTGGGCTTGTTGCTAGGTGCAGAGGAGCTGAGGACTCACAGGCTGCCTGCTCCTGGCTGCGCTGCTGCAAGCCCTGGTTGCTCTGATTATGCTAATAGTGGTTTTGTAGGCTGTTGCTCTCAGAGACAGGCATCTCTCATTCCTGTGTCTGCTTCCCCTGTGTCTATTTCTGATTCCTTTCTATCTCACTCAACCTCTGTCTCAAAATTACATAGCAATATCTCAGGGGTTTACTAAATAATAATGAAACGAAGTAAAAGCAAGTCTCAGTAGAACAGATATTTATTAAATGTGGAGGAGTACAGTATTCATAAAATTATCCTTAAAATAGAAAATGTTCCAGATTGGTCCAAAATTATATCATGAGATTATAAAAATTAACTATATTATATTCTACTATAGTATTAAAAAGAGGAAACAGAAGATCTAATGCAATGAATTTAGGAAATAGAGGTTCCAACTGCTGAAGAGTCAAGGGTTAATAAAAACAAATATTCTCATATCTGAGATTATTAAATGCCCATCTCCAGGCAATAGATGGATGTTCAGACTGAACAGGAATTATTTTCTAAATGGCACATACACTAAGTTTTCAAAGTACAGCTACTTTCACATAACTAGCTTTCCCTTTTTCTTTTGTAAAAGCATTTTTGCATGCACATGAGTATATGTCTGAATATATATTTATATATGAGACTATATATATAGATATGAGTGTATCTAAAGCAGCTACAGTAGTGTTGCTTGGCTGAGTAGGAGGTGATACAGGACTGTGCTATTAGTGAGCGGGAGGTAGGAGGTGGCTATGGCTGATGGGCAGGAGTGTGAGGTAATCGCAGGGTAATACCGTCTGCAGGTATTTTTAGATGACACCAAAATGAGAAGATGTTGGTTGGTGGTGATGGTCTTTCTTCTTCCAGAACACAGTGATGCAACATGCAAAATAAGAACATAAGGACTGCCAATTTGGAGCAGACCTTTTGCCCATCTAGCCTGGAACTATGGGTGACAGAGGCATCAACAGCTGTGTTGTGGGAGAGTTGGTTTATAATCCTCTTTGGCATCCATCATAAATGTTAGGGACCGTGCCCTCGAAATCCTGGGTTTCCCTTAATAAGTCACTGGAGATGTGTCATCTTTTAATCTATTTCAGTCTTTTAAATAAATGCTGCAGCCCTGGGCTCTTTCTTGGGAGAAAGTATTTCTTGGTTTAACAAAGCACCAAGCATAACATCTTTAATTTATGCTCAACTTATTCATATTTTACCCAAGTTTTAGGGGGGCACACAAGTTATGGTACTCCAGGATTCAGTAAATTTTATAGGATTTTAGCTTGTCATGTTTTCTCTGTGAGAAATACACCAAATGTAATCAAATGAGATTATGAAGATGAAAATATTTTAGTAACTATAAGATTTCTGTACAGTTACTGACATTTTTCACATTTTTCAGTGTTTATTTTACTTAGAATAAAAACCTAGGAGTTTTCTCTACCTCACTTCTAAACATTTTGTAGATCCTAGTCATTTTGTCAAATAGTTACCTAGTTCTGAGATTGTTTTCAAATCTAAATCTACATTCAGTGGAGGAAGCTCTTTGGGACCTATATCCCTGAGAGGAATAAGAGAATTAAAAGCATTTATTGGGATAAATTGATCTTAACTTTTCCAGATCACATCTGTCATTCCTCTCAGAGATGGGGAAACTAAATCTATTTCATCTAGGAAGTTGGTATCTGAATTACAGAGTTCCAAGGCCCTTTCTTGTATTCGTTTTATATGAATTTTTTTTTTTTTGGGGGGGGGGTTTGGGTACTGGGATTAAACTCAGGGGCACTTGACCACTGAGATACATCCTCAGCCCTATTTTGTATTTTATTTAGAGACAGGGTCTCACTGAGTTGCTTAGCACTTTGCTGTTGCTGAGGCTGGTTTTGAACTTGCCATCCCTCTGACTCAGCCTCCCAAGCTGCTGGGATTACAGATTTGGGCCACTGTGCCCAGTTTATATGAAAATTTTTAAATAACATCTATATTAGAACACACTATGAAAAGCAAATTACTCATAAATGTTAGATGTTGAAGTGCCCTTAAAGTAATTTGGTGCTATAGTGTTGCACTTCTTTTACTTTCACATTCAAATATTGCTTGTTTTTATACCCACCTTGTTTATTATGGTTATAATTTACATATGCACATGTATGTACACACACACAATCTTCCCCCTGATAACTACAAAAGATTGGTTTTAGGACCTGTTGTGATTATTAAAATCTGTGAATGCTCAAGTCCCTTGTATAAGTAGTATAGTATTTGCATATGTTACATCTATCCTCCTATATACTTTAAATAATGTCTAGATTATTTATAATACCTACTACCATTAAATGCTCTCTATATAATCATTACTCTCTATTATTTTGGGAAAAATGATAAGGAAAAATTTTCTGTACATGTTGAGTACAACTGCAAATTTTTTTCTGAATATTTGGATCTGAAATTGGTTGAATGCATACCCTACAGATACAGAGGGCCAACTATGCGTATAGCTTTAAGACTATTTCAGATCCTGAATATCTATTCCTAGGTTTCCCACTTTAGTAAATGATACCTGTCTTCAGCATTACTCATGAGCAAAACCAAAATGTCTTCACCGTCATGGCCAATTACTTTCCAGGTCATGTACAGAGCATCCACTTTTCTCCATCTGCACTTCTGCATCCTTAATCCAAACTTAAAGACTATACTCTCTTGTATGGGTTCCAGCAATAGCCTCCAACTGGTCTCCTTGCATTCACTCTTGCCTTCCTCAATCTAGTCTCCAGATGGAGTAATTTAAAAAATATATAAGTCAGATTATATTAATTTGCTCCTTAAAATGTTTTCTTCCATTTTTAGATTGACATTCATTACTCTTATAATAGTCTACAAGACTGGCAGGATCTGGTCCATATTCTCCACCTTTTCTCCTCATACTAAGTCACTACTCCAGCCTCATAGACCTTCTCTCTATGCATTTTGTGTCATCAAACACTGCTGTTCTCTTTTCCTGGAGTACTGATCTTTTCTCCCCTCTGATGCATGTCTGGACACACAGGGTCACACACATATCTCTCCAGTCTTGACTTAGATGTTTTAGTCTGTTCCTTAAAAGGAACTTCTCAAGGAGATCTATGTTGATCACTTAGTCCCCAGGGTTAAGTTATGTCTTTCAAGTCTTGTGTGCTAATAGACCTTTCCTAATTTTTCATTAAAACACTCAGCAGAATTCTAAATATATAGTTTCTCTGTGGTTATTTTGTGTCTGTTTTCCCCATTAGACTGTAGATCCAATGAATTCATCTTTCTGGTTCACTACATTCCTAGTACTTAATGTTGGTTCCCATACATTGTAGCCATTTATTCAATAATTATTTATTGGATTGAGAAATGATTATTCTGTAAATCTTATGGTGGAATCTTCTAATCTATTTATAACCATATTGTTAGGAAACTTAATATTATCAAGTTAATCAAGTGATTTATCTCTCAAGAAAATAATCAAAATCATATGATTTAGAATATACCACAATGATAAAAGAATATATTAATATCATTGGCTTACAATTTGGAAAGCTTGTCATCCTAAATGACTTTATTTAAGGCTTTCACAGAAATATATAAGGACAAATATTACATTCCATTAGGGAGAGTTTTCATAAATTGTCTTAGACCAAAGGGCCTTATTCTACTTTTTGCCTGGTCAAATAAAGAAATCCAGTCTGTCTATAAAATGGTATTTAAGTCAGGAATTATAACACTATTTCACATGCATTAATCAATCCTTAAATCTTTGATACTTGTAGCACTGGGACATACAGACTTGATATGCCTGACATGTACCTTCTCATCCCAGAAGAGTAGGTCCTTTGACACTGCTAAAGTGTTTTCATGTTATTTTTAATAAAGGACAGGCCTTGAAGAGCAATTTATGAGTAGCTGTTTTTCCCTTTAAGAGTCATATTTTGGTGCTGTCTTTTAGAGCTAACTCGTCATAACAGACCTAGCAGTATGAATGAGTAAATGAATAAATTGAGAAATGTGTAAATGTAGGGCAAGAAAGGCAAACTAGAAGGCATAAGTGTACTGTTTCCTGTAGCCAAGTTATGAAATTCCTAATTGTCTCTGTACCTCTAGAAGTCTATTGGAGGAATAAACACCACCAGTTTTCTGACCAGAATTAGATTGGGAACATTGAGTGAAGAGTTGAGCCAGGCCATCCCTGGCTCAACTGATGAAAAGGAGTTAGAAATTATGTCTACTCCAAGAGGACTTTCCAGTAATTGTTCTGAGAAGGGATGTTTTTGACAGCAATATAAAGTATTAGAATTTAAAGGGATGGGGGTAGCTCAGTGTTGCCAGCTAGTTCAGTCCCTGGTACTGCAAAAGGAAAAAAGAATACAATCAACAAATGGGCCAAGGACCTGAACAGACACTCTCAGAAGAGGATATACAGTCAGTCAACAAATATATGAAAAAGTGCTCATCATCTCTAGCAATCAGAGAAATGCAAATCAAAACTACTCTATTATCTCACTCCAGTCAGAATGGCAGCTATTATGAAGACAAACAACAATAAGTGTTGGTGAGGATGTGAGAAAAAAGGTACACTCATACATTGCTGGTGGGACTGCAAATTGGTGCAGCCAATATGGAAAGCAGTATGGAGATTCCTTGGAAATCTGGGACTGGAATCACTATTTGACACAGCTATTCCTCTCCTCAGAGTATACCCAAAGGACTTAAAAACAGCATACTACAGTAAGACAGCCACATCAATGTTTATAGCAGCACAATTCACAATAACTAAACTGTGGAGCCAACCTAGATGCCCTTCAGTAGATGAATGGATAAAAAATGTGGCATATATACACAATGGAATTTTACTCAGCATTAAAAGAGGATAAAATCATGGCACTTGCAGGTAAATGGATAGCATTAGAGAAGATAATGTTAAGAGAAGTTAGTCAATCCACAAAAACCAAATGCTGAATGTTTTCTCTTATATAAGGAGGCTGACTCATAGTGGGGTAGGGATGGGAGGATTAGATGAATTCTAGATAGAGAAGAGGGGTAGGAGGGAAAGGGAGGGGGCAGGGGATGAGCAAGGATGGTGGAATGTGATGGACATCATTATCCAAAGTACATGTATGAAGACTCGAATTGGGTGTCAAAATACTTTATATACAAACAGAGATATGAAAAATTGTGGTATATATGTGTAATAAGAATTACACATATAATAATTCAAGAATCCCCACAAAGTACATATATAAAGACATGAATTGGCATGAACATACTTTATATAAAAAGATATGAAAAATTGTGCTCTATATGTGTAATAGGAATTGTAATGCATTCCACTGTTGTGTATTTAAAAAAATAAAATCAATAAAAAAAGAATTATGGAAATGATGATGAAGTTCTTTAAGGAAAGAAGTATAATTTTTAAACTTCCTTTCAGCAAATTTAAGAGAATATTTTGGTCTGTATTTTATGGTGTCAAACTTCAGCTTCTCAATGATTAACATAAGTGGTTGAAAAGAGGCCAGTTTTCTTTCTTACAATAGTCAACAAGGCTGGCAGGATCTGGTCCATATCCAAGAAAATTGTATTTTTGGGTCATTCTTTCTTCCTCTTCCAAACTTCCTTCACCTTGTTGACTAAAACTTGCTGATTAAAACTTTCATCTGGTCCCAAACTAGATCTGCCTTGTTCATAACAGAATTATACTTTGGGTTGCTATTTAACTAAATGTGTCAAGGAAGTATATTGTAGAGGAGACACAAAATTTTAAGTCAGAAAAACTGGGTTTGAGTTCTAACTATTCCTTATTGGATACACCATCTTGGTCTATTACTTAACAGTTCTGAACTTTCCTTTCTTTTTCCCTAAAAGAAGACTGATGCTGAAATCTGTCTCACAGAGTTACAGTAAAAATAGATATACCATATGATCCAGCTATCTCACTTCTGGGTTTATATCCAAAGGAAAATGAAATCAGCATACCAAAGAGATTCCTACAGAGCCATGTTTATTGTCACACTTTCTAATAGCTAAAAGATGGTATCAACCAAGGTGCCCATAGATGAATGGATAAAGAAAATGTGGTATATATACACAATAAAATATTATTAATTCACAAAGAAGAATGAAATTCCATTGCAAAATGGATGGAGTTGGAGGACATTATGTTAAGTGAAATAAGCCAGAAACAGAAAGACAAGTACTGAAATTCTCTCTCATGTGTAATTAAAAAAAAAAGTCAACTTGGATGTAGAATAGAGATTATTAAAGGTAAGGAAGTTGGGGGTAGTAGATAAATGTAATTTGCATTTGATTAATGAACACTGTATACATGCATTGAAACTTCACAATTAGGGAACAGGAAGAAATTAGGGAGAAGCTAAGATGGCAGAACAGAACTTGACAGCTATTACAGATACTCCCACAACTCAGAAAGGAAACAGAGAAAGAATAGCAAATCTGAGAACTTTATGCCTGGATATTTACAAATTTATGCCTGAATTAGAGGGTTGAGAACAATATCAACAAGTTTTTTTTTAACTTTCATAAGATTGAATAGTACATGGGTAGGCTCTAAAGTAATTGCAGTAAAAAGGGCTCAATGACTTTTCTCAAACTGGCATTGATACTGTGATTAGCAGAGGCCACAAATTGAGTTAAACTGTCAATACTTGGTTGTTTGCTCAACCCAGGGCTCCTAAGAGAAAGAAGCCCACAAAATAAACTCTTGCTTAAAAGAAGAAACAATAACCAACCCAATACATGGGTAGGCACGCAAGCAATTTGAAAAAAAAAAAAACAAGCGAAAAATCACCCTAAACAGCTCATAGCATTCAACAACTAATTCCAAAAGCACTATAGTAGAGGAAATGTCTGAGAAAGAATTTAGAACAAGAGAAATACAGAACTCCAAATAGAACCAGAAAGATCTTCTCCAAGCCACATAGCAATGAAAATGCCTAATACACAGAATAAAAATAGAATTTTAAAAGCTGAAAGAGAAAAACAGCAAGTCACAAACCTATATGAATCTCAACCAATTTCTTAACCCAGACCCTAAATATCAGGAGTTGTTGAAATAATATAAACCAAGCTCTAAAACAAAGTGGATGCCAACCAAGATTACTATACCCAGCAACATTATTCTTCAAAATTAAAAATCAAATAAAAACCTTCCATGATAAAATGAAACTGGAGGAAGTCATAACCACAAAACATGCATTACAAAACACTCATTGAAATGTGTCATGCAGAAGAAATGAATAAAAATGAAAACCAGCATAGGAATGAGTTGCTCTAGAAGAATTGTCAAAGGAGAATCAAGTCTTGAATTTAACATTAAAAATAAATCAAAATTGCAGGAAACAAAAACTACCTTTCTATAATAACATTAAATGTAAGTGGTCTAAACTCTTCAACTGAAAGATATAGATTAGCTAGTTGTATTAAAAACAGGACCCAACCATGTGCTGTTTACAAGAGACTCACCTTACAGACAAAAACATTCACAGATTGAAGGTGAAAGGATGGGAAAAGATATACCATGCAAATGGTAGCTTAAAGCAAGCAAGGTTAGCTACTCTCATATCAGACAAAGTGGAGTTCAAGCCAAAAATCAATCAGAAGAGACAAAGAAGGTCACTTCCTACTGGTTAAGGGTCTCATCCAACAACAAATAATGATTGTAAATATTTGTCCCCCCAAACAATTTAGCATCTACATTCATAAAACAAATCCTTCTCAATATCAAGAATCAAATAGATTACAATACAATAATACTGGGTGATTTCAACACATTGAAATCTACCTCTTTTACCAATAGATAGATCGTCCAGACACAAACTAAGTAAAGATTTTTTTTAACTAAAAATACTATGAATCAAATGGACCTAACAGACAATTATAGAATATTTCGCCCATTAATTGTTTGAATTCACTTTCTTCTCAGTAGTACATGGAACATTTTCTAAAATAAACCATATTTTAGGTCTAAAACAAATCTTAGCAAATACAAAAAATAGAGATAATACCTTGCATCCTTCCAGATAATAATGGAATAAAATTAGAAATCAAAGACAAGATAAAAAACAGAAACAACTTTAACACATGGAGATTAAATAATACACTTTGAATGATGAATGAATAGCAGAAGAAATCATGGGATATATTTAAAAAATTCTTAGAAACAAATGAGAATAGTGAGACAACCTACCAAATCTCCTTGGAGACTATGAAAGCAATCCTAATTGAAAAGTTCATAGAACTAAGTTTACATATTAAAAAAAATAAAGATACCAAATAAACATTCTAACATTACACCTCAAGGCCCCAGGGGAAAAAAGGACAAAGTAACACCAAAATCAACAGAAAACAGGAGATTACTAAAATCAGAGCTGAAATCAATGAAATTGAGAATAAAAAAATAAACAATAGAAAGAATTAATGAAACGAAGAGTTGGTGTTTTTAAAGAATAAACATTTTATAAACAGTGAAAATAACAAAAAGAAGTCTCTCATAAAATTGGAGATGAAAAAGGAAACATTATCACAGATACCATAGAAATCCAGAGAATCATTAGAAAATATTTTGAAAATTTATATGCCAATAAACTGGAAATATAGAAGATATTGGCAAATTCCTGGAGACATACATCCTACCCAAATTAAACTATGAGGATATAAAAACTTAGACCAGTATCAGGTAAGGAAAGTGAAGAAGCTATTAAAAGCCTTCCAACAAAGAAAAGCCCAGGACCAGACAGATTCTCAGCTGAGTTTTACTGGACCTTTAAAGAAGAACTAACACCTCTCCTTCTCAAATTATGCCATAAAATAGACAAGGAGGGAACACTGCCAAATTCATTCAATGAAGCCAGTATCACCTTGATATCAAAACCAGACAAAGACACATCAAGGAAAGGGAACTTCAGGCCAGTATCTTTGATGAATATAAATGTAAAAATTTTAAATAAAATATTGATGAACTGCATATAAAAACCCATTGAAAAGATGGTGCACCATGATTAAGTGGGTTTCATCCAGAGATGTGAGGTTGGTTCAACATATGCACATCAATAAATGTAATTCATCACGTAAATAAAGTTAAGAACAAGAATCACATGATTATATCAATAGATGCAGAAAAGACATTTAATGAAGTATAGCATCCATTTATGTTTCAAACACAAGAGAAACTAGGGATGGAAGGAACATACCTCAACATTGTAAAGGCTATATATGACAAACCCAAGGCCAGCATCATAATGAGTGGAGAAAAACTAAAAGAATTTCCTCAGAAAACAGGAACAAGACAAGGATGCCCACTTTTATTATTCCTGTTCAACATAGTTCTTGCAACTTTAGCCAGAGCAGTTGGGCAAGAAAAGGAAAATAAAGGAATACAAATAGGAAAAGAAGAAGTCAAATTATCCCTGTTTGCTGATGACATGATCCTATATTTAGAAATCTCCAAAAACTTCCGAGCTAATAAACTTATTTAGTAAAATAGCAGAATACAAGATCAATGTATGTAAATCAATTGCTTTTTATTCTCAATGAATCAGCTGATAAAGAACTTTGGAAACTATCCTATTCACAAAAAGTTAAAAACACTGGGAATAAATCCAATGAAAGAGCTTTACAATTAAAATATTAAACACTGAAGAAAGAAATTGAAGAAGACCTGAGAAAATGGAAAGACCTGCATGTTATTGGATAGGCAGAATTAACATTGTTAAAATGGTCATACTACCATACTACTAAAAGCATTATACAGATTCAATGCCATCCCCATCAAAATACTAATGTCATTCTTCACAGAACTAGGAAAAATAGTACTAAAATTCATATGGAAAAGAAAGAGACTAAGAATAGTCAAATCAACCCTTAGTGAGAAAAGCAAAGCAGGGGGCATCACCATACCAGACCTCAAATTATACAACAGAGCTGTGTAACTAAAAGAGCATGGTATACTAGCACCAAAATAGGCATGTAGACCAGTGGAATAGAAGACACAGACACAAACCCACATAGATACAGTTATCTGATACAAGACAAAGGTGCCAAAAATAGATGCTGGAGAAAGGAGAGTCTTTTTAACAAATGGTGCCGGGAAAACTGGATATTGATATGTAGAAGAATGAAGCTGGACCCTTATCTCTCACTCTATACAAAAGTCAACTCAAAGTGGATCAGAGACAGACATTACACCAGAAACTCTACAACCAGTAGAAGAAAATGTAGGAGCAATACTCCATTATATCAGCATAGAAACCAACTTCCTTATCAAGACCCACAACATGCAAGAAATAAAAATCAGTAGGTGGGATGAAATCAAACTAAAAAGCTTCTTCAGAGCAAGGTTAAAAACCAAGAGTGCAAAGAGAAAGCCTACAGAATGGGAGAAGATCTTTGCTATCCGCTTCTCAGATAGGGCATTAGTAACCAGAATATATAAAGAACTAACCCCCCCGTCCCCCCCCAAAAAAAAACCAAAAAAGCAAATCAATCAATAAGTAAATGGACAAAAGAAATAGAGATACTTCCTAAAAGAATAAATACAAATGGCCAACAAATACATGAAGAAATGTTTCTTTTGCCCTAAATGTTCATCATCTCTAGTAGTTAGAGAAGTGCAAATTAAAACTATGTCAAGATTTTATCTGGCTCCTGTCAGAATGGCAATTATCAAGAATACAAGTAACAAAAAATGTTGGTGAAGACGTGGGGAAAAGGTACAACATTGTTGGCGGAATTGCAAATTGGTGCAACCACTCTGGAAAGCAGTATAGAGATTCCTCAAAAAATTAGGGATGGAATTGTATGACTAAGTTATCCCATTCCTTGGTATAAATCCAAACAATTTAAAATCAGCATACTACAGTGACCCAGACACAACAATGTTATGACAGCACAATTCACAATAGCCAGACTATGGAACCAACTTAGGTGCTCTACAACAGATGAATAGATAAAGACAACATGATATATTTATACAATGGACTATTACTCATACATGAAAAAGAATTAAATTATGTCATTTGCTGATAAATGGATAGAACTGGAGACTATAATGATAAATGAAATTAAATCAGACTCAAAGTAAAGGGTTCAATAGTTTCTCTGATATGTGGAAGCTCTTCTAAAATTAGGTGATAAAAATAGAGAGGAAAAAGAAATGGGGGATTCCATTGAAATAAAAAATATATATATCAGGGAAGTAGAAGAAGGGCATTGAGGGGGAGAGAGGACAAATGGGAGAAGGGAAAAATACAGTGGAGTGAATCTGACCTAATTTTCTAATGGACATATATGAATATACTCCAATGAATCTCATCATTATGTATATCCACAAGACATCAATTTTTTAAAAAGTATATAGATCAGTAGAGTAGAGAAAAGGTAATAGGGAGAGGGAGAATGGAGAGGTAAGGATAAGTACTAGGGACTTAATTGGAGAAAACTATACTCCATGCATTATTAATTATATCAAATAAATCTAAATGTTACATACACTATTATAAACCAATAAAAATTTGCTAAGTAAAAAAAGAAATATCACACTGAACCCCATTAATATGTACAATTAATTCAGGCATATAAATTTTTTTTTGTGATACTGGAGATGGAACCCAGAGTCACTCTACCACTGAACTACATACCCACCCCTTTTTATTATAATTTTTTAAAATTTTGAGACAGGGTTTTGCTAAGTTGCTGAGGCTAACCTCAAGCTTTCAATCTTCCTTCCTCAGCCTTCCAAGTTCTTTTAGGATTACAGACTTGCACCATTCTATCCAAAAAAATAATTAAAAAAAAAATTAATGGTATAATGAATGTAACAAATTCTGAAAAAAGTTCTATATTTGTTAGTTAAGATTTTTACTAATTAGTAATATAGACTGCTTATAGGCAATTACTAGGGCATCTGATCACAAATTTAGAATCAGCCCAAATGTATTTCCAAGCTGACATTTAAATAAATGTGCCAATTTATCTGTGCAACTAAGGACTTTACATTCCATCCCTACAGTAAGTCAAAATGTTTCCATATTACTTGCATAAGTGCCTTAAGGGACTGTTTATTAGACTCTCTGCTTTTGTAGAGAGATATATGAAAAGTTTCTTTTAAGCACTGTCTTTGTCTCTGTAGAAAGAGGATGAAAGATAATGCCCAGACTATTGTCAATCAGCATCTCTTAGTGAACACCATCAATTCCTCTTTGGTTCTAACTCTAAGGAAAATTTGGGTTCCACCTAGATTTAAATCCCACTCTAGGACAGGAAATGAGGCTGCTATAACTCAATGTTCTTGAATTTTTGTCAAATTTTCCAGACTTTTATAGCCAAACTTTGTGATGTTTATCAGAATGGTGCACAACCTCTTCATTGAAGTGTCCAGAAACATCTTTGCCTTGAGATTGCTCTCAGTTACAGGGGCTCTCTGGTTTGCTGTAAGTTACATTGTGTATTAGCCAGCATGTTATTTTTTTGGATTCAAAGGGGTATAAATCTTAAATATATAAATAACTGTGCCCAGGGCAAGGATGTTCTATGATTTCAGTTTCCTATGTCTTAGTGAGTGATCACACGGTATGTATTCAATTTTATATCCCTTCAGGACTCAACCTGATGCAGAGAAAATTGAACACATCATGTAGTGAGTGGCTATACAATAAAAGCTTTACTACCTAAAGAAAAAATTACCTACATTCCAGAGAAATTTAATGGTTGAGTTCTTCCATCTCTTTTCACCTGCCTTGCCCCACCCTCATCACTTTAAAAAATCATGAACATTTGGCTTTTTTGCTCTACTCCACACAAAATTCAAATTTGATGCCTCCTGTATCTTCTCAGTTGAGACAGGAGGCTCTGGGCTGTACCTTGGCTCTTTCAGTGGTCTTTCTGAAATCTGGCACCCTGTGGGGGACCTACCAGGAGGAAGGCAAAGCAGGACTGAGCTACTCCTCCTCTCCATAGTCAACCTCTTCAGCTGGACTTTCATGTCTTACTAACAATCTCCCAGAGCCACATGCTTTTAAGCACTTGTGTTTTAAATAAGATAAAAGACAATTTGATTCATGTGAATATGCCTTTAGGTTTGCATTTTATAGAGGCCAAGCTTGTCAAACTTTTTAGATTTGCTGTGTGTGTGTGTGTGTGTGTGTGTATGTGTCTCAAAGGATTCAAGGTCCAATTAAGACCCATCTTAAAAAAAAGCTATATCCCAAATGACATTTAGAAACAATAAATAAAATAAAAACTTTATAACCAGGTGTTTTAAAACTTAGGAAAATTTTAATCTATTTCATTAAACATTTGAGAGCAATTTGTGTTAGACACTTGGGAGACAAAAAGTATACCAGCCATAGTCCTTATCCTTAAAGAGCTCACCATCTTATGATTGTCCTAGAAATCAGTACCTAGTTTAATACCTGCCACATAATAAACACCCCAGAAGTACTCATTATTTTTAATAAAACAATTAGATCTTTAGATTTATATAGATTTTAATTAGCATAATTATAGAATTTTATTTAAAAAAGGAAGAGAAATCGATGTTCCTATGTTTACTAAGTCTTTAGATCGCCTATTAGGGAATTTAATAGTTCACTAGACTCTTCATTACATTTTAGATAATTAATTCCCAGCAAAGAAATAACTACATCATCCTATCTGTACAAAAGTCAAATCAAAAACCTTTTTTGTTTGTTTGTTTGCAAACAGAATGGATGGAATGGTAGAATGGAAATCATTCTATTCAAGCAATTATGAAATCTATGGAGTGCTTACCTTCTATGTGCCATCTACTGGTTTGTGCCTTCTTATACTAGAACCCTAAAATTTGTTTCTTGAAGTGTTTCATTATTTTTTTTTATTAATTTTCCAAAGTTTATTTTTGCTTAATTAGTCTCCATCTGATGTGGTGACCAGTGTGAGCTAAGGTTTGCAACCTAACTTAGCTGTGCACTAGCTGTCTTTGCTAGGCAGCTGCTTTTGCCTGGAGTGTTTACTGATACTGCTGAAGGTCAGCATCCTTATCCTGCTTAGGAGTGCTGCTATTTGGCTGATTTTTTTTTTTTTTTTTTTTTTGAGATACTGGCTGGGATCTTTCTGAGATCCCACCTTTATCTTTATCTTTAAATTTATACTTTTCCCAAAAGTGTCCTGAATTTGATCTTTGCCCAGAAGCTATTTCTTAATTTTAGTATCATAAATTGTCTGGAGAAGCTGAGAATTCTCAAATACAATTTTTTTTGACTCCTTTTAAAGTCGCTCTTTCCTTTAGCTCTTCTCTTTTTGCTTGTATTTTACTATAAAGGCCAGAAGAAATGAGGAAGGACCTTCAGACACTGCCTGGACACTTCCATAAAAAAAAAAAAAAATCACCCAGGTCCTTGTCTCCTATTTTTCATGTTACCAAAGGGGACCTTGCTGCTAAATTTTCTTCCATTACATAGAAGGATCACCCTTTTTTTCCCCCCAGGTTCCAGTTGTATTTTTTTGTACTTTTCCTATAACCTCCCCTAAAGCCTCCACAAAGGCTTCTGCTAAAAGACTCTTTCAGTCTAAAGAATTTCACTAACACTTTTCTCAAATTCCTCCAGCGCCTATGCCCTGGACATTTTCAAAGCCATTCTAACAATTCTGGCTCTTGTTATGGTAGCACCTCACTCTTGGCACTAAAATCTACATTAATTATCTTTTAGTGCATATCAAACTACCCTAAAACTTAGTGACCTAAACACTAATAACCATTTTTATTCACAGAATTTCTATAGGTCAGGAATGCAGGAGCAGCCTCGTTGTCTGGCTCTGGCTTAGAATCTGTGGTTTGATTGTGGTCAAGATGCCTACTAGATGAATGGATAAAAAAAATGTGGCATTTATACACAATGGAGTATTACTCTGCATTAAAAAATGACAAAATCATAGAATTTGCAGGGAAATGGATGGCATTAGAGCAGATTATGCTGAGTGAAGCTAGCCAATCCCTAAAAAACAAATGCCAAATGTCTTCTTTGATATAAGGAGAGTAACTAAGAACAGAGTAGGGATGAAGAGCATGAGAAGAAGATTAACATTAAACAGGGATGAGAGGTGGGAGGGAAAGGGAGAGAGAAGGGAAATTGCATGGAAATGGAAGGAGACCCTCATGGTTATACAAAATTACATACAAGAGGAAGTGAGGGGAAAGGGAAAAATAATACAAGGGTGAGAAATGAATGACAGTAGAGGGGGTAGAGAGAGAAGAGGGGAGGGGAGGGGGGATAGTAGAGGATAGGAAAGGCAGCAGAATACAACAGACACTAGTATGGCAATATGTAAATCAATGGATGTGTAACTGATGTGATTCTGCAATCTGTATATGGGGTAAAAATGGGAGTTCATAACCCACTTGAATCAAAGTGTGGAATATGATATATCAAGAACTATGTAATGTTTTGAACAACCAACAATAAAAAATTAAAGAAAAATAAAAAAATTAAAAAAAAAAGATGCCTACCTGGTTATTGGAAAGCTGGACACAGCTCAAGGATCTGCTCCCAAGCTGCTTCATTGCACACAGTGTTAGGGTAGCCTCACTTTGTTACCACGTGAACCTCTTCAAAAGGCTGCTGGAGTCAGCTCATGACAGAGCAGCTGACCTCCCCCACAGGCAGGGATTCAGGTGAGAGTGGGCAAGAAGTCCTAATGCCTTTTATGACCTGGTCTTGGCAATCAAAGATCATCATTTCTACAATAATTATTAGTTACAAAGGTCAGCCATATTCAGTGTGTGTGTGTGTGTGTGTGCACACGCGCGTGTGCGCATGGGTGTGGTAGGACTACTAAAGGGTGTGAATATGAGGAGGAAATTCGGGAGACATCTCAAAGACTACATATAATAGAGATCAGCAATAACAGAAAGCCAGGCAGTGGTGTACAGATCAAACAGCTTTCTGAAAAATGAAGCAAAACAAAGACAAAGAAATATTTCTCCTATGGTCAATTTTGAGTTACCAGTGGTTTAACAAAAAGCTTGTAAAAATTCCCAAACGTTTAATAATTGACTATCATGAGTTAAGAACCAACTGTAGTAATACATCACCCCCACAATCAGAGAGGCACTGGGAAGAGGCTGAGTTCTAGAATGCCAGGGACTAAGGCCATCCAGGAAGAGCTGAAACCCCAGCCAGCTTTATCAAGTATGAGCTGGAGACATGTAGAGGAGCTGTTGACCTTGAGAAAACAGCCTACAGGAGATAGTCCCTGTGGCCTCCAGCAGAGAAGAGGAAAGGATGACGGATGAATCTGATGGAGAAGACTTGGGACTAGACTGTTTAGGTAGAAAAAATGGAGGTGTTGGGAAAAATTCAAAGAGAAAGCACATTAGTGGTTCCCTAAGAACTTGGGATGAGAACAGGAAGTGACTGCAAATAGACATGAAAGATGTTATTGGCATAATGGTAGTATTTTAAAGCTGTAGTTAAAAAACAATTAATTTGTTCTTTTTATGAGAGTAGAATGTATTTTGACATGTCATACATACATAGAATGTAACTTTCCATTCTGTGGTTGTACATGATGTGGACTTACACTGGTTATGTATTCATATATGCACATAGGATGATTCATATATGAACTGATGTCTCATTCATTCTACTGTCTTTCCCATTTCCATCTTCCTCACCCTCACCCCCCATTGCCCCTCTATTCAATCCAGTGAACCTCCACTCCCCCCCACCCCCGACCTATTGTGAGTCGGCATTCACCTATCAGAGAGAACATTTGGCCTTTGGTGTTCGGGGATTGGCTTATTTCACTTAGCATGATAATCCCCAGTTCCATACATTCACTGGAAATGCCATGATTTCATTCTTCTTTATGGCTCATATCCCATTGTGTATATGTATCATATTTTTTTTTATCCATTCATCTGTTAAAAAGTACCTAGGTTGGTTCCATAGCTTAGCTATTGTGAATTGAGCTGCTATAAATATGGATGTGGCTGCATCATTGTAGTAAATATGCTGATTTTAAGTCCTATGGTCATATGCCAAGGAGTGAGATAACTTGTCAAATGATGGTTCTATTCCACATTTTCTGAGGAATTTCCATACTGCTTTCCAGAGCATTTGCACCAATTTGCAATCCCACCATCAATGTATGAACGTACTTTCCCCCCCCCACTTCCTCACCAGCATTTATTGTTACTTGTATTCTTGATAATTGCCATTCTGACTGGAGTGAGATGGAATATCAGTGGAGTTAAAACTGGACTTTGATGATAGGTACACACCTGTACTGCAAATTACTAAAATATATATGAAGAAGCTGGGATGCCATACCATATAACTATGGAATATCAGAAAAAGACAAGGATGTGCTTTGTGTTGTATTTGATGTTTTAGACTTTAAGGTGGCCCCATTGATCCCGCCTCCTGGTGTTTGCCCTGCCGCTTGAGTCTGGGAAGGACATGTGACTTGCTTCTAACCAGTACAGTATGACAGAGTTGATGGTGTGTTATTGCATGTCCATGCTGTTACATAAGACTCCATCTTACCAACAGGCTCATTCCCTTCCTTCTTGCTGACTTTGAAGAAGAAATCTTCAATGAATCCTGTAGTCACAAGGAAATAATTTTTTTCAGCAATCAGTGTGAGTTTCCCCATTCTAGCCTCCAGATTGGAACACAGACCACCTGACACCTTATTGTAGCCTATGGAGATGGAGCAGAGTTAGGCTCTACTTGAATATCTAACCCATAGAAATGTGAAGGAATAAATGTGTGTTGCTTTAAGATGCTAAGTTTGTGGCAATTTTTACACTACAGTAGAATAATAAGCTACATTTTGAATATAACTATATTAAAATTATGGTAAAATTTATGTTCAATGTTTATGCCATTATCATTTTATGAACACATTTTTGTTGAGAGATGTGGTATTCTAGAACTGCATTTCCTTTCTTTCAAGACTTTTCATTTTCCAGAATAACTAATTGTAATGGTTGTCTGTAATTTGGCTTCTATATGCCAATTATGAATTCATCCCAACTCTCCATGTAAGCATTATTTATTATCAGTGTGGTCAAACATATGAGAAAAACTATCTCCTTAATTGTTGCTATTGAGGAGTTTGATTCCATTCTGATTATCTCTCCCAACTGCTATGCCTGAGACTTTTTCAATTATCATTATCTGCTGAATTCTGAAATTTTATGATGATGTGTTATGGTCCTAGTTCTCTTAATATTTATTGTTTTGGGCACTCAGTAGGAATTTTCAGTAAGGAAACACCTTAGTTCTGGGGATCTCTCTCTCTCTCTCTCATATTCAATGTCCTCCTCTATATTTTCTCCTCAGTGAGGAATACCTTCAAATTCTATATTTTCCTTTGGATCTCTCTTTCTTGCCTTCTTATGGACTTTATACCTACAAATATATTCTGGGGTTGAGGAATGCAAATTAAGTTATGTATCTATTTTCCTCTTGAAGTTTCAGTGTTTTAGCATTTGTTGAATCAGTTATCATTCATCCATCTGCCTTCCAGCTTCCAAAATATTGTTGCTCTCTTCCTCCTCCTCCACCCCCCTCCTTTTCCCCCTCCTCCCCCTCATTCTCCCCCTTTTTCCCCCTCCTCCCTCTTCCTTCTCCCCCTTCCTCTTTCTCCTCCTCCTTCTCCTCCTCCTCCTCCTTCTCCTCCTCCTCCTCCTCCTCCTCCTCCTCCTCCTCCTCCTCCTCTTCCTCCTCCTCCTCCTCCTCCTTCTCCTTCTGTGGTGAGCTTAGTCTTTAATGACCTTCCTGTCATTTATGTATATCTTTTGGAAGAGAGGAACATAAACTCTTTGCTAATTCTAATATCGTTAACTAGAATCTGACCTGTCTACATTTTACTTTCCTCTTATCCTCTAATAGTAGTCGTGTGCAGTAAGATATCATTGTCCCTCTCTCACTGACAAAATGCTTGAGATTCAGAGAGCTTAAGTGACTTCTTTAGGGTTACTAAAACAGGACAGGGGATATTCAAGTCTCCATAGTTATGAATTGTTGTTGTTGTTTTTTATGTATAACATGATGCTTCCTAATTCTGGCCTGTAGACTCAAACATTAGTAAATGCGGAAATGATGTCTATTCCAGTATTTTCCAAAATGCACACCACAGAAAACAGTCCCAGGAGAATATCTGTATGAAATAATTCCACAATCAACCATATTTGAAAAACACTCTAAATGCTAATGGATTTAATTCTATGATACCATTAATTATAGGAAGTGATTATTAAAACTTACTAGCAGAGTTTGGTGGAGTTGTTGGTGGGGTGAGGAAGAAGTATATTGACTACTGTATTTGAGAAATGTGAAATCCTTTTTATGAACATATCTTAGAATTGAGCAAATGCAATGTATCTTCCTTCCATTGCTTTCCAACAGTACTTAATACGTTAAAGACTTGTAAATGGTAATAAATAAACCTGTTAAGAATATTCAGTGTTTTCCATGTAATGCTACTAATATTCGAAGTATTTTTTCCTTTCTATAATAACCATTCATTGAACCTCTGCTATTTGCAAGGCATTGTGCTGTGACATGACGACAAAGTGATTCCAGCCCCTGGTTGAGTTTAAGTGTGGTAGATGTGCACCTAATAGAAGTCTTAGACTAATCTAATAAATTAGGTTAAGCTTATACAAAGGAGATGACATTCAAATTAAAACCAGAAGAAGTGTGATTTACTTTGCTCTTGGGGGTTATGGAGTTGGAGCAGGGAGAAGAAAAAGAACGTTCCAGGAATAGGTAGTGCTGTTTCAAACTCCACAACCAGCACACCGACCACTACATTTGAAATAGATGCCCTCCCAATTTTTATCTATGCTGGTAGGGAACCTGCACTTTTTACAGATTAAGGGTGATCTGAGTAATTTCTCTTCTTGATGGTTAAAAAATATTAAAAGGAAAAATACTAAGAAAGTATTATTTTACATTTGCAATATTCACATTGAATAATTTTTGATACAATGGTTATAACTTCTTGAAGAGATAATGTCAGAATTTTTAACTCCATGCTCTTATGAATGTGAGACCCAGAGCAAATTACTCTTCTGTGCCCCCATTCATGTATCCCCACATTTTGAGGTTTACAGGAAGCTCACTAGTTCTCATTGCATAGGTTGAAGTGATAGGTTAGCATCCATTAGGTTACCTTCTGGAGGCATATGGAACAGATCGCTCTCCTCCACAGAAAACTCTTTAAACAGGTGTGGACACATTTTATGGGTCCCAAAGGTGGTAAATTTCCAGTTGCCTTTGCATTCCTCAGATGCCATAGTTTTAAGGACCTTTATTCTCCCAGTCCATCTGAAAATACTAGAAAATCAAACGTTGTACTCATTTGCTGCAGGGAGCACCCCTGTGGACACAGGAGCATGGTAGCTTTCTACTTACTTAAATGCAAAGCCTGACTGAGTAATTTCAAACCCCTTCAACTCATTTCATGCTACCTGACAGGGAATTTCCTTCACTGCAGCTCTATCCTGTCAGAACTTTCCAATAGTACATTCTTTCCCTGGATAGAGTGGGTGCTTTCGGGAAAATAAAACTAGTTTTGCATGTTACTCTGAAATCTGGGTCTTTGGATGGAAAATATGTCCCTTGAATCTCTATGTCAGTCCATCTGATATGTCCATGGACCATTCTCACACCACTCACTGAAGATAAACCAGGAATTCTTGAGATGATGTTGGCAATTTCCAGGATTTCTTTCACTCTTCTTATCAAGTTCCATTTGACCCATCACCTATTTTACACATTACTACTACTATTACTACTACTATTTTTGTAGTTGTCTCCTAACTCTGACTGTCTGTATTCTTCTAAATGCTTTGATTGGATCTTATTTCTTTGACTTGTTCTCTTCCCAATGAACTCACACAAGTATTTTCTACTTTATTTTGGCCTTTTGGAATACTTTCCCTGTAATATCTGTGTAATACTTTGGTATAGCCAATTGTGACCACTACTTAAGACAAAAATGTGTAGTGTGTACTTGGGAAAACTATCTCTCATTAATTTTAGAGGCTTCTCCATCTTTCCTGAATTCCTGAGATATTTTTCATCTAAGTTATATAATTGTTGCACAGATCCCCATATGTAAGAACTTCATGATGGCTTATACAAGAAAGTCCAGGTCAGGGTCTCTGTCTCTGAGCTCCTTGGGAAGCCTCAGAATCCCCAAATTTAGTGAGTAAATATTTGCCAATAAGCTGTCTAAAAGATTTAATAAATCCTTCCCCAGAAGAAAGTGTTTCTGGTTGTTTTCATTAAGAGCTCAGTTTATTGTACAAATATATTCCTTATAATTATAGTATATAGACTATAATACATAATATGTAAAGTTATATGAATATTTACATTACTAAATGCAAATTTAAAAGGGGGTATAATATATGTAGAGTTAAATATCAATGTATACTCTTACATCTACATGAAATACTGCTGATAATTTCAAACAGGTTCTAAAGTAGAGGTGATCTTTTCATCATGAAGATTTTCTTATAATAGGAATTTATTATAGTAATTTATTATTCTATAACTATAATCTAAAAAAATTAAATGTTCCAAATAAGTGGAAGCTCCAAATACAGTTGGAGAAAAAGGGCTACTATACTATGGTTAAAATTTATGTGTGGAAACTTTGCTCAAAAATACTTTAGCAGCCAGGTGTGGTGGTACATGCTTGTAATCCAGGTAGCTGAGGCAGGAGGATACCCAGTTCAAAGCTAGCCTCAGCAAATGCAAGGCACAAAGCAACTCAGTGAGACCCTGTCTCTGAATAAAATGCAAAATCGTGCTGAGGATGTGGCTCAGTGATTGAGTGCCCCTGAGTACAATCCCTGGTACCTGCCTGCCCCCCGCCACCCCTGCAAAAAAAAAAAAAAAAAAAACTGTAGAAAATGATCTTATGGTAATGAATAGCTCTTGAAAGTTAAACTTATCAGAAATACAGAGAAATTGGGAGGAGGAGGAGAAGGAAAAGAGTAGTTAGAAGGGAGGCCACTACATACCTAGTTCAGGTGAAATGCAAATGACAGCATGGGCCAGGCTGATGTTGATGACCATTTCAGTTGTTTGGATCAGGGTAGATAATTTCAAAATAGGACAGACAAGTATTTTTGGTTCATTAAACAAAGGATTAAGAGAGATAATAAAGACCCCCACACTACATGATTTTGTAACTGTGTATATTGTGGTCCTTTTTTATCAAGATGTAGAGATAGCTTTTGAGGGATATATAAAAAACTCACAAACAATTTCCCTCCATAATTTTTTTCCCTCAAATATCAACTATGAGCCTTAATAAAAAGCATGGTAATTTTTTGTCTACTGTATGTGGAACTCAGGTGTCTATAGTGCCTTATAAGTAAGAACAGGAGCTGGCAAATTAAATCATAGTCAATTCATGCTTCTAAGCACATACCATACCCATACCATAGACTAGATGACTCATAAGAAACAGAAGTTTATTTCTTATAGTGACGGATGCTGAGAAGTCTAAGATCAAAGTGTCAGCAGGCCCACTGTCTAGTGAGGACACATTTCCTGGTTTGCAGATGGTCATCTTTTCATGATATCCTTATCTGTCTAGGAAAGTCATCATCTCTGTACTATCTAGTCTTAAAAGGGCACTAATCTCATTCCTTAGGGCTCCACCCTCATGACCTAATTAACTCCCCAAAGTCCTACCTTCTAATACAGCACAAGAGGGTTAGGATTTTCACATGTATTTTGAGAAAACACAACCATTTTGACCCCAGCCCAACCTTTTTCTTAAAGAGCCAGATAGTCAATATTTTAAGCTTTAGCAAGATAAGAAGCAAAATAATGTAGGTACTTACATAATCATTTAAATTTAATCACTTAAAAACATAAAATACAATTTGGGCTTACAGAGCCATAAATGAAACTGGATTTGGTCTGCAGAAGGTAGTTTACTGGTTTAGATTTGTTTGTTGGAAATAAAGTTTTATTGACACACAGTCACACCCATTGGTTTACTTGTTGCTTGGGGCTGTTCTCCTGCTACAATGCAGAGTAGAGTAGACATAATAGAAACCACATGTCCCAAAGTCCAAAAGATTTACTGTCTGGCTCTGGAGAAATAGTTTGTCAATCCTGTTCTGTATACCAGGGCCAGCTCCCTTTACTGTCCTGTGGGGAGGCTGTTAACTTCCCTAAGAATGTCTTGTTAACTTCCAGGGGGCCTATGCTCTCTTGGTCCTATCCATGTGTGAATCCTTGTACTCTTAGTGGATTATTTCACCACCTCCACACTTGCTCTGCCTGTTTTGTTACCTCAGAGGGAGAAGTCTGTCAGCAGTCTTTGATGTGCATAACCATTGCACAACAAAACCCAAGTGATGAAGCTCCTCTATGATTTTATGTGAGCCAGACTTCCTGTGTATAGTGAATGTGATTAAATCCCTAACATAAAATAACTTAAAATTGATTATTGACCATTTTCTTGTTTCTCTCTTTTTTTTTAAACAGTGCCCTGACCACACTAGCTTAGACTTTACTCTCTCACCATGTTGTTCTGATTTTCCATTTGCCCTCTTCTCTGTTCCCCTTCTCTGTTTTCTCCTATTCTGCA
This sequence comes from Marmota flaviventris, assembly GCF_047511675.1. Lineage (NCBI taxonomy): Eukaryota > Metazoa > Chordata > Mammalia > Rodentia > Sciuridae > Marmota > Marmota flaviventris. The sequence continues at coordinate 36,038,567 of NC_092506.1, read as the reverse complement.
GAATTCAGCTTCTTCATCTTGTTGAGTAGTTTAGCTATTTTTGTTATTGCTTTGTGCCATTCCATGATAGGTTTCATCTTCAACTACCCAAGATCCTATACTGAGATATTAAACTAAAACTACTTCTTCCTTCGTAAGAAGAATTTTGTTTCCGACCTTAACAATGTCTATCTTAACACTAAAATGGGTGGTCAATGATCATACTCTGCATAGATACCTGCCTACTCTACTATCTGGCCAAAGTTATATCCCTTCTATATTGGGAAAAAGACATTGTTGGTTCCCTTATTTATGTCACACACTATTAGATACATGACCTATAGTACAATATTTCATTTAACTCTTCCTGATGTTATTTCATTCCATATGTCCCCATTTTACAGATGAGGAAATGAGATTCAGATGTCCTTGTGTTCATAGCCACATCTCTGTTAAATGAGATTCGAATCCATCTTTCTGCTGCTAATTTTTCAAGCTGTTTGCACTTCACCACAGATTTTTCGAATCTGGCCAATCTTTTATAGAACACCAGATACAAACAGAGGAAATATATCATTTTATAGGGAGCAAGAAAATAACAAAGTATTAGTTGATATTTTTAGATACTTTCAAATGTTGGGCCAGATTGCGGAGAATGGGGAAATGACAGATATCGTATTTCTGTTCCAAAAAGGACAATAAACCACGTAAGTCGTTCTCCTTCAGTTAGTGTACAAAACAGGTGTGGGGGAAATATGAGAAACAACCTTGTGGGCTCCAGTGAGGAAACACTTCAAAAAATATCATTTGATTAAGAGACAGCCCGCATGATTCAATGAGGAGGCGGAGGTATTGCCTTGGAAAAGCATCAGATAAAGAAATACTAAATGCCTGGAGAAGTGTCGTGGGTATGGGGGCTAAAAACAGCTTGTGGAATGGCAAACTTTCTGAAAAACATGGCAACAGCAAGTGTCCGTAAATGGCAACTTCACTCTCTGTAGATGAGTGGGAAACAGCAGAGGGTAATTTTTAGATTGCTTGTTTTTTTTTTTACGTTAGTGGAGTGAAGTGATGCCATTGGAAATATTAAGGAGGATGAAAATGTGTCGATGACGAAAGAACACTTATGAAAATAGAATAGCACCAGGACATGGTAACCTGATGGAGATCATTTGATGACTAAATAGAGAGGATACTGCTGATACCTGAAAAGTACTGTTAGCCAATTAACGAGAATAGATCCTCTGTCCTCTGTAGCACAGGGGTGTGAAACAGTGTTCCTCACATCAGGAGGCCTTTTGAAATGTCCTTCATTATCTTCAGGTGATAGAAAGTCTCAGTTAACTAGATGCCTGAAAGACTGGGAGATTTTGGACAATTATATTTTCTGATTATTTGCTTGTCTCATCAATGTCCAAATTTTCTTTTTTTCTCCCTTTTTAATGGATGCCTTGAAAATCTTGCTAGGTTTCACTATTTCTTTGGGTTAATAGAGATCCTTTATTGATTCAATAGATTTTCATTGAGCAATTACAATGTAGCTGGTTTTATGGGAGGTGGGGATGGCATTAAGATGATTAAGATAAGGTCCCTGTCTTTGCAACAGTCCAGGAGTAATAGAGATGTCTGAGGACTGCATGTTGAAATATTCTGGAAGCTAACCTAGGACAATATTTCTTATGATCATCAGACTTTGTATCCTAAAATTGGAAGGCAAAATAAGTCAAGTTAGATAGATTCTGGCTGACTGAATGTAGAGTAAAATATAATAAAGATACTATCAAATTCAGGTGCAATTCTATTGTTTCTTGAGTTTTTTTTTTTTTTAAGTTTCATTAATTGTTTGGTTCTAAGGGTAAAAAGCCACTGTCTTGAATCATTATGATGGAATCTAACATTTTAAAATAACAACAAGCAATTTCTTAGCCAAATATATATATTTTTTATATACATGTTTATTTCAGGAAACTTTTTGAGGGCCAGGCATATTTTTTGGGAAAATATAACATTTGGGAATTTGAAATTAATATCTAACAGAAATATTACAAAATATTGTTTCATGAATCATAAAATAAGTCATAGATGATAAAGTAATGTTTGTATTGCATCAAATTATTTCCTTTAATTAGAAATACTGTTATTATTCTTTTGATCTGTGGTCTACCAAAAAGACCATATTAGACAAGGACTATTTAGCAAAATGTAGTTTCAAAGGACTTCACTCTCCCTCCTCCCCTTTATGTTCTCTAATAAAGAGTACAAAGTTAAAGAAAGTTGTGTTGTGTTCTTTCTTCTCTCCCTCCGAACACTCTGTTCTCTCATTTTATTTCCTGGGAGCCTTGAGTTCTCCTTCACTCAGGAAAATATATGTGCTTTGGACTTTTCCTCCTCCTGTGCTATAAGATTTAAATTCAGCTAATTAGCTTAATGGTATGGATTTTTTAAATCCCTATGTTATATTAAAGTAACATATAGAAGTTTACTATCTGAGACATCAGAAGACATTCACACCTACACAACACACTTAACCCAAATGAATAGGGCTGTTTGTAGAATCTCACCACCATCTTCTATTGAATAAGTGCTCATTGGACACCAACTGCTCTGTGAAATATACTTTAAAGAATGGAGTGGGAGTGGAGAACAGGGAAAAAAAAAGAACAAAACATAAATCCCAAAATGCAGTCAACATGGGACTGAAACATATCATGTGTCTAGAATGCAGTGTTAAATATGCTAGATAGGGCAGGGGTTGTGGCTCAGCAGTAGAGCGCTTGCCTAGCACGTGTGAGACACTGGGTTCGACCTTCAGCACCACATAAAAATAAATCAACAAAATAAAGACACTGTGTCCATCTACAACTAAAAAAATAAAAAAAAATATGGTAGATACTATAAAAGAAGTCTCAAAACTTCAGTTGGAATTCAAAAGCAGAAGAAATCACATCTAACTAAAGGGATCTGAGGTATGACTTTGTGGACAAGATAATGTGAGCTTCATGGTTGGATAATATTTATATATCTCAACCATATCTATCTATCTTCTATCTATCTATCTATCTATCTATCTATCTATCTATCTCTGGGGATTGAACCCAGGGGTGCTTTACCACAGAACCATATTCCCAGCCCTTTTTACTTTTCATTTTGAGACAGAGCCTCACTAAGTTGCTGAGGCTGGCCTTTAATCTGTGATCCTTCTGCCTCAGCCTCTGGAGTTGCCAGGATCACAGGTGTGTGACATTGTATCCCAGGGGTGAATAATATTCTAACAAATGAAAGGTAGATGAAGTGTAGGTATGCCTGAGAAGGAGCTTCTGGTGCACTTTAGCAAAGCTGGTGGGTTTTCTTTTTCTTTTTTTTTTTCTTCTTCTTCTTCAAATGAAAGGTTATGCTGAACTCAAAAATACAACATAAATAAAAATAACCAAGCTTCTCTGCTCTAGTTAAAGGATGTGTGGGGGTAAATATGTCTCTGAGCCTGTGACTGTGTGTGTGTGTATGTGTGTGTGTATGAGAGAGAGAGAGAGAGAGAGAGAGAGAGAGAAACACAGCCAGAGGGAGTATAATAGTATCCCAGGAATATCATAACAAATGGCTTAAACACTGGTGGTTTACAACAACAGATATTTACCCTTTCATAGTTCTGGAGGCTTGAAGTATGAAATCAAGGCATTGCCAGGGCCAAATTCCAGAAAAGAATCCTTCTCATCCTTTTTGCCTCCTCTAGCTTCTGGTGGCTGCCAGCAATTCTTGGTACTCCTTGTCTTGGTTAGTGGCAGCAAGACTCCAGACTCTGCTCATTTTTGCACATGGCCTTCTTTTTGTTTCTGCGTTTCTGCATCCAAATCTTTATTTCCTCCTCATTGGCACACCAGTCATTAGATCTAAGGCCCACCTTGTTCCACGTTAGTGTCATCTTAACAAATTAGTTCTACGAAGATCCAATTGCCACATAATGACACATTCATAGGAATCTGGAATTAGAATTCTACATATCTTTTTTGAGGTGGTGCACAGTTCAACCCACAACGGGGAGTTCTTGACAGTCTGAGTTTCCCTTGCTGTACCTACTTCTTTGCTTTAAAGGGACCACTGAGATACCTCAAGTGAGTCTTAGGACTGCCATATAGAAAACAGAAAACCACCAGGCTGGTACTGCCTACTCTACTATCCATTGTTCCATCAGTAGAATCACCTAAGGTATTTCCTGAGTCTTTGAGTCCAACTCAATCTATTGCCTCAGAATCTTGAATTCTGTGTTGCTACCAAGTGTTCCAGGGCAGTCTTAGGACTTTTTAATTCTTTAAAAAAACATTTTTAGTTTTTAAAAACATTTTACCTTTATTTTATTTATTTATTTTTGTGTGGGGCTGAGGATCGAACCCAGTGCTTCACAGGTGCTAGGCAAGCTCTCTACCCCTGAGCCACAACCCCAGTCTTATGATTGATTAGTCAAGTTCACAACAAATACTGGTCCAGAATGGAGGATCATTATGGAAAATAGACTTAAGGACTAAGTTATTGAGAACCTTCCTATCAGGCTGAGGAACACTAACTTCTATAAGAATTTGCAGTGAATATCTTCCTGATGCTCATTACATCACGCTTCATTCAGGTCTCCCACTGCATCAACACATAGGACAAATCCCAAGAGCAAGTTTGGGGAGATCCTTCGTCACCAGGAAGCAGATCTGGCACTGTGGGTTCTAGGAGCCCAGTTCATATGCTTCTTAACTTATGGGAGAGCTTCAGGGCACAGGAGTGAGGCCACCTGGCATTGAGGGGTGACCTGCAAGATGGTGGGCTGCATAGACTCTGCAGGTGAGGCTGCTTCTAATGGCTGAGATAGAAAATCCTGCTACAGCCGCCTCGTGTTCTCTGATTAGGGTTGCCTCCACCTTGAGCACACGTGTGGGAGCAAGCAAGGGAAGTCAGAATAGGAGGAGAGCTGCCGGCCTAATGGGCGGATGGGCCGCAGGGGAGGGAAGGCATGCTGTTGGTGACTCAGAGTCAGCAAGAGGTGGATTTTGCCAGCAGGAAGTTGGATTCAAGAGTTACTGCCTGGTACTTTTCCATCCTCGCTACCTTCCTCTCCCCCTCCCCCCACCACAGTCCTGTCGTCTGTGATGCCAAAATGCACAGGCCAAACTCAGCTTGTTTCCTAGAGCTGCACAAACTGGACTGACTCTGAGCTGGTCAAAATAAAACCACCAATGAGTCTGTCAGAACCCAATGAATAATGTACAGCCCTGCTTGTGCAGGTGGTTGTTTTGACTGATGGATTAGACCAGGTGCTTGTGACCAACAACCACCCACTATTTCCCACCACCAGTAATGCTCTGTTCCAATCAGGAAAAGAGAAACAAAAATTTACGACAGATGCTCTTGAAAAATAAAAAAACGTCCCACTGAAATCTCACAACAAATCTTAGAAGCAGTTATCCCATTTTATGGAAGAAAGAAACAGAGACTGGGAAACTTGCCTTTTCTCTTCGGCTTGTCAGTAAGTTACAGAGTTATAATTTATATTCCAGACTGACTCCCAAACCCAGCTTGTCCAAGCTCCCTCCCAATCACATCCTTCTTGGTGTTGAGTCCGCTGTGCATCTTCCTGTAACCAGTTCAGTTCAGGTTTTTGCTTTCCCATTTATGATGGCTTCTCCCCTCTTCTCCATCTCTTCATGTTTTTCTGTTCTTCAGGAACTTTTGCAATGAGTGAACAGGCATAAAAGTCTGGAATCAGACATTCATAACACTATTGTCATCCTGGCTGTGTGAATCAGCATGTTGTATAATTAAAACTTTTTTTTTCCATATGGAGGCAATAATAGTAATTATTTATCAAGTAGTTATGAATAGTTGGAAAAGAACATATAAAAAGTGTTTCACATGTAGGGAGCACACATGCATGATTACTCAAGTCAAACTCTTTAAAAAAATTTTGTAGCTATAGATGGACAGAAAGCCTTCATTTTATTTGTTTATGTTTATACAGTACTGAGGATCAAACTCAGTGCCTCACACATGCTAGGCAAGTGTTCTGTCACTGAACTATAGCTCCAGCCCCAGCCCTCCAATCTAACTCTTTTTCCTCAGTTAATTTCTGGTCTGTTTGACAGGTAGAATACTTTGCATCCAATCCCTGAATGATATCCTATAGTAACTGCGTATTTGTTTTCTGTTTGTTTCATGGATATCAACTTTATATCCCAGAAGAGAACATGAATTATGTATGAGCATTAGTCATTGCCTATTTATTTATTTATTTTCAACATCTCATGCAGGACACTTGCTTAGAGGCTCAGTCACTACAGATTGGAGGTCTTTCCTCAAAGTCAAAACAATCAAAATGTTTTCTATATGTAGATGTAATCTCCAACTAATGAAATACTATTGTTAATTTTATAGCATCTCAAATGTAAAAAGGTTAGTTGTTTCCCCTGTAATCCTCCTTTCTGCCCATTTTCTTATTTCTTTTCCTTCTTTTTATCAGCATTTCTTGAATGACTTCTAAGGTCTATCCAAACTGCTGTTTGGGATATTGTTGGCCATATCCACAGAGGATATGGCCATATTTACAGAGGATGGATAGAAGAAATGGTGATACCCAGGGTCCTGAACATTTGACCAGCACCTCTGATAATCACAACAAATTTGCAGTTGTCAGGGAAGACAGACAAATAAATAGATGAGTCAAAATCATGCTAAACTAAATTGCCCTGCAGTACCCTTAGCTGAGCTATAATGCTTGTAGTTACAGAGAATTCTTTGGAGTAGACCAGTTTCCTAAGCATGGTCTTCAGATTACCTCCTTAAGAGTCACATCAGGACGATACCACAAATTATGAAAACCATACCAGTTCCAAAGGAATACTGAATTGAAACATTACTGAGAGATGCCACTGAAAGACCAGTATTCTCAGGAGAGAAATCAGACCTTAGGAAAAAGTGAATTAAAAATTATTTATCTGCTGTAGCTTTATATTTATATATTAATCTACTAATACCGTGCATATTTTAAAGTTCTCCATAGAACATACACACCCACACATCCTTTGCTCTACTCTTCCCCACTCTTCCCTGTCTTCCAGATCCATTTCTCAGAGGCATTCATTTCAATTCTCACCCTCATAACTGTTCATTTTGGCATTTATCTCTGAATTTATGAATAACATCCTACTTCTTGGCTTGTTAATTTTAAACATTAGCTATTACCTCTCCTTTTTAAGATAATGAAAGAATTACCTCTTTTCTTGTGACCCTTCCCTTTCTTTCTGGAGATTCATGTTTTTCAGTTCCACTAAATTTTTATATATCCCCTCTAATAAATTCATCATCTCTTCCATCTTTGTTGAAACTCCCTACCTAGAGAGAGAGTGAAACTTCTGTTTGATTCTCTTCTTTTCCTGTTCTTTTTATTTTCTCCTTTCCTGTTTCTTTTGCATACTTTCTTAAAAATTTCCTTTTTTTCTTCTAAGCCTCTTACTGAATGTTTTATTTTGGCTACTTTTAATTACTAGGAGAGCTTTCTTCTACTCTACTTGTGCCTATTTTTCCCGTGGCATCCTCTCCTTGTTTGACAGAATGAAATCTTCAATACCTTTTCTTAATAGTGAAGATTTTAAGTTCGTTTGTGTCTGTCTGTTTGCATGTTTGAATATTTTTCTTTTGTGCTGGAAGCTTTTTTTAAATGCCTGCTAATCCTTAGTAGTAGGTGCATATTCGAGTGTGTGGCCCTGAGAGTCCATTTGATAGGTCTGCATTGAAGAGTGGATTGGTGAACTATTATTGGGTAATTGAGTGAAAAATCATATCTTTTGGTAGGAAAATCTACCAACTACCATGAATTTTTCTGAGTTATTCATCTTTCTAAGGGAAAAAAAAAGAATCATATACTATTTAGCTGAGAGTGTATATCTTACAATCTACTAGGCCATGGCAAGGAACTTAAGTTTAAGAATGTTTTGTATAGGAGAGTGATAGGGTTGGACCTGATTTATATTTTTAAGTGATCATTATAACTGTGGCCTGTGGCAACAAGTAAGAAATCAGTTATATCAAGAATTGTCCAAATGAAAATTAAGTGCCCTTTTCTTACTATAATGGCTCAAGTATTCCAGAAGAGCCTATTCTGTCCTTTATAAAGAGACTTGAGGCTCTTCACTAGAACAAAAGATAAAAACAACACAACACAAAACAACTCCTTCACCCAAAGTACCCCCCAACACACACACACACACACACACACACACACACACACACACACGCCAGCTGTTACTGTTTGGGATCCTTAGACTACTTAGGGTCCAGAAGGTGACAGGAAAACAAGGTTCACATTTTTGGTATTTGATTTTTTGAATAGCCTAACAAAACACTACCTACCTCCAAGCAAACTTAAATACCAAGTGTTTAATTTTGGCAGAAATCATTTAAGGTAAGCATTTTCATCTATCCATCCATTCATTCAACAACTAGCTTTCACAGAAATGACATTCTAGCTCTAGTTAGTTCAACTTCATGTTTAGAAATTCTATATGTCTTTGGTTAATATAAAAATATAAGAAAATAAATATATTATTGCCTAATAAAATCAGGTAATTCGTAGCTAATTAGTTTATACAGATAAGTGCTTCAAAATAGGGTTTTCATGAAGGAAAAATGTGATTAAAAATAGTTCTTGGGAAGTAGTAGAGGATAATGGTTAAGAAGACAGAGTGTCTGAGTTCAAAGCCTGATGCTTCCACTTACTAGCAGAGTGCCCTTGGGGAAATGACTTAATATCCCTGAGTCTTAGTTCACACTTCTACAGAATAAGAACAATAATAATAGAACCTACTTCATGGGATTGTGGTGAGTACTTGGGTGAGGTGATTATTATTGCTTTGAGGGACCTCACTACTTTAGATGATATGACTTGAGAGAGTGTCTAGATGGGAAGACCAGACTGGCCCTTCTAAAGCAGCTAGAAAGCAAAATAAGTCTGCATTAAAGTTATCCATACTCCCAGTACTGAGAAAGCAGGAGAACTAAGAGTGCTCAATTTGATATGGGACTCATGAGGGGAAAACCCCTTAGGGATTGAGTCTTAGATTTGATCTTCAAACTACAGAACTTTAAAGTAGAATGAAACAGAAATCATCCAATTCAACCTCATTCATGCAAACTTTTACATTCCTCTTGAAAAGACAGTGTGGGGAAGGAAGACAGTATAAGTTTAACGAATTAGAAGGTTATTGCTATAGGTTGTTGCTTCTCAGTGCTGTAAGCACTTCTGGGAAACCAGGTGGAATAAATGTGTCATATTCAAGGGGCCAGTAAGAAGATAAACTTTTTTTATGCCCACCTTTCAAGGGACCCTTCTGTTGTTGGAGGTTTATTCTCAAGCAATCCTGTCCTGCCCAATGTGTGGGTCAGGCATGCAAAACATAGAGGGAAAACCCTCAGGCAGAATAATTGGTGACACTGTAAGAAGTTGCTGTCATACCAAGGAACAATGAGTGTAGTAGGCATATTGGCCAACAAACTGAGTATTCAGCAATGGGAATGATTACATCATCCCCTAGTGAGTGGGACATCATTTTTCCTGGTTCATATACATCTTCTCTCTCTTCCACTATGACTACTCAAAACCTTATCATAACAATGTGGAGGGGCCTAGATAGACACACTGTGGGCTGCAATGCAGTTGAGGAATACTGATCTTAGACAGTTCTGCTATTATAGCAAACAAAATCAAGCCTGCTTTTTTTATGGGGGGGGTAAATATAGCCTTATTTCTTCTAGACACAATAATCAATGTACTTGCTTGGAAAGTCATCTATATTATTACATGAATCCATAATTCATTCCTTTATTATTGAGTATATTCTAGTACAAGGGTATACCATGATTTTATTATCCATTTATCTGTTGATGGATATACAGACTATTTTTAGTTTTGGGGTCTCACAAATAAAGATGCTCTAAAAATTCATGTATAAGTCTGTGTATGAACATTTGCTCTCTTTTCTTCTGGCCCAATGGTGGCTTGACATAATAGGTGAGTGTTAAATTGTTTTAGAAACTACCATTTGTTTTCTGAGCTGATTGTTATGTGAGAATTCCAGTTTCATTACGTCCTCTCCAACATTTGGTGTGATCAGACTTTTCAATTTAATATATACTAGTAAATATTCAGTGGCATCTTAATGTGGTTTTAATTTGCATTCCTGTGACTAATGATGTTGATCATTATTTTTTCCCATGTGCATATTTGTCTCTATCTGCTTTGGCAAAGCATTTGCTCAAATATTTTGCCCATTTTATATTGGTTTGTTTTGAGGTCTTTATTGCCATTATGGTCTTGTTCCATTTAATATGTCTGTGCTTAGCCTGTGCTGAGACTTGTTCTCATATATTTTGTATGTCTAGAATCAGTGCTGTCCAAAGGAACTTTTAGTAGTGATTGATAGTTCTATATATCTGACATTATTCTATTATCTTATTTGAAAAGTGAACTCATCAAAGCCAAGTGCAGTGGCATACTACTGTAACTCCTGCACACAGGAGGCTGGGGAAGGAGCATTGCTTGTGGTCAGGAGTTTGAGACTAGCTTGGGAAACATCATGAAAGCATGTCTTGAAAAAAATAAAATAAAGGAAGGAAAGAAGGAAGACAAGGGAAAAAAACTCATTGAGGCTGTTTATTCTTGTCATTTTTCCATCTTCATTAAATAAATAAAATGTAAAGACATAAATCTCTATAATAAAATCTACTTTAAAATCCAGTGAGTTCATACAAAATACTTGAAAAGTATAAGCCTTCTTTTAATCATACACAATAAGCAGCAAAAATGTTCTAAATATCAATCCAGCCATCAATCTAATGGGGTGAATACACTTACCACTCCTGTGAGAGTGACAAGGAGAGGCGGAGTCTGAGGAGGATACCGTCATCTTGCAAGGTGTTTCTCAGGTGAGGCTTTTCATAGTTTCCAGGCCATCAAAGGCTGCTCTTCTCTGTCCATAGGGAAGTGGTTGCTTTGCCAGCCCAGAGAACTGAGAAATATCTGAGGTTTGATATTTTCAAGCAGATCCTCCAAAATATCATCATTCCTATTTTCAGTGTCTCGTTCTTTCCTTTTGGAGCCCTGACTGCCAACGCAAGAAACTTGCCAGAGCTGTGAACTCAACCACCTTTGGAGTTCTGTCATTTTTGCAATCAATTCCTGGTCCTGATCTTCAGCATAGTCTGCCTTTAAGCAGCAAGAAAGTGTTTACGTGTTGCCTTGGAGACCCTCTACAGTTCACATCATGCCCCGAATAGATTATTGCCTTATCTGTTATTTGTGCTTTCAAGTTCTCTGTTGCTAATAAAGCAAGACAACCAACTTCACCCTCATTATGCCCAATGTTACTTCCATATCTTTAAAATACTGGAGCAATTTCATAAACCTACTTTCATTGCATTTAAACCTTCAGGAGGTGACCATCTCAGTAATTGTGATGCTATACATACTTTAGGAATTACCAAACAAATTACTTGTACTGAAATCTTTAGTGGAGACTCAAAGTGAGACAAAATTTTTTTAATCATTTATATATATATATATATATATATATATATATATATATATATATATTTAGTTATTGATGGACCTTTATTTTATTCATTTATTTATATGCAGTGCTGAGAATCAAACCCAGCGCCTCATGAATGCTAGGCAAGCACTCTACCACTGAGCCACAACTGCAGCCCAAAGAGACCAAGATTTCAATGAGAGTAATTTATTTGTCTGGGAAGTGATCTGAGGAAGCAATATTGAGTAAGTGGTGAAGTGAGACAGGAATGGGAAGATATGTATGTTGGTGACTCGGAGTCATAGGATACTACATAGAAACTGTTTCAGAAACAGGGTTTGTTGAGTGTATCAGCCAACTACAATACATCATTGGTGTATGGCAGCTCTTGGTGGCTTTGACACCTCAGTAATCAGTTCACTCTGTGAATGGGAATAACATGCCCCTGAGACCAGAGAAAATGTTCAGACAGAGTTACAGGTGATGGCAGAAAAAAGTAGTGAGCAAGTACAGGAATAGTGAGCTGAGAAGATATGGTGAGGGGTCAGGTGAGGGGTCAGGCAGTGTAAGGTACATGACCTACTTCCTGTCTTTTGCTCATCCTTGTTCTCCACAACTCATCACACCCTTGATTTGCTTGGAGATTTGCATCTTGCCTCAATGCCTCAATAAAGCATTTTGTCTCCTTACCTCAACACCATTGCTCATGCTGCACCTTTTGCTTGGAATATCCTCCATTCCCTGAGGCCCTCCCCACTGCCCTGGTGAACTCCAGTTCTTCTAAATCTTGGTTCAGCTGCCACTTCCTCTTGGATGCATTCCCAGCCTCCCTTGGGCAGAATCACATCATCCTCTAAGCCCATTTAATACCCTGTACATATTTCTGTTACAGGACTTATTGTGCTGCTGTTGTTACACTTATTCCTCTTGTCTATCTCCCCAAAGGATCTTGGAGCAACTTGAGGGGAAGGATTTCTCTTAGGCACATTTATTTTTTAAGAACATAGCATGGAGCCTGGCATTGTGTAAAGAATCAAAGTCTGTTGAATGATTAAACAAATAAAAAATCATGCACCATTGCTAGGATCTCTTTAAAGGTCTCATAGCCAGTTAGTACCAAAGCTGAGAATAGACAGAATTAAGGTCTTTTAACTCCCATTCCTTGAGGAAGTAACTTTTGCCTCTAGAAACTAGAAGGCAAAACATCATGTCAGGAAGTCATGCAAGAAATAAGTACTCTTTGGCTTACTTTGTATAGGAGACCATGTGGTTGCCTGACCTGCTGATCTAGAAAACTTTGATTTCAGGGCCATTTTTGGAGTTGGCTAGTGGAACATCTATATAGCGATGCACTTGTAGGTCTCTTTCGATGTCTAGGCAGAAGAAACATGACGGGATGGAATCTTCCTTTGTACATTATTGTTCAGAAATCCCTTTGGGTCCTTTCATGGGTGTGATTGACTCATTGGCTGCATTTCACCTTTTCAGCACACAAATTTGTTTCCAAATAAACTTAGCAAAAGTCAGTGACTAAATCAATACTTTGCCTACTAATTTTGCCATTACCCCAAATAATGATCTTTTAGATGCTCATTTAGATTTACCCCCCAAAATCCAGATTAATCAAACCATTGAATTTCCTTCAATATGGTTGCTCATTTCTTGAGATCAGACACCAGCTATGCTGATGTTTTTTTAAATATGTTTTTTATTTGTAGGTAAATATAATAACCTATATTTTATTTTTATGTGGTACTGAAGATCTAACTCAGTGCCTCATGGGTGATAGGTGAGCGCTTTACTGCTGAGCCACAACCCAACCCCTAAGCTGATTTTTATACTGGTTCAGTTTCATGAAAGCCTTAAAAGGCATGGTTCAAAATTAAATTGTGGTTTTCTGATAAGTAGCCGAAAGAAGTGAATGAAAGGCAAGACTGTAGTTTGGAGAATTTTCAGGGCAGGCCTGCTGGTGGGCTGCCAAAGGGCTGCAAGATGGACCTTCAATTTGGCCTAGTGGCTGAGGTCCAAAGGCTGATACTCAGCTTTCCTCCCTTAGGAACTTGATTGTCAGCCTGCAGAGGCAGAATCCATGTCACAGGAGGGTCTTGCAGAACTTGAGTTCAAAGAGAATGATGGATAACACAGAATATGCATTTACTACTTTGTATTGACTCACATATCTCATGTACCTTAGAAAGTGCATGTCATAACCTCTTTTTGTCAAATTCTAAAAAGCCAAATTGTAATCAGAAAAAGAGTTTAGTGAGCATGGAATCAAGGAAAGGGGAGTTTGCTTCATGATTCAAATGCTTCATGGCATCTTGCTGATAGCTCTGATCCACTATCCAATAAGTAGCCAGGATGACATTTTAAAAATGCAAATCTGGACATGTCATCTCTTTGCTTAAAACCTTCAGTGGTTTTGAATTGCTCTTGAAATAAAAAGGGAAAAAATAACTTGTCCCATAAAGTCCAACAGGATTTTACTTCCTCTTCAACCCAGGATCATGCTTTTTACTCCCCAGGGTCTTCTTAGCTACCTCTTGCTTTCTATGGTGGCTTTTCTACTCCTCAGACTAGTTAACTCCTGCTACTCTTTAAGAAATTGTGTGACACATTCTTTCAGGTCATCTGTAGTTTTTATTCATGTTTTTAATAAACATGTGTCAGTGTCTAACATGGATATTAGCAATACTGCAAAGTTGTGAACAAAGCAAAGGCCATGATCTCTGGCAGCTTACCTTCTAGACCCTTCTATGAAGAGAGACATACAACAGCAATTAACAACCTTATGTATGCACATTCATGTGACACCAGAAAATAATACATATGATGGAGAAAACAAGTGACATAAGAAAGTTGAGGGGGAGGAAGCTGCCGTTTTATACACAGTCTAACAGGGAAGGTCTCACTGACAGATGTTTGGGCAGAGACCTGGAGGAAATGAGGAAAGAAACTTAACGATATCTGGGGACAAGTTTCAGATAGGAGGAACAGCAAGTGCAAAGCCCTAAAGGTAGGCTTATGCTTTGTCACTTGCTTTATAGCCTTCATCATTTGTATTACTTATAGCAATTATATATTTATACATAACATTATTTTATTAATGCCTGCTTCCCTGATCAGTCTCCTAAGCTTCCTGTGAACAGAGACTGTCAATTTTTTTTCAACATTATATTCCCAGACTCTCTAGCACAGGGCCTTATGCAGAATATACAGTTGGTACATATCCGTGGAAAGGAGAAATGGAAGATGAGAAAGAAACAGAGGTGGAAGAGGAATGGAAGGAGGGAGAGGAAGGGGAGGAAGAGGAAATGGGAAGAAAGGGAAGAATGTAGGTAGTGAGAAAGGGAGGGGAAAAGTTCCCAAGAGAGATTAAATCCAGGCCATTTTCCTACGCATCCTCCCCTCTGGTTTGGGTGAAGATGGCACTAGAATATTAATCCCTGTTTTCCCTGCCCATCATGATGACTTCTGTAGCTAGATATATTTTTCCCCTTTAAGTGTGCTAATATTTCATCTGGTTATTGTCAAGTCCTACGGGCTTGAAAAAGCTCTTCTGAACCTTTAACGTGACTTCTTATATTTTTACTCCGATTCGTTTTCCTGTTGATTTTATAGTTTAACTCTCAGTGGGCCTTTGCTCTTCCTTATACCAAGCTCTTAAGGCCATCTTATTTTGGCCCTTACCCCTCCTTCACATGCGTCATTTCTCATTTTCTTCTGATCTCCGTATCCACCAATTCAGGTCAATGTGACAAGCTAGGAGACTATCCAGGCCAATGCCTGTTTTCTGTCACAGCTCAAATTCCCCAGGCAGTTGGCAAGGATTCATTTCCTGTGTTCTTGATGCTTTTATAATTTGGTGTCAAGATTGGAATAGGCAGTAACTGATCTGAAACAAGGATCCTCAGGAGCACTGGTTCTTGATCAAGTGAGGGATGCCAGACCATGAAGTGTGGTCTGAGTTCCAGGATGGGTGAGGAGACCCAACACACACCCACAGTTTAATGTTGCCTTTTCTGGGGTTTACTCCTGAGTCAACATGGCAGTCATGCACAGATTATACCCAGGATCAATGATATAGATGCATTAAAAGGCTTTTGCTTTTGCTGAAAGTTTTATGGAGTCATCCTGGTTTAAATCTCCCACCTCTTAGGGGTGACATGGACTAGACTTCTTTAAAAGTCCACTCTCTCGGGGCTGGAGATGTGGCTCAAGCGGTAGCGTGCTTGCCTGGCATGCGTATGGCCCGGGTTCGATCCTCAGCACCACATACAAACAAAGATGTTGTGTCCGCCAATAACTAAAAAATAAATATTAAAAAAATTCTCTCTCTCTCTCTCCCTCTCTCTCTCTCTCTCTTAAAAAAAAAAAAAGTCCAGTCTCTCTTGTAACAAGAGAATTTGGGAGAACTTTCTATCCCTCTTGGAAATGTCCTGGATAGTTGAATTTCATAGTAGTAAGCTTAAAGGGATGCTTATGTATCAAAATTCAGAGCTAGTGAGATATGAAAAAAATCATGTTCTCAAATTTTTGTGGGGGAAGAGCTTAACAGGATTGAACTCAGGGCCACTTGACCACTGAGACCACTGAGCCACATCCCCAGCCCTATTTGTATTTTATGTAGAGACAGGGTCTCACTGAGTTGCTTAGAGCCTTGCTTTTTCTGAGGCTGGCTTGAACTAGCAATCCTCCTTCCTTAACCTCCCAAGCCGCTGGGATTACAGGCATGAGCTGCCACCACCATCATGTCCTCAATCCTATAGGGCAGGGGCCAGCAAACTTTTTCTGTAAATGGCCAGATGATAAATATTTTAGGCCCTATGGGTCATATGTTTTTTTGTAGCAACTTATAAATTCTGACATAAAAAAACATAAAAGCAATCATAGACAACATGTAAATGAATGGAATTATCTGTTTTCCAATAAAACTTTATTTATAAAAATAGGTGATGTACTGGATTTTGCCCACAGACAATAGTTGGCTGACTTCTGTTTTAGGTCATAAAAGTGCTTCATGGTTGTCCTGATTGAACTATACATTTGATAATGAGCAGCCCTTACCTCCATGAGTCAGAATGGGGAAGAAGTTGATTATATAGTAATCATTGTATTTTACAAGATACATGTTTTTGTTGTTGTTGCAAGGATTCTATCATCTGCTATGTTTAATGAGAAACTGTAATACTAGATAAGAGTTACTTCAACAAAGCGTGAGATAATTCTAGCACTTTTCTGCTCAAATGAGGTCCATGGAACAGCAGCATGCATGTCATCTAGGAGTTAGTTAGAATTGTAGGATTTCAGGACCAGCTCTCTGATCTATTGAATTAGACTTTGCATGTTAATATAATCCCCAGATGACTCATATTCATATTAAAATTCTAGAAGCACTGTACTCAGCAATAAATGCAGTGTCTCACAAGTAGCTTCAGACTGCAAAACCTAAAAGATGGAAAACAGATTTCCAGTAACTCTTTAAAACAACTGTAGATTTACAACAACTCCCTAAAACAATATAGTAATAGGTTTCAAATTTTGTTGAAGAGATTCCTGTGGTGAACTTTTGTTGTGTGAATAACCATCCATTTACAGATCTGTTTTGCAAATGATTGATTTTCACACTATTCCTTGAAGAGGCTGGCACATTCCTGCTTTTACACTTTGGCTTTCTCAATTTCTGTAGCCTGGAATGTACACTAACCTCTCACTTAGAAGATCCCATGAATCCACTGGGACTCAAGTCCCTTTTCCTTTGATGGGTTTGCTCCCTTTTCTGCATTCCATTTTTTTTCTGACCAACAGACCCTTTGCTGAGATCAAATTCTCTGCAATCTCTCTGAGAGTAGGGAGCTATATCTTGATTGTCCTTGAGGGACTAGGGGCTTGCAAATTTTTCCTCGAATATGGTAGGAGCTGTAAATATTATAGGTTGATTCCTGTGTCACAGGAGAGAGGGTTTATTCATATTTTCCAAATGGAAAGTGGTAAAATTATTTATCTGCAACAAGAAACCTCACTATAACTACTTAAGTGACCTGCACCTCAGGCCCATATAAGACAGATAGGGACTAGTCACAGTGGTACTTAACGCATTACTCAGTACTTTAGGGGATAGCTTGTGAATTATGAACTGTAGACATAGAGAACATAGATAGGAAACATATGATAGAGGATCCACGGAGAATTTCATACGTTCCAGCACCTGATCCAGGCTATCAAATGTCATTTGGCGGAAAAATAAAGATCTGCCAGTGATAATCTGATGTTTTCAGGTCAGGAGAAGTAGATTCCTGTAGACAGCCTTGCCTGTGTCCGTTTAGTAGGTCCCTTTGTGGTGAGCTTGATAGGAGAAGAGGAGAGGGATCACTCTAGGCTGAATAGTTAGGAAAGGTTTAATAGAGGTGGTGGATTTAGGATTTAAAACAACCCTAAAAAGAAAAGGGCACATGGTCATGGACAGGACAGATTTACATGGAAAGACTTGTGTTCTTCAGAGGAACACATCACCAGTCCCTCCTCCCACTTCTCTCCCTGTGCTATGTGGCTAGGGAAAGTCTGCCACTTTATTCTTCTGGGAGCTGCAATGCACCACTGGCTGGGTGAGTCTATTAGTCTTCCTTCTTCCTTCCCTTCACCCAACGAATTTGCCTGCTTGGCAACCTGGCTGGACTGACCACGTGGTGGAAGAACCACACCCCCTTCCTCTTCAGAACAGAGTTCATTCACTAGATGCCAAGCTGTCTTTTTTTCTGGGCTCCCCCAAGAAGAAGCCATGGAATAGATTGCACAGCAGCCTAGGCCTACCTGAAAGCGAAAGTGAATTCTTGCTGCAGGAAAAGAGCAAGGAGCTGCATATGCCACATCATCTGTTCCTGCTTATTTTTTTCCCTCTGCTGCATTGAGACCTGTTCTCAGCTCTGGGGGAGGCAGCAGCTAAGGTTGACTCCCATCTTTTGGAGAAAATATTTATCAACTTTCAGATAGAATATTTTTTTTTCAAATTACTATACACTATCATGTAGTCAACAGACACTTATTAAGTATTGATCTTGTGCCAATCCCTGTGTCAGATGCTGGGATATAACACTGAATAAGACACACTTCCTGTCTTCTTGGGATGGCCTATACATTTAGGAAACAAATTAAACTAGGTAATTATAATTCAGTGATAAATGCCAAGAGAGAGGTATACTCTAGGTTATTATGCCCTACCCATTAGGAATAGATGCACTGCTATCTAAGCACAGTTTTTGTTTTGTTTTCTTTGTAGCAGGGATTGAACCCAGGCATGCTTAACCACTGAGCCACATCCCCAATCCTTTTTATTTATTTATTTTCATTTTGAGACAGCATCTAGCTAAGTTCCTTAGGGCCTCACTAAATTGCTGAGGTGGGCCTTGAACTTGTGATCTTCCTGCTGCAGCCTCCCAAGTTGCTGAAATTACAGGTGTGTGCCACCATGCCTGGCTCTAAGCACAGTTTTGTGAACAAGTAGGAGATGTTAGATGGAGTTAGATAAGGAAAGGGAAGCAATGGGGAAATCATTGCAAGAAAAGGGAACAGCATAGGACAAAGTTGAGGAATGAGAAAGATCATAGTGCATCTAGAGAATTCAGTATGGCTAGAGAGAAGAGTATGGTTGTGAGAGGTAGTTAGCAATAAAGCTAGAGAAGTAAGTAGAGACTTTGTATGTGGTGTAAGTTTCAGATTTTATACTACATGCAATGGGAAGAGTTGAAAAGGTTTTGAGGCCAACAGTAATATCATCATATATGCATTTTAGAGAAATCCTTTGGTATAGATTAGGTTGGAGGGAGACAAGACTCGGACAGAAGGTGGAGGCAAAAGTTACATAGTTGTTAGAGTTGTTTGTAGCCAAGTGGTTTGCATTTAATACCAATGGATGGTAATTCTTTTATTTAGCTTTTTTGCTGCTGTGACTAAAGGACCCAACCAGAACAACTATAGCAGAGGAAAAGTTTATTTGGGGCTTATGGTTTCAGAGGTTTCAGTTCATAGACAGACAGCCCCATTTCTTGGGGTTCGAGGTGAGGTTGAACATCATGGCAGAAGAGTGTGGCAAAGGGAAGCAGCTCACATGATGGTCAGAAAGGAGAGAGAGAGAGAGAGAGAGAGAGAGAGAGAGAGAGAGAGAGAAAGAGAGAGAGAGAAACTAACTTCACTTGCTAGATACAAATATATACCCTAAAGATATGACCCCGATGTTCTACCTCCTCCAGCCACACCCCTCCTGCCTTCGATTAATCTCATGAAGTGATTAATTCACTGATTGGGTTAAGGCTTTCATGACCCAATCACTTCTTCTCTGAACCTTCTTGCATAGTCTAACACGTGAGCTTTTGGGGAACACCTCACATCCAAACCATAACATTAGTTGATAGGTGAAAAAGAAATATGCCAGTAGACTAGAAGAGTTAGGGAAGCTTAGTAGAGGTGGTGGCTTCAGGGCTCTATCATACTATGATCATACATTATCATACTTTGCATTTTAGAAAAATCATCTTGATCCCAACATCGAGATTAGCTTAGAAAAGGAAAGAGTAGGGCAGAAGGTAAGACAATAATGTAGGAATCAGCAATGGTCATGTATCCTGTCAGTAGATATGGAGGAAAGTAGACAGATTTAGGAGATATTTAGGGGATACAACTGACTAGAGTAAGAGAATGGATAAGAAAGGGAAAATGCATGCTGATGTTGAACATGAAATAAAACCCAACCTGTTTGTATTAGGTTGGCTTAAACAAAAACAGAAGTTTTAACTCAAGTAATTAAACAATCTTTGAGTGTGTAATCTCATTCTAAAATATCACTTTTAGGGACTACGTTTCTACTGCTTCTTCTAGATTAGGTTCAGCATGATGCCCCTAGTGATCTCAGACTAAGATATCCCAGTGAAAGAGATTCCACTTCTCCAGTGGATGGAATCACAGTCACAGGACTGAGCCTCAACCACATGGCCTGTCTTATATTAGTGTCCATCTTAGAATTTACAAGCCTGATTTCACCTCAGCTAGATGATGTGTACCTCCCCTTGAGACTGTGTTATCCCAAAGCACTTGGGCTGACATCTGGCCAGAGGCATATCCTTCAAACAATCCATAGCATGGTTATCAGAATAAGAGCAAAAATCTTGTAGGCAATAAACACTAGATATTCACCGTATGTGGTTTGATTTTCTGTTTTGGGTAACTGTGTGGGGTGATGGTACCATTTACTGAGAAAGCAATCATAGAAATAGGAGTATACTCGTGTGTTTTGAGTATAGAAAGTGTCTCATTTCATTTTGTGTTGCTACAGCAGAATATCTGAGACTGGGTAATTTGCAATGAACATAAATTTATTGACTCATATTTCTGGAGGTTGAGAAGTCATGACCCAAGGGGTTGCTGTCTGACAAGAGTCTTCTTGACTGAAGGCAGAGAGAGAGAGAGAGAGAGAGAGAGAGAGAAGGAGATGGAGAGAGGGAGAGAGAAGGGGGAAGAGAGGGAAGAAGAGGAAGGAAGAAGAGGAGGAGGAGGAGGAGGAGGAGGAGGAGAAAAGAGAAGAGATGGAACTCACCAATTCATGTCCTTTTATAATCAGCACCAGTCCATCCATGAAGGTGGAACACTCATGACTTAAAAACCTCCCATCAGGTCTCATCTCCTATAGTGTTTCATTGGAGATGAAGTTTCCAACACATGCTTTCGGGGGAACACTTTCAAACCATACCAGAAGGGTTGATAATTAAGTTTAAAATAAACCGCATTAGTACATTTAAACTTTGGGTATAAGAATTTGATATTTAGTGTGGGTTAAGAAAGGGTTACTATGCACCTGGATTTGTTGTTTAAACAAACATTTTCTGTTGATTTATTATGCAGGCATGAGAATTTCTATCATCCAAGTTCCACCATGCTATAGTCACAGACAAGATGCTATGTTCTGAAAATATAGAACTGAATGAGTTCTGACTTCAAGGCACTGATAGTATCATAGGGAAGGAAGGACATATCAACCAGGAACTATACTGAATGAGGCACGATTAGAGAAGAACATGAACAGTATTAATTTGAAAGAAGGAGTGAGTGATAGACTTTGTTAGAGTTAAAGGAGTCTTCAGGGAGGAGGTAATTTCTGAATAGTTTGCTTCTATTAGAAAAGAAAGTAGGAAACCTCAGTTGTACATACATATTTGCAGAACTGCAGGTAAAATGAGAATAGAAAATGTAGAGGTATTGTAAGAAAATTTGCCTATTAATGGTTCTTATTTTAAGTAGCAGCATGGCCACTTACCCATGTGGTATGATTTGAGAAAGAGCAAACTATTCCCCTACAGCTGAACTTATGTAATATTTTATAATATTTATCTTATAGGTAAAGGACTAGGGTTTTGAATAAAAATTAAAATATTAATCTTGAGGCTACCACTAGACGACAATGAGATTATTAGCTTTTATTATATATTTTTTCACATTAGTTAATTATGTAACATCTAAATAAATAGGGCTTGAGTAAGTATTGTATTTCAACAATTTCTTCCTGATACTCTGCCCCTGCTAAATACATATTAGGATCCCAGTCAATGTTTGCATATCAAAAGCTCAAAAGCATTGGTTATTGTTATAGATTCTTCTCCCAACTCTCTTAAATTCTTTAATAAGAAAACTCTTATTCATTTTTCAAATGCTAAATTGCAATACAATATGCCATGATATGTACTTGCTTCTACTCCAAGAACAATTTGTTCAGATATTGATACACTCTATCAGTTCTTTCACATATCTACCTTACCCATCAACCTGAAAGCAACTTGCTTTCAGGAAAGGCATCTTGGGTTTTTATCTTGTGTGTCAAATGTAATGTGTATTTACATACTATGTTTATATATAAGTGTCACTCAGACAGAAATAAGCCTTTTAAAAGATGCATTATATATAATTTAACCATCTTCTATACAATATAACCGTCTTCTAGCTCTAGAAACTTTTCTACAGCAATTCAGAAAGGGCTGCTTACCTAGACATTTTATATAACACAGTAATTTTTAAAGAAGACAAAATTGTTTCTGCCATCACAATACATTTGATTAGATGGCTTATAAAAAACAGAAATGTATTTCCCATTGTTTGGAGGCTGGAAAGTTCAAATCAAGGTGCTTCAGATTTGGTGAGAGCCAGGACACTGGTTTAGAGATATTTCCTTCTAGACACTTCTAGCAGTGTCTTCACATGGTAGGAGGGGGGTAAGGCAGTGGCTTTTTGTAAAGGTAGCAGTTCCATTCCTGAGGACTCTGTCCTCATCTCACCACCTGATCACCTTCAAAAAGATACCACCTTCTAATATCAGTACTTTGAGGTTATGATTTTGACATATGAATTTTGAGAGGACACAAACATTCAGACCACAGTAATGACCGAATCCAGGCTGGTTCTTCCTCTCCATTTTATGTCATTTCTGATTTGTGTACCCCATATTCTTCTTTCCCCATGTTGTTTTGTTAGGGATGGTTATCTTTTTGTTGTAGGACTTTAATTCTACTAAATAAAGTTGCATTATAATATCTGTATAAACTGATCAAATTTTACCAAAAGTCTTTATAAAACCATATTGTTAATTTATTTAGTTTTATAAATAATATAGCCTTGTTATAGAATATTCACAAAATATAAAAAGAGTATTAAGTATGCAGATACAGTCCCTTCATTGCCTCTTTTCTCTCTATCTGCCAAGCTTCCTGCCAGCAGTGACTACTGTTTTCTAAAATTCTTTCTATGCATTTACAAATTTACTCATTTATTTTTTTCTTTCAGTATGCTAGTATTGATACCTATTATATGTCAAACTATCATGCACTGGTTGATGTAGCTATGCATGAAAGAGGCAAGGTTTTGTTTTTTTTGGAACTTACATTCTAGTAAGGGTTCTAAGTACACAGGTAGACAGCCTGGTAGATAGGTAGGTAGATAGGGCATGAAATAATTTTAAAAATAAAAATGAGTATGGTTTAAATACCACTAAGAGAATTAAGACTGATATTATAGGCTGATAGACTATTTATTGGTGTGTTATATATCTATTCATATATGTATAGATACACACATATATGTATGCATATATACACACATAAACACAAAATAAGTTATTTAATATGTTCTCTTTCAGATTGTTCTTTGCACCTAATATGTTATAACCCTTTCATTTATTACATATTGATCTGTCTTAAACAGTTGCATAAGAGTTCACAGAACTAATGTTACACGTGGAATGAGGATGCCTCTGGAAAAATTCACTTTAAACAAAGTCTTCATTAGATTTCTGTTGATCTGTTTCATTCTTCCCTTATACTAAGAAAAGTAGCTAAACTGTGTCTTTTCCTAATTAACTTGAGGGTAAGTGGCTAGAGGATCTCACAAGCCAACTCTCTGTAGGTTTCTAGGTGTATCAATCTTTTTCTGTCCTGCGATCAGCATTTTGGGAGGTGGGATGAGGGTGGAATTTGATGTTGGTTTTGGTGGAATACTTTCTCTGCTTTCCTTCCTTTATAGACGAAGTCTGTTACTTTTAATAGGAAGAATATCTTTTTATTTTTTAATTGTTTTATTTATTCTTTTTAGTTATATGCAGCAACAAGATACATCCTGACATTATCAAAAAGGTATGGAACTCAACTGGCTCCGATTCAATCCCCAGCACTTCCCTCTGCCCCCTGCTCCCCTCCTTCCATTCCACCAATCTTTCTTCAATCCATTTACAGTTTGCTTTTTATTTTTTAAATTGGTGTCCTATGAATATCCACAGTGCTGGGAAATGTGTCACATTCATGCATGCATATATACAAGTTTGGTCAGATTCATTCCACTCTTCGTCCTTTTTCCTGTCCCTTAGAAAGAATCTATTCCTGAAATGTATTATGTATTTAAAACCTGGATGTTTTCCGTTGCAGAGTGCACAACATTTCCTAGGTGATACTGCTATCTATGCTGTAATAATGCCTCCATTATGAAGTTTCTATTTATTCTGTAAGTACATGAATGAATGATTGGTGTCAGGGACTACAAGGGTGACCCCAAAGAATATGAGGATGCAGAGTACTTCACAAGTTTGAAAGGGACTCCTGGAGGAAAAGAACACCCATACATTCTGCAAAATATTTATTGAGCACTTTCTAGGGCTGGAGTTCTTGTAGGCATTGGGCATGAATAGCCCCTGAGCATAGATTTTAGCTGCTTCATAGATACATGTCAGAGACCTCCCCAATATAATCTATAATTTGTCTTAGTTACTTGTTTTAAATCTGACTATTGCAAAGCTCTCTGTGGGAGGGGTGTTGAGAATGGGAACAACAAGAAGAAAATTAGGATTGTAATATTATTAGAGTGCCAAATATCATCTATTTAAAATCATTTCATCTAGGTCACTCCAGAAAGAGCCCTTCTGTTTGTGAAGGACCTTAGTCCTCACAGATAATTTCCTCTAATGTGCCACTCCAAACACAGTCCTCAGTTTTTATTTTTCCCCAACTACTTAAGCCTCATCAGAGGCTGCTGAGCAATCTTTTTGAATACAAGCAAGCAGATCATAATCATCATTATGCTGTTACCCTTGCAGAAAGCATGTAAAGAGGCTGACAGAGATGCATAATTTAAGAAAACACAGAAACCTGGGGTTGCATAATAGCCTCTTGATTCTCCAAACTTCCACTACATCTAATTGAGACTAAATCTTTGTATATATACAACACAAATGTGCCTGTTATGGGATTGTTTTGACATGTTCCATCAAACTGTAAATTTCACAATAATAGAGACCACATCTATTTGCTTAGCAGTGTATCCTCTAGTGTTCGCATGTTCCCAGAACAAAGGAGGCACTTAATATATTTAAGTTGAATAGAAAAACTGTGCTTCTGTCCCTTCTACTCAGATATTTCTTATTTATATCTGCTTGTATTTGCTATTGTTTTTATATTCTCATGATTTCATTCAGGTATTTCTTTACCCTTTTTCAATTGTTCTCCTTAGTTTAAACCCCTGTATTGCTATAGAATTGTCTTTCTTTACTTTTGTCTGTATATGGTTCACAGGCTATAGGAGAGGGTCATTCTTTAATCTCTTCCACTCTCCTTTATAGTTGTTCCTCAGAATTTACTTCCCTCCTCACCACCTGATTGTGAGGTTGTGGTGGTCTCTGCAAAGCCCTCTTTTTTTTTTGGGGGGGGGGGGAAGGGTTGGGATACTAGGGATTAAACTCAGGGGCACTTAACCACTGAGCCACATCCCCATCCCTTTTTTATATTTTATTTAGAGACAGGGTCTCAATGAGTTGCTTAGTGCCTTGCTCTTGCTGAGGCTGACTTTGAACTGGTGATTTTTCTGCCTCAGCCTCCTGAGCTGCTAGGATTATAGGAGTGTACCACCATGCGTGGCTCTGCAGAGACCTCTTACAGTGTAATAATGTCAATATAATAAGGGGTCCAAGTATCTCATTTTTGGTATTAATTTGGATTCATTATCTTCACTCATAAGGGGTTCAATTTCAATTCCAAATTCAAGACAGGAAAGTGGTACTAAACAAATCAGCTGTGATGTGGGGGAAGAAACATTGGGAGTTAGACCTGGGTTAATGTTGGAATTGCCATTTACTAAATTCTCAATCTTAGGAAAGATATTTAACCTCTGGATTTGGTTTCTTCATCTGTGAAATAGGATGAAATATGTTAACCTATGCAATTATTTCAGCCAGAGCTGAGCTGTTGGGAGATGCTGTAGCTTCATTTGCTTTCCTACATATTCCTTGGGTTTCCTGAATATCTCTAAATTAAGCTTCTTAAACCTCAGTATTTTGACATTTTGGGCTATGTAATTCTTTGCTGTTGAGTGTGACTTATGCATTATAGGATGTTTAGCAACAGCACTGGCTTTCACCTACTGGAGGTCAATAACCTTTTCTAATGGTTGTGACAATCCAAAGTATCTCCAGACACTGTCAGAAATACCTTGGGGAACAAACTTGCCCCAGATGAGAAGCACTGTTTTAACCTTAGAAACTCAATTTCTTAAACTCATTCTTCAAATTTAGCTTACTTTAAATGCCTGAACTAATCCTGGCCAAATGTGAGAGTTTAAATTTTCTCTGAGCAGTTTATTACCCATCCATCCTTCATTCATTCATTTATCAATTTCTTGAGGTCAGGTTCTCAAAAATGTATTTGTATTGTGCTACATACTTAAGGGCTTATATACAGTAAGCACTCAATTCTTCAAAGTGAGTGAGTCTTATCTATCCAGAACCTACTAAGTGAATAAATTGTAAGTCTTCTTCAGACACTGAATTTGCTGGTGCCTTAATCTTGGATTTTCCAGACTCTAGGACTATGAGCAACAAAATTCTGTTACAATATTTTAGTTTATGGTATCTCGTTGTAGAAACTCTAATGGAATTAGCACAATTTCCTGTGACTCTGATCACTTCCCAGGTTTCTCTCTCTCTCCAGCTTTTCCAAGGATAGGACTAAATAAATTAAGTTATAGTTAATATCTTAAACTTTCTGAACATTACCACTATGGCCAATGGCAAGAATCTATAATCCACTGAATACCACATGACTCAGATTCTAAATTCCTTTATATTTGATTTAGTGTGAATCATCTTTTTACAGGCTCTCTATATTTTAGAGATATTTTTGTGCCTTTTGTTGCAATATAGATATTTTCATTACTGTGGGCTAATGTCAGGAATTTCTATTTGATCTCCCTGTTTTCACTGTAGTTGCTCATTTAGTCAGAACTTAGGGGAAACAAATGCCCTCCTTTTCCTTTACTTTGTTATAGTTTGGGTCTGGAATGTCCTCTCAACACAAGTGTGTTGAAGTCTTGGTCCCCGATGCAGCAATGTCTAGAGATGGGGCTTATAGGAAATGAGCAGACCATGAGAGCTTTAACCTAATTAATGGATTAATCCATTTGATGAATTAATAATTTGGACTGATAGGATATGATGAAAACTATACGTAGGTGGGACCTAATTGGAGGAAGTAGGTTGCTGGGAGACATTCCCTTGAGGACTATATCTCATCCCTGACCTCTTCCTTGTTTTTTCTTTCTGCTTCTTGGCTGTCATGAACTGAACAGTTTTCTTCTACCATTCCCTTGTTCCATGATACTCTGCCTCACCTCAGATCCAGAGAAATGGAGCCAGCCAACCATGGACTGATATATCTGAGATAGTGAGGAAAAAATAAACTTTCAGTCCTTTACAAAATAACCTTTGTGTCAGGTATTTTAGTCACAGCAACAAAAAGCTGACTAATGTTATTTTATGCTGGCTATTGTCTGTGGCCACCCTACAGGGTGAAGTCTGTGGGCAGATGGGTCATCTGGTGAGTAATATTTGAATATTTTACAAACAAGCTGGAAGTATCAGTTCTCAGAGGGTGTATATTCCACTCACAAGACATTCATAAACAGCCAGATGTCGGATTCACCTGTGTATTTTCCCATGTCCTATTTCAAATCCTGTCCTTGTATATTTTCTATACAGATGGATGGAGATAGCATATAAAAGCTGAATAGATGGAGATGGAAAAGGGATATTTGTTGTACTAATGATATGTCTTCCTTCTGTTCCCTTCTTGGAGAAGCTGCCCATGTTGTCTTCAGGGAGTATACTTCTATTATCCTTGCTTAGAAGATGGGGAATCTTGACTCTGCCCTCTGGCCTGCCCATCTAACCAGCTCCTTGCGTTCTCTCTTCTTGCCATTTAGAATCAAAATTTATATTGCTTTGGGTACTAGATTTCAAAAAGCAATAAGGACATAGTGGGGCAAGACCTGATTGTTTTGAACTATCTGAACAAAGATTCAGGTAAAACCAATGAGAGACACAAAGAGTGAAGAGAGCAAGAGAGAATTTAAATGTGGCCAGAAAGGCAGAGATGAAATCTTGTTGTGTTCATCTTGAATCTAGACTAGTACTTGGCATATAGCAGGAGTTCAAAATGTTTGCTAAATTATTACCAGAATCTTCTGACCCTAAAGAGATGGAGAGACAATGATGGTGGTTTTTTCATTTTCCTCCTTTTCTTGGGTCTTGATATAGCCCTATGTCTTTATAGTATATTCTTTTTGTTATTTAGCTCATTTAAGTTTCTATTACTTGTATCTTGGTGATTCACAACAAAGATCCTGGACAGCATGAGCACTTAACCACAACTCCTTTCTATCTGGATAACAGTTTAGATCCAATGAAGGGGTGGATGTTGGTTGATATTGCATGCAAAAGGCATTCCCTAACGTTTGTGGATATGATCTGTGTCTTCCAATTCATATGACCTTTAGACTTTATAGGAGTGTTTAGCCCTGAACAAACGGAAATTCAGTCTGTCTTTAGATGCTGCTTTTAGGTCTGGTTTTGACCTCCCAGGCTCATGCCTTTGCCTTGTTAGAAATCCTCATTGACTTACACCTGTGAGGCTGTAATATAGGTCTCATATCCTTCATTTTCATAAGGATCTTTTAGTCATTAACATATCTTTATTGAGCATTTAATATATGGTAGACAATGTTTTAGATGGTGGGAAAATGAGGTGAGCAAAACAAATGAAGTCCCTATATCTATTCTCTGTTACTTCCACTCCCGGATCCCTTCCTCACCTTCTCTTCCCTGCTCTGTGCCTAGGAGGGAGTCTATTCCTATCTAGCTGGGAGTGGAAGATAGAAAACACCTGTGCAACTTTGCTGGCCACATTCTATTTGAGTTTAGCCAATGAGAGGCAGAGCAAAAGATGGAGGGTGGGGTGGTGGAGGAGTGAGTGTGACCTCTGGTGACTGGTTGGAAATGAGGCCAAGAGGCTCATTATGTTGCTAATCTGTTAAAATGTTTCAGACAATACCCAGTCACTCTAGGGAGGGTAATGTAGTGTGATAAAAAGAACATGGATTTTGGAGTCAGTTCTGTGTTTGAATCAAAGCTCTGCCCTATGATGGCAGACGAATTACTTAAAACCTCCATTTCTTTGCTTACAAAACCAGGACAAAAATGAATACCTCAAGAGGCTGAGACAAAGTTATATATCCATAGCACAGTGCCTGGTACATGGTAGGCTCACCCCTCATCCCAACTTACCTGCCATCATTCAGCCTTACTCTTAATGCTGAATTAGAGGGAAACTCTATGGCCCCATGGGCTTTATCAGATGCCCTATTGAGTGCTCTCATAGCAGTTATTTCATTTATTCATCAAAAAATGTTATCACCATTTGTAGTTTTGATTTCATTTGGGGAAGGATCTTTAAATGTATCTCTATTGTAGTAGGCTGCATCCTCTGCAAGAGCAGGTTAACTCCTGGAGATCCAGGCTCTAGCAGAGTGCGTGACCCATGACGCATGTTCCGTGAATGACTGTAAGAAAGGAAGGCAGAGAGGAAGAGCATCTGCTGTATTTTCAACCAGATTTTATTGTCCTAGAGGTTTTTTCCCTTGGGGAATTCCAATGCCCTTAATAAACACTAGTTTAGTTGAAATAAACTGTATATGAAACTTTATGCTTATTTCTGGGGGTATATAAATAAGAAAACTGTGAAGGCAGGGATCACTTTGACTTTTCATCTCTGTATCACCAGGGCTTGGCAAAGTGTTTAGCATTTTTTGATAAATAAACTAAAAGATATTTGTTGCAGGTAAGCTAACAAATGATTTAAAAATCTAATGGATGTCTTCATGCATGTGTTGGGAGTTGGGGGAAATTATGAAATAGAATAATCTTAGTCATTTTTGTAAAATCAGAGGGAGACATTTATTTTTGTTGTGTTGGGGATTGAACTGGGGCTTTGAGCACATTAGACAAGTGCTCTACCACTGAGGTACATCCCCAGCCAACAGAGAGACTGTGGAAATCTCTTGGGAAAGCAACCCCTTTCCCCATCCAGCACACAAAGGAGGGCTTTGAAAAGAGACTCTCTGGGAAACTGAGTAGACTGAGTGTCATTTAGGAAGGGGGCCACACTATTAAAACATCATTTTCCTCTTTTTTATTTGGAAAAGGTTGATGGGGAGATGTGTAAAAGACAGAGATGAAGTGATTCCATTGCCCTGGGAGAACCTTGCAGCCAGTGGGCCCTGGGGGTTGGGAGGGGAAGGATCTGTAAGGTTCCCTCCTCCCACCTGGTCCTGGTTGCCTGGATAAAGCACATTCCAAGGCCAGACAGCATCTGATACCCCACTGAGAACAAAGCTACATAGGCTTGGGACACATGGTTTAGGTTATCTAGGAGACTGTGTTTTTCAAGGACAAAAATACCTCTCCTTTATTTGGGCTCCCTTTCAGTAGGCCTTCTCATCCCTTTCAGGCATGACTTCTGTCCTGGTGGCAGATCCACCTGAAAAGCACAGACACAGGCAGAGTGATCCCAGGATTGAGTGGAAGCACTTTTCTATTAAGACCAGGGTTGGGTTCCTCAAGGTCATTCTTCTGCTGGGGCTGCTGAAACACTGTGGACATGTGGTGTTCACTGAAACCTTGTCTCTCAGAATCCCTGACCAAAGCACCCATTCTCTCTATCTGTGAAATTGTTGGCAGATGTAGTTTTAGTCAGTAGTATTTGTGCCTCTTGCGTGTTATTGTCCCTTGATGAGGTCCAGATCTGGATATTGAAAAAAAGAAAAAGAACTATCAAACACCTTGCCCATATACATCTGCAAAAAAACATGCTTTGCGAGAAGCAAGAACGACATGGCTTTTGGCTTGCTTCATTCTGTTCTTGAAATATTCAGGTTAAAAATGTATCCCTATGAAAGTAAGATAATTGAGTCTACATTTATGTAGATTATGATAAGGATGTCATATAAACTTGACTCAAAAAAGTAGATATTCCTGTCATCGACAGCACAACATCATAATCTCTTTCCTGCATTTGGAGAATTCACCACACTCTGAATGTTGGTGGAAGTCAGGGTCCACCATTTTGTTTGCCAGACATGTATTCTCTTTCTTCTGGCCACTGGGGTGGGATTGTCAGGTAAATTTAAAAATGCTCAGTTAAATTTACATTTCAGATAAATAACAGGTATTTCTCAGTATAAGTAAGTCACAAATATTGCATGGGATATACTTATACTAAAATAATTTTATTACTTGAAATCCTTATCTGTGTGGTTTTATTAGTTAATTCTGGCAACCCTACCTGGGGGCCAGGTCATGTGACTAACATCTGGTTAATTGGATGCTCCCTTCCTGGACTTTGAATACAAACCAGGTGATGCAGAGAAGTGGCAGCCATTTAGAATGTATTCAGCAGTGGCCATGTAGAAGTGATGTCAGAGGTGACATTCACTCTTCAGGGAAAGTGATGGCATATGGGGTCCAGTGGTAGCAGTAGCAATATCTTGATCAGACTCCGAGGCATAACCATGATTGCCCTTTTCTCTAGTCTTCCCATAAATCCTGCAGGATAACGTGCTGAAGGATAATTCATTTTATGTTAACCAGAGTTTATTTCTGTCTTTTTTTTTTTAAAGCTTTGGGCCCTGTCTATCAGCTTGGGGATTTTGGTAGCCATGAAAATTAATTACAATCATTACCCATTATGAGGAAAATAATTGATGATGACTGTAGTTGCTGATCTTATCCACTACTGTGTCAGCTCTCGGGCTGCTGTTCTTGTAGGCTGCTCCTAGTCATTCTAGAATGTCAACTTCTCAATGGGTAACTTTGGCTGAATAACTCCTCACTGGCCTGACTAAAATGTTATTGGACCTCTGCTACAATCTCAGATTCTTTCAACCCAATTCTCCTTTCTTACCTTTTGCCTTATACAGGTATCAGAACTACATCACAATCTTAAGGC
Source organism: Marmota flaviventris (assembly GCF_047511675.1). Lineage (NCBI taxonomy): Eukaryota > Metazoa > Chordata > Mammalia > Rodentia > Sciuridae > Marmota > Marmota flaviventris. Next base: position 36,006,175 of record NC_092506.1, on the reverse strand, counting down.
TCTCTCACTTTCTCTTGATCCCTCCTCTAATAAAACACTTTCATATTTAACACCATCTAGGAATCTTCTTCTTCTTCTTCTTCTTCTTTTTTTTTTTTTTTTGTGGTGCTGGGGATTGAACCTGGGCCTTATGCATGGGAATCTGCTTCTTGGCTGACCTAAACTAACACAGACTGGAGGAAAAGGCCACTTAAGCCTCTTACATATAGCTTCGGTTTATAAAGTCCTCCCAAAGAAAGTATAAGAGATAAAAATGGAAATATTAAATTGGCTCACACCTTCATCTTTGGTCTTTCTCTCCTAAACTCCTGAAGTCAAGGAAGATGAGCTGCAGATATTTTAGGAGCGTGTGACTTATGGTATCATCAAGTGTTCCAAGGAACCTGTTGCTCCTTTCTCTTTGACTGTCTGTCTAACAAGACTGCCATGATTTGAGGTGTAATGTAATACTATGAAAGTTTTCCTTATGTTTCAAAGAAAAAATTACTTTCCTTATAACCATTCTGAAGCTGAAGTTCAACCACTGGTGACATTGCCTCTTTTAGTTACGCTCTACTCCAGCTGCACCTGTTGCTGGTATTTTCACAGAGATGGCCATGATGGGAATCTATTCTTCACATCATTTTAGCTCATGGTGGTTGGTGTTGAGAGGGAAGCAATTTATGCTTCTGTATTTTCTGATTCAGCAGGATGGGGATGGGTAGCTATGAACAGAAACTTGAAAAAAAGCAGAGTTGGCTTTGAGAAGAATATTACTAGGCAGTGGTTACAGACACAGCTTCACAAGTAGCTGCTCTAGAACTCTGTTGTGAAAATCTGAAACACCAAGTTCTACCTCTAGCTCTTGACCTGGAGACAGGGAAAGGATAGAGATGAAACAAGTGAGCACTAGGAGGGGACTCAGATGCTGTTATTGCTACTGTCTCTCTGGGGGCTATATGAACCAGTTGAAGCTATTAACCTATCTGGGAATTGGTTCAGTCAGATATGAATAGAAATACTAATAGTGTCTATTTTATAAGCTATATAATCTCTGCTCTTTGGGTGTTGTGAGTTTATCTTAGGAAATCTTGCAGTCAGTGACCATTTGGGAAGCTCCACTTAGTCTCTCCAGTAACCTCCAGCTTGTAGCCTCAAGCTGGGGTTCCTCTTGGATGGGTAGTTGCCTCCAGCAAGTTTGCAGCTAAATTCTAATATCTACCTAGGGACCCCAGGACAAAGATGAGATCCATCTTTTGTTCCTCTTGGAAACTTACCACATCATCTCCCTGTGCTCTTTTATTTACCCAGTAACTCAAGAACTGGTGAGAAAACCCAGAAATGGACTGGATATCCCAACCAGAAATGGGGTTTTAAGATATCTTCTGGCTCACATTTCTATTTGAAGTTCTTTCAGGTTACTTTCCCTAAAGTGGCTCAGGGAAACAAACTATAAACACATTCTTCCCCTCTGCTATGGATTGAATCCTGCCCCCCCCCATTTATATGTTAAATCCTAAATCCAAAATATGATGGTATTAGGAGGTGGGGGTCTTTGGAAAGTTATTAAGTCATAAGGGTGGGGCTCTCATAAATGAGATTAAAGCCCTTCTAAGGTGATAAAGGGACCAGAGCTCTCTGTCCTCACATGTGAGGATATAAAGAGAAGATCTCCATCTGTAAACCAGGAAGAGGGCCTTCACCAAGCACCTGATGATGCTGTCAACCTGATCTCTGACTTCCAGCCTTCAGAACTATGAGGAATAACTTTTTATTGTTTAAGCCATCTATTATTCTGTTATAGCAGCCCAAACTGACCAAGATGCTTTCCAAAGAATTGGAGATAATTTCTCTTCCCAAAGAGTAAACAGCATCTCTTCCAATGACAGCCTTCTGCCTATCTCTGTTTGAAAAAAGGCTGTCGAACAAGTTTTAGCCTCTTTGTATTCTGGGTTCAGAGGAAGCAGGATGGGAAGTTGTGAGACCCCGACTGGCCTACTCTGAAATGGAAGAATGTGGTGACATTTGTCTTCCAGAAGGTCCCCCAGGAAATGTAATCCCTGCATTATCAAGAGAACTTCTGGAGAAGGAAAGTCCTGATTAGTCCATCACACTGCTCTTACATGTCATTCGCTGTGGAAACCCAGCCATTGCCTCATCTTTGTATCCTGTCTTGAGACCTGAACCAGTAAATTGATCATGAACACTCCTAATTCTTGTCTTTGGCTTTTTGCTTCTTCTTTCTCACTTTTACTTCCTTCTTTAATTCTTGCCTGTCTTACTCTCTCCCCCACTTTTTTTTTCTTTTTCTTTTGGTCCTTCATCTGGAACTCTTAGTCATTTGGTATGGGGCAAACTATGGTTAAGAGCATAGATACTTCAGTTAGACTTTTTTCAATTTTTCTAGCTGCAAAATCAGGACAATAATCCCAGCATCATACAATTATTATGAATTTTAAATTATGTGATTTATTTCTTCAACACATCTGTAAACAGCACTTATGTCATGCCAGGTTCTTTTCAAAGCTCTGTACAAATATTATCTCATTTAATCCTCATAACAACCCTGGGTGAGGTCGAGTCTTATTTTGTAGATAAGGAAACTGAGGCCCAGAGAAGTAACGTAATTTGTCCTTTGTCATATAACTGGTAAATAAGAGATCTATGAAATAAACCCACGTGTCTGAATTCCAGCTCTGACTACACAATGATAGGTATCTTTAAAGACCTTGTCTGCATGAATAATGGCACAGCGTGTATACTCAGCAAATGTTGGCATTTATTACGTGTAAAAGGAAATGTTTCTTTGTCAGCTAAAAGTAGGATTTGAGGAAAGACAGGACAGGGGTATTCAAGGTTAGCTCCTCCTTAGAATAGTCAGGCTTAAAACACAACCCTCCAGTGCTTGGGTCCCACTCTACTTGTACTGAATTGTAATCACTGGGGGCAGACTCTCTGAAATGTGTTTTCCAAATCTTGACAGATGTGTGTAATGCACAAACAGGGTTGAGAATATGAGCCTTGAAAGGCACAGATAGGGAAGGGGAACCTAGGTTGAGAAAACAGCATAAGCAAAGGACTAGACAGGAAGTAGAGGCATATCTTGGGAGTGTTGACTAATCCAATGCCTAGAGCATTCAAGAACCCGTGGAGCTGCTGTGAGACTTGAGTCTGGAAGCAGGGAGTTGGAGGCCCCAAGGCTGTGAATGCCACAGTGTGTACTGTGGATGCAGTTCCCTTTGCTTCTGGTCCTTTGTGCTGCTGGGTTTCTGGTTGAACAGCCAGATGGGGCAAGGAACCATCACATTTAGTACTTTCTAGAAACAGATAGAAAGGAGTGAATTCTGTGTTACAAGGCTTCTTGACTCTGATTGCTCCCTCACCCTCATCTATTTGTAGAGGATGAAGCTGCAACAGTGTCCTCGGGTCCACTGACATCTGGCCATGAGGTAGCCCTCACTCTCTGGTTGTGGTTTTCACCACTGAGATGAATCACTCATCAAAGAAGGGAAGCAAGTATGCCTGCAGCTTCAGCCATTTTTTGGAAGTAGACCTGAAGTACCCTACATTTTAATAGAGACATGGGAAAGACATTGATTATTCTCTTTTTATGATAAAGAGTTAAGACTTAATTCTGTAGGAAATAGGAACCTTTGAAGTTTGTTAAATATGAGCTTTATACTAGCAATTTTTTTTTGCAGCAGGATTCATATCACTCATATTTCAATACAGCATTTTAGTGTTTTCAAAGGTCTTTGAAATCTAGGATCCCATTTGTTATGTATCTTATGAAGTGAATGAATTAACTCTTGAACTATACACACAGGGTGGTATCTTGCTGGCTCCACTTCATACTAGAAATCTGAAGATGGTGGTGTACCGGCAGGTGACGCAGGCACTTCCTGTGTTGAACTCATAAGCAGAATGCTTTTCCTTTTTTTTTCTTGGTGAGGTGAAAATGTATCTTGATTAGCTAAACTTGAAAAGGTCAACCTGCCTTTTAGGCCTTGAGTGTCTGGGAAACCACACGGCTGTGAACGTTTGCAACAGAGGGTTATCTCTGTCTGGAATGGCATCTGTATACATTACGTTGGCCTCCACCAGCTGTACAGTGATGAATGTGGTGTCTGTCTCAGCCAGCATGGTGTTCCTGGGGCCCCTTGACTTCTAATTGATGAAGAATAATGAATATACATAACAGGATGGTAAAGAGACTTTTACAGGGAGCATTCTGGTTGACTTTGCCCACATGTGGGAGTAATTATTCTTGTACTCTTGGGGGAAGGTCCTCTTATTCCCTGTGAGTCATAACAACTGTAGCCTCTTAGTTGGAGCCTCAGGTCATATGTGAAGGGAGCCAGATTCAAGCTGGAACTGTTCACGTAGCCTTCTCATGGATGGGCATGAAGCTTAAAGGTAAGGCAGACCAGTCTCCGTCCTCATGATTCAGTGGCAACTCATCCAGCTACCCACTAAATCACTGGTATATTAATGAATTGAAAGCTATCATTCATCACCTAAAGAAGCAGTCTTATCCATGTCATTTCCTTCTGTGGTATGGAATCCATCCCATCCCTTATCCATTCTTTGAATTTAGTGCCCTGACACAATGATGTATGTGTGTGTGTGTGTGTGTGTGTGTATGCCTGCACATATGTATGTACATACACACAGGTGTGCATGTATGCACGCACACGCACACACACACACACACACAGCCCATGATTTAGACGAACTTGTGGAGATTGTACAAATTAAAACAAATAAGTGAATCAGAATGATTTGTGAACAACAGTCAACAAGAGAACAGTTCTAAACAAGGGTTAGTAAGAAGACTGTAACAGATTCTTGACTGCATTTTAGTATCTCACTACTCTAAGCTCCATGAAAATAGGAACTGCATATGCCTAGTTGTAATTTTCAAAATTTTTATCTTTTCAGCTAAGAGTGAATTGTACTCCAAATAACAGAATGCCTTACAAACAGTAGTTTATCCAAATAGGAGTATTTTCCCCTAGCCATAATATAACAAGAAGTTTAGAGATAGCTGCTGCTGCCCTGGTTCAGTCACTCAACATGCTACCTTTGGCAGTTGTCATACTTGTCTGCCTTCTTCAGCCTTTTCTTCCACAACATTAGCACTCAGGCTATTACAATGGTTCCAGAAGTCATGACTTCATTCAAAGTCAGAAAGCAAGATAAGAAGTGTCTTATCCTGAATGTCTCTGTTTATACTTCTAATAGTGACTCATGGCCACACTTACAAGGAAGGTTGAGAAGAATGTGTAATCAACTTTTACAACATTATAAAAAAAGAAAATATTCGTACTTAGGGATAGATGATCTGAAAATATGACATAAAGCTTATCTCTTCGCAAACGTTATGGGACTTATTACTGCTCAGTAAATAATTCTTGAAAGAAGGTGACCCAAGCTCTCAATCATCATTGGCTCTGTGGGCTCTACTACATCAAAGTCAGCAGTCACTCTTAAGGCCATGCAGTTCAAAGGAAGGGGATTCTTCAATTCCAGGTCCCAGAGATCCTTCTAAACTATTCCCAGGTTATTTGGATCCAAAACTAATCTATTTTTAAAGACCAGAGCCAGAAAGGGTTTTTCTCAGTGGACTCCTCATGATTTTAAATGATTGCAGGTTTATAATGTTTTTTAATACTTGATAAGACTTTTCTTTTTTAGCTCTCTTCTTTTATTAAAAAAAAAAAGTTACTGGCTTATTATTACTTATTTTCTATAAAATATTAATTTTCAAATTCTCTCTTTTTGGGGAGGGAGGGTACCGGGGATTGAACTCAGGGGCACTTGATCATTGAACCACATACCCAGCCCTATTTTGTATTTTATTTAGAGACAGGGTCTCACTAAATTTCTTAGTGCCTTGCTTTTGCTGAGGCTGGCTTTGAACTCATGATCCTCCTTCCTTAACCTCCAGAGCCTCTGGGATTACAGGTATGCATCACCAAGCCAGGTCTCAAACTCTTTATCGTAAAATCTTTTTGTCTTAAGTTGAATATGTGATAAATTTATTGATTAAAGGAAAACCAAATTATGTGATGTTGGATTTTCGATATAAGAGAATGACAAAACATTCCCATTTGTTTGTCTACTGCTTCTGACAATGTGATTAGCATTTTTGAGTTTTATTCATGTTGATCTTACCTGTGTTTCCTTGGAATTTCATTATGTTATTGATTTTTTTTTGCATTCATAAATGGAGATATTTTCATCAAATGGCTTTTTGGGCATATATTAAGAGCAGTTTTCAATATATGAATATTGTTTATAGTTACCATAGTAAATTCTTTTTAATTTGGAGTAATTGTCTATGTTCTGGGCTTCCTTCAAAATCATTTTTGTGTGTACAGATACAAATGTTTTTACCTCCATATTTTCAATGGTCTCTCTCTCTCTCTCTTGTCCTTCTTTTCTTAAATGCATGGGGTAATTTCTCCAAAAAATGTGAAGTACTAATAATTATGAAAACTTTCAGATTTAGCTTTTTACTTTATGGGAGTGTCCCTATTGTTTCCCCATTAATAAGATTCTGATTCTGAGTCCTATTTCTAGTTCCTTAAGAGGTATTGTCAAGAGTGGATATTAAATTTAATGAACTGTCTTTGCCACTTCTATGGAAATAATTATATGTTTTTACTCTTATAATCTATTAATAATGATTTCCCAGTGGTTCATTTATTTTGTTCTTTCCTATTCATTAATGTACATTTTTAAGATTATGATTTTTTTGAGCATTGCTTTAGCTTTATTCCATCAATTAAAAATGTAGTGCACAAATTATGGTTATTTTCAAAATGTTTTTCAGATGCACTTTTGACGTCTTTGATTCAATGATTTAAGAGTAAAGTTCATAATTCCCAGGGAATGGATTTTGGCTATTTACTTTTGTTGATAATTTCTCTTTTTTCCCTTCCTTTCTTGATCCATCCTTCTCTCCTTTTCTTCCTCCCCTTCTCTCCAGCCTCCTCCCTTGCTTTTCTGCTACTTTTTAAAATTTTATTCATATTGATGAGGGAATAGTGTCTTACCCTTTTCTACATTTTGAAATTCTAAGAACCTTCTTATCCACCTATTATATGGTTATCTTTTATAAATTTTCAATACTTGAAAAAAGATATTTTCTAAGTTAAGGTATACAGTTGGATATGTCCACTTTATGATAATGACATTTTTCAGTCTTACATAGTCTTATTTTTTAACTTAATCTAATTTGGTATAGCCTCAGATTAATCCTTAAAATCACCTGCATTTAATATATTTATTTTTCTTATATGTATAATCTGTATTTTTATAATTTTGTTCAGAAGAATTCATAATTGTTACATATTCAAATTGGAATAAGAATTTGATCATTTTTGAGTGTCCTTTCAGTCCTGTTTTTGTTTTATTTCTATGAACTTGATGTTGTCTAACATTGCAATGACCTCTGCTTATTGGGCTTATTTGGTTGGCTTTTCCCATCGTTCATTTTCAACTCCTATTAACCACTTTATCATGTTTTTTGTACATTACACATAGTTGGAATTTGATTCACAATTTAATCTCCAAGTTACCTTTTTCTTTTAATAGGTGATAACTATGTTTATTGCTATGTTATATACATGATATGTGTTGGTTCTGTTCCTATATTTTATGAATACTATTTAATTTTTAAAAAGTTTTCTTACATAGTATATGCTTTCTGGTTTGTTCTGTTATTTTTTTTCTTTCTGTTGATTTAAAACGATTTTATTTTATTCTACTAGTTAGCTTTTTAATCATTATTTTGAATAATAAAAACAAACCCTCTATTTTTTAGAGTATGTTTTGAAATCTTATCATGACCATTGACAATGTATGTCTATTTTTCTCACCATTCCTGTGTTATTTCCACTAGACAGTTTTATTTGTGATGTTATTTTTTTGTTTAAGCCTTTAAATTTGCTAAAATCTCATCTATTTCAGTTAATAAGTTATGAGCTCTAAAAAATCCTCTTGTTTGGTTAGATAAGGAAATATATATTTGCACATTATCTCTCACCATATCTCCTCATTTTATTAATTTTTCTAAGTAGATTTTTTTTAAATTTATGTTCTGTCCATTGTTATATAAGTTCTACATTTTTAAATAGCCCTAACAATAAATACACTTCTTTTTACTGTTGTTTTATTTTGCTTGATTTAAATTTATCTTTTACTACTGTTTGGAAGAATTTGTGAAATATAATTCTCACATCTTCAAATATACATCTTTGCTTTCTTGTCTTTTTTGTTTGAAAGAGATTTGACTGGATACAAAAATGTTTCTTGAAGATTGTTAATCATTTTTTATTTTCTATTTTAAAATGTGTCTATGGAGAAATGCAAGAACAGTCCATAATATTTCCCCTTACAAATAAGTAGTTTTTTTAGATATTCAAAGGGAGACTTCATTATTTTTGTAGTTGAGAAATTTTACAGGAATTTATCTCAGTATTAATCATTTTATGTAAAATTTACCTTATATGAATTACTTTTAAATTTTGTTCTAATTAGTTATACATGACAGTAGAATGTATTTTGACACACTGTACACAAATGGAGCATAACTGGCTATATATGGGGCAGAGTCACACTGGTCATGTAATCATACATGTATATAGGGTAATAATGTCTGTCTCATTATACCATCCTTCCCACCCCCACACCCTTTCCCATTCCCTCACTCTCCTCTTCCCAATCCAAAGTTTGTCCACTCACCCCATTATGTATCAGCATTTGCTTATCAGAGAAAACATTTAGCCTTTGTTTTTTTGGGGGGTGGTTTGCTTTATTTCACTTAGCATGATATTCTCCAGCAAATACCATAATTTCATTCTTCTTTAAGGCTGAGTAATATTTCCTTGTGTATATATACCATATTTCCATTTATCTGTTGAAGGCATATAGATTGGTTCTACGGTTTAGCTAATATGATTGAGCTGCTATAGACACTGAAGTTATTCTCTTTTAATCAGTAACATTAATTTTTTAGATAATTTTTCTTGTTTCTGTACTCTGTCACTGAACTATTTTCAATAGTGTTGCAACTTTTTGTGCTACTTTTGCCTTGATTTTAATTTTTCTTCTTCTTCTTTTCTAAATTTTTATGTTTCATTCTTCTGTTTCATGATTACAACATTATTGAGCTCTTGTATATCTCCTTCATTCTCTTGTTTTGTAGATATTGTTCGTATGTTTTTAAAACTCATAATGTTTTTTTAAAGAAGTTTTCTTCTCCAAAATGTCCTGTTGGCCTACAATATGCTTAATTTTGTTTGAAAACTTCAAAAGAGTATACAAACTAGCAAGATTTTCTATTCTCAAGCCTGCCAAGATATATATCTTTGATATTTAGACTAAATTAAATAGACAGGTGAGAATTTGTTCACTTAAGTGCCAATGTAGTCACTTGTATAAACACTATTTTGCTCTTCAAAAATAGATTTGCTTCACTAATTTCCTTACCTTTTATCATAATGTTTTATCTTGTTTTTCACATTGATTAGCCAAGAAATTATAAAATAACACTCCAGTTACACTTAGAACATTAAACCAATCAGAAGAAACATGTAAAAATATGTAAAATAACATTTATGTGACATCTCAATGCCTTTCACATAGTTGATCTCATTTGACTAAAGAGCATCAAAGTCCCCAAAACAAACTAAAAACAGGACTTGCTTTATTCCTGCCATGTTGTTTCCTTAGTGTTTTTAAGTGTTTCAGCTTGCTACATCTGTACTAACCCAAATGTATTATTCAGCTGTAAATCTGGTAGTCACTTATTGTAATCCAATTATGCATGCATCATTCATTATAAATACTTATTGAACCTTTTAGCATCCACTCTTTGTTAGTATTATGCTAGGCATTGGAAATATTGGTGCAGAAGATGTCATCCGTGCTTTCTAGTAGCTTAGAGTTGAATGTGGTAAACAGAATAAAAACACAGTTATATTAAAAACAGATATATGTGTCATTTCCGCCCCCCACCTACTTTCCTTTTTTACTCTGCTGCAACTCTGTCACCTCTTTGCTGACCCTAAGACTTTGAAGTGTCTGGTTTCTCTCTTGGATTGGTTCTCCTGGATGGCTGCAGGGCTTATCCATCCACTTCACACTGGCCTCAGCTTAGACCACTTCCTCAGTGGTGACCTCCATGACCACTCTACTTAAAGTAGCACTTGTTTATTTTACCTCTGCTTTATTTTTCTTCATAGCATTACAATTCCCAAGACATATTATTACATCTTTTTATGTATATATTTCCTTTGTTTTTCTCCTTCATTTATATGTAAATATCACAAAGGCAGACAGATACACAAAAGATACTTTTTTTTCTGCCACTCAATCAGGCTTTAATAATCACACATAATTTTATTTAACTCCTATAATCACCCATGATATAAATATTACTATCCCCTTTTAGCAATAAAGGATGGGAGACATAAAAAGATGAATGTGGCCTTATTAAAGGTTGCAGTGAGATAGAGTACAGTAGGTGACAAAGAGATGGTCCTTTGTTCTTCCCCCCACCCCCACTTATTGTGAGTTAACTTCCACAATATCAGAGAAAACATTTGACCTTTGTTTGTTTGGAGTTGGCTTATTTCACTTAGCACGTTAGTTTCCAGATCCATCCATTTACTGGCAAATGTCATAAAGTCATTCTTCTTAATGGCTGAGTAAATACTTCATTGTGTATATATACCATAGATTAGACAAAGAGGAATGAAGGGAAGGGAGGGGAGCATAGGAAAAAGCAAAGACAGTAAAATGAATTAGACATAATTTTCCTATATATATGTATGAATATACCACAGTGATTCTCACCATCATGAATATCCATAAGAAGAGGGGCCTAATTAAGATATATCCCATGCTTGTATAGTTATATCAAAATGGATTCTATCATCGTATATAACTAAAATGAATCAAGTAGAAGAAATAAAAGGAGCTAGTCCACTCTCAGTTATCTTTCTAGGAGAGATGGACTGTCCTACAACTAGGAAAGCAGGTGAAAGTTTGCATGTATCAGTTCCATTACTTAAAATTTGGGACGAAAATCTTTCATTGCTTCTGTTGAGACTCTCCTCAAGGCCTAGAAAATTCTCATTGATACAGATTTAAAAAAAAAACCAAACAAACATATATCACCCAACCTTTGGTTGGTATCTTTATATTGAGTTTCATGAGTCAGTAGGTCATCCTTTCCATTTACCTTCAAATGGGATGGCAAAATCCAAATGTGTTAGAAGTCACTTGATTAATTATCTTGGCCAGGTCTCTTTTGGTTGCTAGTGAGAGATCCCCAACTCAAATTATAGAAAACTCCAGTAACTGGAAAGACAAAAAGGTAGTCACTAATGTATAGCTGGATTCAGTATATGTTAACAGGATATACCAAGATGCACTCTCTCAACTCTGTTAGCTTTTTACATGGCTTTATTCTTACATCTTCATTTCATATAACCCTTTCACTGGCAAAAGCCCCCATGACAGTTATAAACTGTTTGGCCTTTAGAGCACATAAACTAAGAAAAAGAAAGAACAAATTTCCTGGTTATGCTGGAAGAATATTTGGTTAAAGCCCTGATTAGCCCATCCTAGGTCATGCAGGTTTATCTGACCCGAGATGCCTGGAAGGGATGTTCATGCCTGGACCACAGGGTAGGTGAGTGTTTTTCTCATCTGAATCTTTCAAAGTGAGAAAATGCTTCCTGTAGGAAGCAATGCCATACAGACAAAACCTATTCAAACACCTCACTGAATTCCTCCTACTCCTATGGAACTTACTCTGTTGACAAGCAAAATACCGGTGAAAATGTTTTCTGTGCCAAGCTCTGGGCTATGCCCTGGATATTTTTTCTTTAATCAACAGTCTTTCCCCTTTTAGACACAGAGATGAGAAGAAATAGCCAAAATACAGAGAAATATATGTAATCACAAACCAAGGTACAAACTGCTTTGGTAGCTTGAGAGAACTGAAAAATGCAAACTTGCTACCTAAATACTCTTCCTCCATCTCCCTCCTTGACCACTACCAATAATTTTCAAAACACAGCCTCTTTGCAAACTCTAGAATATACTTGAGTCTGTTCCTTCCTGCATCTTTTCTATTATCAAAGGCACTGACTCTCTAAGTCATCTTAATGTTCCTTTCTAGAGTCACGGTTTTGCAATATTTTGGGGATCTTACTGTCTTCTCTGCATTTCATGCATCTGGCTTCAGTGACATTTGTTTTTAGACACCAGAGAATATTGCTTGGAGTGGGAAAAGCTGGAGAGGAAGGAAAGGGTTAACCATGGTGGAAAGTGAAGAAGGGGTTATCTCCACATTAGATATATTTATTAGTGTGATGACTCATAGGATAATAATGCCACTTTGCCAGTGGCCAGGATAGAAAGCAAGACTATAAAGAAATAACTGGCTGATACTTAGAAACATCCAAGTTGTTATATCTTTAGGAAGTTAAAAAAGTACCTTAGTGTCTGCTTACTCATCCCTGGGCCGGATGTTCTAAGCTGGAGGAAAAAAAAAAAAAAAGAAGAAGAAAGAAAAAAGTTTTCCTTTCCTCTGATTCTGATTGTCAAGGACAAAAGGCTCAAGATCTTCCACTAATTAGATTTGTGACCTTGAGAAGTCACTCAACCTAGCTTAATCTCTGCTTTCTTATTAAAGAAAAGTGGAGTAAGTTATATTTATTTTGTGGGTTGGTAACATGAAATCTGCTCACATATCTCAATATCTTAGCTTTTCCTATGCCAGTTATATGCACTAAGGATCTGCTGTCTACATATACATACCTGTGCATGGGTGTGAGTATGAGAGCCATCCATTCAGCAAGGAAAAGCAATATGGTATAGAGTAACTCAATTACCTTTTTGCCCTTCCTCACTTATCTCAGTTTCCACCTTTATAGAAGCCTGGGTTGGAATAACTCATCACTAAATATCTTTACCTCTCAACGTTTTTATCTTTCATTCCGAGAAAAATGACAAGTTTTCCCCGGGAAGTTATTTCCTATCAGCAACACATTCTCTGGTCACAATTGTTCTTCTACTCAGCATTCTCACACACATTTTTTTCTACCATCAATACATTTAAGAGTCTTTACCACTCGTTCCCCCATAGGGCTTTCTGAGGTAGGCAGTGCATCAATCAGCTAGAGCCTTTAGGGAAGGCAGAGGCAGCCTTCCCGGGGCTCCGAGCTCACCCTCTGGGTGAATTCTCTGCACAGCACTTGTTGGGAGTTGGCTCTGGGATGGCTTTCCTGTATATTCTTCATTTTTGCCCTCACTTGGAGAGGAAACGATTTAGAGGACACTGAGACGCAGCACTTCTTCCAAAGCCATCAGAACCATCCTCACATCAGCACTGAAGTCAGCCTCGTGTTTCCTGCCAAACTCTATGGGCTCCATTTCCATATCATTTTCCAGGGCTCTGCAAGAAATTGTCACGACCCACAAACAGGCCATAAGAATCACAGAATAATAGAATGACAAAGTTGGAAACAACCCCAGAATGTCAGCAGCAGCACTCATCATCCCCTTGCTTTAAGAATGGACAACATTATGATCATGAGGTTGCGTGACTTGCTTGACTTGCTCAAGGTCTCACATGAGTTTGTGACAGAGAAACAAACACAAAATCATCACTCACTCCTGCTGAACACTGATATAACTCTACATTTACAGAATGTCTCTTCTATATATCTTATTTAACTTTCATTAAATATATTGGAATTCTTTATTATTTGTATTCCCACATAGAGTGAAACCAATTGGAGGTTAGAAAAAATTAAGAAAACTCTTCCTGAGATCATATATCTAGGAAATAGCAGAGCAGAGATCCTGCATTCCAATTGTTTATTTGTGTATGGTTGTTTCTTTGATCACTTCTCCAATCAAGGAATAGTTTGCCTTCTTTTATCAAATTTTAATTAAGGGAAAAGGCAGGAAGAGTCATCTGTAAATTAGACCCTGACAAATTAAATAGAAAGGAAATCTATCATGAAATCACTGGCTTTAAATTTATAGTCGAAGAAAAAATTGTGTTTAATTTCTGCAGAACCATGACTTTTAGAAATAAGCATGTCCTAGTAAATAAATACTAACATATCTATTTCTGACTGGCTTCAGGAGAAGGAAATTAATACCCAGAAGGGTTTACTGTGAAATGATAAAATAACAAAAAATATGTTAAGACGGAGAGTTGATTCCTGGCTAGGCATAAACCTTTGGAAGTCACCTGCAGAGTATTTGAAATAGGTAAGTGACTGAGGGCATGGCCAAAATGAAGAATGAGGACCTTGCCCCCTGAAATGCCTCTCTACTCCACAGCTGGTCACAGAGGGCATCCCAACTACTGCTAGGCCTGAAGAGAAAGGGAAGAGAGTGTCTAATGAAGACTGGCAGAGAAGAGGGCTTTAGAGAGGCACACTTGACAGGAATGGTGATTTCTGGTTGGATCATTCAGTCACTTGGACCTTCCAAAGAAGAAGAGGGAAGAACATAAACCATGACGTTTCTAACCCCCGTCATCCTGCCAGTCTCCTGCTTGGGTTCCCATTGGCTGAACCAAAAAGGAAGCCAGAGGGTTAGAGAGCTTGCCATCTATCAAGGGCAGAGGCAGAAGAGTGGACCATGGATCAGCAGGGTCCAGTGGAAGATGTTCACGGTTTGACTTGCAGAAGGAATCATGCATATAGAAACCTTCTAGTTCTTCTCTCTAGGGAGTCTGATCTTTTCCTTCTTTTTCAAGGGCTCTGGGAAGCCTTTTATTGACATTTTTCCCATGTTAGAAACACAATGTTTCAGTTGTCTACCCAGGTGGATATCATTTTGTACTTAGAGTCTGACCTTTTTGTATTTTAGAGAATTAGCCCTTAGTAAGGCATTAAAATATACAATGCAAATCACAACCAGGCTTGGAAATAGCCTCAGATGCCTGGGGCTAGGGCTGAGAGAGGGGGAAAGAAAGCCCTCTTGACCACGCAAGGGAATTTTGAGATGTAGAACCTTTTTTTTTTTCCTCTGGAGGATGAAGAAAACATGGGGTTAAGTAGGAAAACAGCTATCTCCTTCTGATGTTTGGATACAGTCACCAGGCAGCTTTGCTTTTTGAAAGTTAGGTCAGGAGAGAAATAGTGTGTATTTCATGGTCTCACACACAGTTTCTCACCACTGCTATTTTGGTAACTGTCTCAAATCGATTCAAGAGGAAAATCTCATTCAACATAATACTGACCTCAAACCCCCACCCAAATAAAAGTTACATAGCTCTTTACCATGTGTGTGACAGGTGCCGTCACCCCATTTTTGAGATTGTAAACTGAGACTCAGAATGTCTAAGCAACTTATTTTAAGTCACACAGCTAATTGGGACTGGGACTTCAAGCCTTCTGGTAAAGAGATGATATACCCTTTCATGAAACATGTTCTGTTTTGATGACAAAAGGGTATCACTGTAAAAGGGCTATCATTGATTGTTTTGATTAAATTTTCACTGAAGTGATAAAATTTATACATAGGAAGTACTGAGAAAATAACATACATTTAAGTAAAGCAAGGATTCATAGACTTCTAATCCCAACTTCTTTCCCTCTAAACCTTTTTTTCTCTTTCTGTAGTTCCTGTCTTGAGTGTGTCCATAACCTTTAGAGTCACACAAGTTATAAACCTGGGAATTACCTTAGATTTTCCTTTCTCTCAGCATCTACTTCCATATCATCCTCCAAGTCCTAAACATGGCTAACCAACTACCCCTTCCTCTTCCACCCCACACCTCAGCCCTCATTCAGACTTATTTCTCATCAGGACTGTTCCAATAGCATCTTCAATGGTATTCTTTTCTTCTGGCTCAACCCAGCCTAATCCATTTTCTATGTTAATTTCTTGGAGAAATTTCCTTAAAGCCACCCCTGAGCATGGCATTCCCTTTACCACAGCCACAATTCCTAAGCCCCAGCCATTGTAATCCTGATTACATGATTATGATCGTAACTGCATACCCAGGGACTACGTGACCATAGTAGTCGTTAAATAATCTAAAAAATCTTTACACTTTGTCTTTTGGAATATACTGGTCCAAATAGTATTCTTATGAGATTTATCAAAATGAATACAAGACTGCTAACTCTAAAAAACCTCTGAAGGTAATAAGGTGTTTCAACTTTCAGGGGAAAGTGGATTCCAGAGTACAAGCTTGATTCCTTAATGTGATACCAAGACTCACTGGAATTGGACTTCTTCATTCATACCATTTTTCAGTGGGTCTTATATTTTATCTGCCTTTAATTCTAGATAATTATATATTCTGACAACTAGTTTGGGTTCTTGCAAAAGACAGTTATTTTATAAACATTAATTAAGTAAATGAATGAAAATAACCTTCCTGCTCTACTAGATGTTAAGCTCCTTTAAATCAGGGATTACTGTGTTAGTCATTTCACTGTTTTCCCCTCTAGAACACTGTACACATAATAAATGTTCATCGACCTGAAGTATTAGCAATGAGGTAGATAAAATGCACCATTGGAAATAAGAAGAATGGGCCAGTGTGGTCAAGGAAGATTGTGATGGAGGTGTGATGCTTGAGATAGACCTGAACTTAGATTAAACAGAGAAGAGATAGGAATTCCAGGTAGGGAATGAATGCAATGAAGGTAGAGAAGATCTTGGCAGACTTCAAATGTACACTCTGCCTTCAACAGTAGCTTTCTATATAGCGAAGAATTTATCCCTGTTCAAAAATAGATCTAACCTTTGATTTTGGCTTTTGGGAGGTAATCTTTAGGTGTTTGGAATGTCAGGCCTAATAGAAATGTCTGCCTGGGGGCTTTCAGTCATGCTGAATAGTCTTAACAGTGTAACTTGGGGATATGGGATAGGCACACAAGATAGAAATGGACTTAGGGTTCAGGTTTTGGATCACACAGTATCAGTCCATTTCCAGCAAGACTGCAGACTGAGCCTCAATATAAACTCTGGCTGCTGAGCCTGCTCTGGTGGGCAAAACTCTGTGAATTGTCCCATAATGATGCAGGGAGAATGACACAGTCCTTACCCGACAAATTCAGGCTATACACTTGAACCCTCCTGGACTCTGCCCTAATAACTTGTTACCTTGGTTGATTTTAATCTCTGTCCTTTAGCTGTAACAAACTGTAACTGTGAATATAAATTCCTTCAGAGTTTTCTGAGTCCCAGTGAATTGTTCCTGAGGGTGGTTTTGACAACCCTCTGAACTTATAGTTGGTGTCAGAAGTGAAGGAAGTCCTTTGTGGAATCTAACTTCTGACTTTGTACTTGGCTAAGTTTCCCACTTCGCAA